>NW_024040041.1:34200694-34677192 GCF_014851395.1 Micropterus salmoides | reverse complement strand
AACCGAGCTTAATTATGGATCCCATTGGGCATATTTCATTATCAGAATCATTGCGGGAAATGGATTTTGGCAGAGAATTTAGCCGATAAGAATCAACAGTGCTAGCAATTCAATTCAATTATATTTAAATAGCGCAATATCACAACAACAGTTATCTCATAGCAGGTCTAGATGATACTCTGTGATATTATTATACCCCAAAATTCCCACACCGCTGCTGGTGTCACACTCTGTGCGTCATATTGCTACTCATGGATAGAGCCAAACAGAAGCAGTGCAGGCAGCTAGACCCAAAGTTAGGATGTTTTTCACTGTTTCAGAAGTGGCATCAGACCTCCCTCCTGTCCTCCTTCCCTCTGTCTCTGCTGTGATCCCTGCACTGAGGCTACCTGGCAATCTAAGCTAAACAGTTAAACTACAGACTGCTTTCATTTAGCTAATTGCCAAGCTAGAGTTAGTGCGGTGTGCTTTTATAACAGAGGATTCAAGACGTAGACAGAGCAGAACAATAAACCTTCTACAAGTTGTGCTTGTTAAACAGATGTTTCTAGAAAGCATTGTCTTTTACCGGGAGGTTCTGTTACGCGTACTACAGTAACGAGTAACAGTAACGGGTAACTGTCGCCAACTCGAGTAGTTCAGAGTTCAGAGTCTCCACCGCAGCCTCTCTCTGCGCTGGGTGGGGGTGCATGCCCACATGTGTGTTCATGTGCAAGGCGACACGGAGCAGCAGAGGCCACAGCCTGATAATAAACGTACCGACTTCAGCCCATTTAACACAGTATTTCAGGACCACCTTCTACCTGATTATTACATAATTCAGCATATGCCTGCTCTGTTCTGTACAGGGCTTCTTTATTGCTGCTCTCAGCCTCAGGCTTTCCATGTATGCACATGATGGGCAGGGAGGTGTTCCCCACATAGGCAGATCCCAGAACAGAGCCATACCGCCAAACATAACTACAATGGAAATTTGGCACTTTGGTTGTTGATCACAGAAGTCTCTCCATTATCACCCTGAAATGTAGGTTGAGGTACAGAAGTTGGCACACTAACTCCCTAACTAGGTGAAAGTCCACCACACCGACTGAGAGCAGAGTGTTTCTTCTGTTTCTGTTGGTTCTCTTTTGTGTTTACGCACACATTTTTTTTAACACAATTTTGGAGCCCAAAGTTGTACGCAACATAAAGGTCTAAGACCTGCAGAAAAAGTTCTTCCACGGTTCTTTTACTGAGAGAAGGAACTCCTGCGTTCATTAACAACTGTTGTTTGCTGTGTATAATATAATGAATTCTCATTAAATGATGAAATTATTTTCGTAATATGACATGTCAGAGAACACATATGTGGAATAGGTTTTGAATGTGCAGAAAGTTTTGACAATAGCAGAAAACAGGAGCTAGTAAAGTCCAGGGGTCTCATTTATTAAACTGTACATAGAAAAGACTCCAGGTTGCATACGTACAAAGCACAGGAAGTGCATAGACACAAAAATATTCTGATTTATAAAACAGTGTGCGCACATGTCCTACGCCGATTTCCCTTTATAAATCACAATCAACTTGTGGCGCATGTGAGCGAGATCCATGTTCGACCCTTTAAACGTCCACAGTTGCCTATAAATGGTCAGTGAGACGCCCCTCATTAATATTAATATGTACTGACTGCAGGGAGAAAAGGAGGCAAAATCTGACAGTAAAGCTACAAAAAGAAATTTAACTTGTGTGACACTGACGTTCCTTTTGGTGAAGCTGAAGTTATTTGGTGGGTAATAAACGCACTTTCACGCAACAATTGTGCACCGGAGGAAAACCCCTTTATAAGTGATCTGCCAGAAGGGTCAATTCTCCTGAGTAGTGACGGAGGTGGAGGGGCACACACATGCAAGACGGGATGACCCAGGTAGATGATTTGGATTCCCACATTGAAAAGAACTGAAAGATTTACTTAATAAAGTAATTATTATTTTAGTTATTATAATAGTTATTATTATATTTTTCTAGATCATGTTTTTTGGCTCAAATGTAATAAAGCAACGAACACTGATAACAATATATGTAACTATGCAATCGTATTTGCTCGACTGAAACAACAAAAACGGCATCAATTTAAATGCAATTTTTCCTCCTTATGAGAAAAAATTGCACTGCATTATTTTGCATGATTTATCCTAAATCGTGTTTCTTTTTGTTTGAGCTGCAAATGATCTTAAATGTTTTTTTATTGCACATCTCTGGGAAAATCGATCAAATGGGAGTTTGTTTATTAAGAAAGGCTTTCATCTGTTTGGAAAATGACTTAATATTATTACATTATATTAAGATTTATAGGCCTATAATACTCAGAGGTAATATTTACATTTATTTTCGTATCCATTTAAAACTTTCATCCTTCTGCCATGTGAGTCACCGTTTCTTTTTCTGTTTTTTTTAAAGATGACAACCTTTGCTGGGAAGTGGCTTACACACTTTTCCAGCCCTCTTTTGTACATACACACCGTTTAGAAATGAGACCCCAGGAGCAACTGCGGTCGCCGAATGCAGAAAAGTTCAGCCGCCTTGCTCCGGGAGGTTTTAATGTCATGTGACATGGTGACGTTTTACAGCACCGGCAAAAGTCGGACACAATTTCTAACCAGCATGCTTTATGTTAAGTCCAGCCTGCATCACGATAAGTCAGCGCTGTGACTCGCCTCATGAAGTCAAACGCACCTATAGTCTCACTTTAAATGATTGAGACATGTGGTCTTTCTGGAAATTTGCTCGTTCAGGAGAGATTGATCATAAATATTAGAATTATTTACAGCTTGACAAAAAGTTGGACTTGAACTTATTTTTCCTGTTTGTTTGTTCAGAGTGATCTGGTGGTGAGCAGGGCGGCTCTCGGTTCCAGGCAGCGGGGTTAATAGGTGGAAACAAGGCCTCCAACACCACCACCTTCCTGGTTAATCTCCAGCCTCCATCAGCAACACCAACAGCACCAGCACAGCTGCCGCCAACATACCGACTACCAGCGGAGGCGCTCCTGCTCACTCCCCCTTCTTCTTCTTCTTCATCCATCTCCTCATCTTCTCTGTGTGAGAGATTCTGGATGGAAACTGCTTTCTCTCTAAAATAAATCTTTCTGTCTGCTTCCTTTTGCTTTGAGCGTGTGTGCTACTGCTCTCAATCTGAAGTCTAATCCAAAAGTCCTGCAGTAAATCCTCCTTCACGATGGTTTTAACCTGTTTGTGTTGAGATGTGTTGATTCAACTGTCATTTTGGAGACTGCTGTTGTGTGTTTGTAGCCACACGTGTATGAAAATAAATAAATGTTGCAAATAAAAAAAATTCTGCTGCATTTGTTGAAGTGAATTTGGTGAAAAACACATTCACACAGTTGCTATAAATATTAAAATGTATAATCATAGACACAATGTGCACATCTGCAAATCAGAATGTGAATTCATGCAATGAGAGTTTTACACCGTTAGAATATTTTTTATATTTTCTACAATGGAGCTGAGGGGGTTTTACCAAATCTACCAAAAAGCAGGGCTTCTACAACAAACAGACGGGACAAATGAAAGGAAGAAGCTGAATGAAAGAGAGGAGGAACATCAGATTTTTTGATCATCATCAAAAAAAGAGATGAAGCTGCTGGCTAGCAGGCCGGAATGAAGGGTTTTAAGCAACAGCACAGCAGCCTACGTTATACAGGACAAACAACATTAGGTCAACACTCCCTGCCATGCAGCTCCAGAAACTAAGTCAGCCTGGCTTAGCAGGGGAACCTGGCACCAGGATGCATGTGCCTCCTGCTGCCACTTCTATCAACTGCGGCAGCTCACTCTAGCTGGGGCTCCTGGCAGCAGGATGTAAGCACGCCAAACTGTCTACTCCCATAGCAGCCGACTTTAATTTGGGATTCTGCCAGCAAAACTGCCAGTGACTCCTACTGCCCGCTTCCAATAGCCACAGCTGCTGGCTCCAAAAGGTACTCCTACACTGGGATGTTTGCGCCCTCTGCTGCCACTTCCAGCAACGTCAGCAGCTCGCTCTAGCCAGGGCTTGTGGCCTCGGGATGACAGTGCACCCAGCCGAACACTTCCAGCAACTGCTAACCTGATTGTGTCAGATGGTTTGTTACACAGAAAAATCATTGTTGGAAACCATTTGAAAAGGTCAGGAGAATGAATTTTAACCTCTTTAGTATCACTGTTTTATCAGCAAACAGTCACTTCTCACACAAGTTGTCACACACCTAATGTTAGGGCACACAGTTAGCTCATGTCATAGCTGATAGTACTTCCCCTTAGGATGCCGTTTTCTGCAAATAAAATGTGGACTGTGACTGAAGAGCATAGCTTGGGGCCCATTGGCTGGAAATGGACAATTACATGGCCATTATATAAATTTGGTTTAAAGTTTTAGAGGCAGTGGTTCTACCAAAACCACATCCAGTTGCCTCCGAAGTCAATTCTAGACATTCTCTTCTAGACATTCACTCTGAATCGAAAAGTTGAACCGGAACACCTTCTGACTTACAAATCACACCACCTCAACATCACCCTATGAATTACTCCCAATGGGTGAGCTTTTATCTCTCACTTACTTATCTTTGGTTCGGCCTTCTTGCCAAACAGGACAAGATCAACTTCTGAATCAATGAATGAATGAATGTCTACTTTAGTGTCTTTAACCACAAAGCGATATTTATATCATTGTGAATCACTGTGACTGCTTTTAAAATAACTAAATCCTTTAAACTTACAGTATGTATAAATTGTACTTTTAAGTGGTCTAATGTCATTTGTTAATCTATCATAAGGGTCTTGTTAATTGTTCTTTGTTGTTGTGCGTGTGCTCGTGTTCATATTTGTAACTGTGTCTTTGTCCATATGCTGCTTTTTTGGCCAGGTCTCTCTTGGAAAAGAGGTTTTAAATCTCAATGACATCGTCTGGTTAAATAAATAAAAATATACAAGCTCTCATGAGTCCTAAAGAATATAATTATCTGATAGAGTATCAAAAGACAGAGGAGGGCTCACCCCACGTACTAGGCTTCTCCTCTGCTTCATGCTCCTGTCCCAACACTCAAGGATGTACTGGGACTGAAATTCAGCCCGGGACTTTGAGACGAACGCTGTGTGGGGCGCAGTTATTTCAATAAATAGTGGTTTACTTGCATACAGTCACTTTCATTATGATGACCTTCAAGAAACTTTTTATTACACCTGCCTCTTAAGTTTGAATAAGAAAGGCGCCACTGCACTGAACAAGACCAGGTTAGGCAAGCCTGAGTCAGTCAGAAGGCTAAAATAGTTAAATATGATCAGAAACTACAATGCAGTCTCATAAAATAGAATCAAATCCCTCAGCTTCAGCTCCCCTGTGCCGGACCCTGACTCTGCTTGTCCTGATTGTGCAGCTACATATGGATGTTAAGGAGATCAGTAATAAATATAACTAACAATAATCCATTTTCTTATTCTATCTATGGATGATTGCCCTGCACACATCCTGTACCTGCCACTGTTTCTGTTTCCATTGTCCTCCTACTCCTGCTTCTGTTCCTCGTGTTTCTCCTACAGTCCTCCTGTTCCTTCTCCCTTCAACTGTTGTTTATAATATATATAAATATATAATATAGCCTCTATGCCTACATGAATGCATATAAATTATCTGAGGTTATAATAAATGGATTACTTATCAGTACCTGCGCTGGTTCCTGCCTCATCCGCATCGCGCTGCCACAGCAGCGTTCCACTAAGGAAGAGGTCGGGTAAGTTATGCATTTAGTTGCCTCTTGTGCCAACATTTCTGTCTTTTATGTTCAGCACCACACATTTCCTTTTCCTCTTTCTTTCTTTTCAACAATGTACCTCCTCTGTTGTGCTTGTCACAAAACACTGGGCTGAGTTCAGCCCCAAGATCACATAAAGAGATTAAACTTGTCCTTGCTGGAAAGTAAACTCCTTTCATCGGCGCCATTGAGCCAATCAGATTTCAGAAAATAAGAGGATCGGTCCGAGTTGGGAGGGGCCGCCTGTACCCCAGTATGAAGGTATAGGTTTGGCCCAGTCTAAAAGACACAGACCGTGTACACTGCAGCTGACCGGCCAACGCGGTCGCAAATCATTTTAAAGTTGAACATAAGAAACTGAAAAATAAAAACTCTTGAAAACCGGCTGGTTCGGCCTAAAATAGATCAGCTGTTCAGGATTGTTCCCACAATTCCCAATAGCCAATCCGCCCCTGCTAACACCTGCGCTGCTACTCCCTCTCTGGAGGAACAAAGATTGGCAACATTTTAGAGAATTGTTAGAAATTAAGAAGCGTTACTGAAATGTTGTTTAGGAAAAGTTGGATCAGGGGATAAAAGGATCGGGGTCAGAGAATCATCGACCTTTCAATACATTAAAATGATCTACCTAGTTTTATTTAGCAAAGCTTAACAGCTTAACATACAAAGCCTACGTCCAGAAACACTTTGAGATAGAAGAGAAGAGAATAAAGAAACCAAACAGAATTTCTGGGTCTAAAAAGCCATGAAGCTGTTCAGAAGACACTTCCTGCTGCTTCCTCTTGTCAGTTGTCACCATCTGTAGACGGTCAGAAACTAAGCAACACACTTATTCACTGGTTATACAGAGTCTGCTAATCTACGGAAGCTAGCACTTTATGTGTTTATTTATAACTCTACACTATATTTCTGACCACTGAAAATTTAAGAAAACACATGATGATGATTATCAGTATTTTCACATATTCAAACTGATCCAGGAGCTGACTTCAGATCCATCATGTTATTGTTAAAGACAGCTGCTGTCACTCTGTTCACAGCTCAGAAGGCGTGCTCAGTGGTGACATCAGCGGTGATGTCATCATAATCGCCATCCAATTCGTCACTTCCTCCAACCCGCTGGGTCATCTCCATGGAGACGGCTGGTTTGTTTCCTGTCTTCCTGCTGCAGCAGATGGACAGCATCAGACCAGTAGAGACGCAGTATGGACAGAAGACCACTAGATGGCAGCAGAGTCTGAGCACAGACAGAGAGGAGTCTGACGGAGGAGAACAAGAATCACAGTCAGGTTTGTTGCCAAGTAGGTTTTTACGGAAGCCCTAAGTGCCCATCGATTCAAATGTTGTATTTACTCTGTTTCCCTTTGATAACAGGATAAGTATCGAAAAAAGTTTGTTTTCCCGTGCACACAATCCTGTGCCAACTGAGCTCACCAATTTCACTGGAAACTTTTCTGAAATCATCCTAAAGAAACAAACCTACCGACCCCTGTATTCAGCTATGATTTGTTATCTCAAGATCACGAGGAAATTATCCTGTTTTCACATGAAAACGGAGTAAAATCTATGGCCGCTTAGGGCTTCCGTAGTTTTACAACACACAAGGAATTTGTCTTTTTTGTGAGTAACAATAAAGAAAATAAAAAACAAGAACATTAAAAGTCAAGAATCATAAACATAAAATAGAAAGTTGAAGAATTAAATAGTTGTGTTTACAATGATTCAATGGGAGGGACAACTTATAACAGGAAGGAGGGGTCTGGACAGTTTGGTGGAATCATCTCATCAACACTGATTTATACCTTCATTTTATGTTCATTTCACACAGAAGGATCAACAAACCAAATGTCATTCGTCGTGGTCTCATGTAATAATATGACTTTCAGTAAAATATTCAGTGTGAGAATCTAAGCTTTAAGAACTTTTGACCTTTTTACTTTATTATTAGTTTGAGAGCTGCAAGTTCAGCTTTAAAATTTAATTACTTGGATTGCTGATAACTGTAATGGTTGATTTTATGATTTTTATGAATTTTAAAATGAATCAGTTTCTATGGGATCACAGACTCAACAAGCTTATTGCTACAGCATATGTGCAGCGACAGACTCCATTCACGTTTTCAACTACTGAAAAAGTGTTGATTGTTCCAATTTGTACCTGGCATTTGCAAAAGATGTTTAGTTTTGGAAATATTTATTTTCAAAGCGAAGGGATTTACAGTTTTTGGAGATTTCATCAGTGTCACATGGAGCAGAGCTTTTGGCAGACCAGATGTTTATCTAAACTGCTCCTGGTCACGCATATTCATCTCCATAAGCACATAGTAGGCATCAAAATGCAGCCATAAGCCTTTTCTTTGTCAAAATGCAACATCTTCCTTAATGGAGGTATAGTATTTTAGATTTACAACTTAATTAATAGATAACCCACAGTCAAGGTCTCATTCACTCTAATACAGCAAAAAATTAAACTGCAGACTGACTTCTCCTCACCTTCCTTATTCTTAAACGTGCAAAATCTTCCTTCATGTTTAGAAACATGCCATATTAGCTCATGCTCAAAATGCTAAAATACAAAAATCACAGCTGAAAAGCTTCATTTTTAAGGTAAATGCTCTATTTCATCAACAACAAGCGGTTATCAGACCTGGTCTGATCCGGAGAGACGGCATCCATCCCACTTGGGAAGGAGCAGCTCTCATTTCTAGAAATCTGGCCAAGTTTATTAGTGGACCAAATCCATGACAACCCAGAGTTGAGACCAGGAGGCAGAGTCGCAGTTTAACACACTTCTCTGCCCTTCTTTTTCAGCAGTTACCCACCCAAAACCCTACGCAGAGTCGCAGTCTAACACACTTCTTGCTCCTCCATTTCAGGAGTTACTTAGTGAAAATCCTATAGTGACGGTGTCTGCCCCCGACCATCGAAATTATTTAAAAAGGTAAACAGAAGAGGAGCTGAGCATAAAAACCTCATAAAAATTAAAACCACAAGAGCAATAGTGCAAACTAATAGGAGAGTTAAATGTGGACTCTTAAACATCAGATCTCTCTCTTCTAAAGGTGTACTAGTAAATGAACTAATATCAGATTATGATATTGATTTATTTTGTCTTACTGAAACCTGGCTGGGTGATGGAGAATATGTTAGCCTAAATGAATCCACCCCTCCCAGTCATATTAATACTCACATTCCTCGAGGCACAGGCCGAGGAGGTGGAGTTGCAGCTATCTTCGACTCTACCTACTAATCAGCTCTAAACCTAAACTAAACTATAACTCATTTGAAAGTCTTGTTCTTAGTCTTTCGTACCCAAGTTGGAAATCACTGCAACCAATTCTTTTGTTATAGTGTACCGAGCACCTGGCCCGTACTCTGAATTCTTACTGAATTTGCAGAGTTTTTGTCAACTTTAGTCCTTAAAACGGACAAAGTTATTATTGTAGGGGATTTTAATATTCATGTGGATGTTGAGAATGACAGCTTTAGTACTGCGTTTATCTCTCTGTTAGATTCCATTGACTTCTCTCAGAGTGTTCATGAACCCACTCACTGTTTTAACCACACCTCGACCTTGTTTTGGTGTACGGTATTGAAATTGAACATTTAGTGGTGTTCCACAGAATCCCTCTTTATCCGACCACTGTTTGATAACTTTTGAGTTTGTATTACTGAACTACAAGATGTCTGTCTGATAGTGCCATAGCTAAATTTAAGGATGCGATTCCATCAGCTCTAAATACATTATCTAGTCACAAAGTAACAGAGGACTCCTATGCTAATTTCAGTCCCTCCCAAATCGATCATCTTGTTGATAGTGCTGCAGGCTCGCTGCGAATGACACTCGACTCTGTAGCCCCTCTAAAAAGAAAATACTAAAACAAAGACGGTTAGCTCCATGGTATAACACTGAAACTCGCAAATTAAAGCAAATATCGCGGAAACTTGAGAGGAATTGGCGTTCCACCAAAGTGGAAAATTCTCGTTTAATTTGGCAAGATAGTCTTAAAACTTATAGGAAGGCCCTCCTAATGCCAGAGCAGCGTACTACTCGTCATTATTAGAGGAAAATAGGAACAACCCCAGGTTTCTTTTCAGCACTGTAGCCAGGCTGACAGAGTCACAGCTCTATTGAGCCAATATTCCCATAGCTCTCAGTAGTTACGACTTCATGAGCTTCTTTAATGATAAAATTCTAGCTATTAGAGACAAAATTCACCAAGACCTGCCCTCAACTGGCACCGACTTATCTTTAACTCAGGAACCTTAGAAACAGCTGTAGAACCAGATATATGTTTAGACTGTTTTGCTTCCCTCAATCTTTACCAACTAACTTCAATAATTTCTTCATCTAAACCATCAACCTGCCTCTTAGACCCCATCCCGACTAGGCTGCTTAAAGATGTTTTACCCTTAGTCAGCACTTCTATACTAGATATGATCAATCTATCTTTATCAACAGGCTATGTACCACAGTACTTTAAAGTAGCTGTAATTAAACCTCTTCTGAAAAAGCCCAAACTTGATCCGGATGTTTTAGCCAACTATAGACCTATATCTAACCTTCCATTTCTCTCTAAGGTTCTGGAGAAAGCAGTTGCTAAACAGCTGTGTGACTTTCTACAGAGCAATAGTTTATTTGAGGATTTTCAGTCAGGATTTAGAGCTCATCATAGCACAGAGACAGCACTGGTGAAAATTACTAACGACCTCCTTATTGCATCAGACAAAGGACTTGTCTCTGTACTGGTTTTATTAGATCTTAGTGCTGCATTTGATACCATTGACCATCAGATCCTATTGCAGAGACTGGAATATTTCATTGGCATTAAAGGAACTGCTCTAAGCTGGTTTAAGTCCTATATCAGATCGATTTCAGTTTGTACATGTTAACGATGAGTCCTCCATGCATGCCAAAGTTAGTCATGGAGTTCCTCAAGGATCTGTCCTCGGACCAATCCTCTTCACTTTATATATGCTTCCTTTAGGCAATATTATCAGGAAACATTCCATAAGCTTTCATTGTTATGCAGATGATACTCAGTTATATCTATCGATCAAGCCAGATGAAACTCATCAGTTAACTAAACTTCAAATGTGCCTTCAGGATGTTAAAACCTGGATGACCTGTAATTTTCTCATGTTAAACTCAGATAAAACTGAAGTTATTGCTCTGGGGCCTAAGCACCTCCGTGACGCGTTATCTAAAGATATAGTTTCCCTGGATGGCATCGCCCTGGCCTCCAGCACCACTGTGAGGAATCTTGGAGTTATCTTTGATCAGGACAAGTCTCACATTAAGCAAATTTCAAGGACCGCCTTTTTTCACCTACGTAATATTGTGAAAATCAGGAACATCCTGTCTAAAAATGATGCAGAAAAACTAGTCCATGCATTTGTTACTTCTAGGCTGGATTACTGCAATTCTTTATTATCAGGCTGCTCGAAAAAGTCCATTAAGACTCTTCAGCTGATCCAGAATGCTGCAGCACGTGTTCTGACAGGAACCAGGAAAAGAGATCACATTTCTCCTGTTTTAGCTTCTTTGCATTGGCTTCCAGTAAAATCCAGAATAGAATTTAAAATCATTCTTCTTACCTACAAAGCTCTTAATGGTCAGGCACCATCTTATCTTAAAGAGCTCATAGTACCTTACTACCCCACCAGAGCACTGCGCTCCCAGAATGCAGGGTTACTTGTGGTTCCTAGAGTCTCCAAAAGTAGACTAGGAGCCAGAGCGTTCAGCTATCAAGCTCCTCTCCTGTGGAACCAGGTTCCAGTTTGGGTTCAGGAGGCAGACACCATCTCCACATTTAAGAGTAGGCTTAAGACTTTCCTCTTTGATAAAGCTTATAGTTAGGGCTGGCTCAGGTGAGTCCTGAACCATCCCTTAGTTATGCTGCTATAGGCCTAGACTGCCGGGGGATTTCCCATGATGCACTGAGCTCCTCTCTCCTCTACTTTCTCTCCCTCTGTATGCAACCTCATCCCATTATTGCATGTTACTAACACAACTTCTCCCCTTTCTGGTAGTCTTGTGCTTTCTCGTCCCTCTCCTCTCTCCTCCTATCACTTCCTGCAGGTTTTCTCTGGAGCTGTGGAGTCTGGATCTGTGGTTGCGGGTCACCTGCTGCCCCCGTGTTCCTGCTCGACACCCTCTGCTGCAACGACTATTGTTACTAGTCTTATTGTTATTATAATCATTAACATTACGATGGTTACCATTAACACTACTATAAATATCTGTACCATTTTTCATTCAGTCTGTAGCAACATCACCTTTACTGTCTGTACCTCTGTGTGTATATTGTGTAGGCTGCCTCCCTCCCCTCTCTCTCTCCTTACATCCCTCTCTTTTTCTCTCTGTTCCTCTCCTGCCCTCTCTCTCTCTCTCCCTCTCTCTCCCTCTCTCTCCCTCTCTCTCTCTCTCTCTCACCCCAACCGGTCGAGGCAGATGGCCGCCCACCCTGAGCCATGGTTCTGCTCGATGGTTTCTGCCTCTTAAAAGGTCTAGACCTGCTCTTTTATGAAAAGCGCTGTGAGATAACTGTTGTTGTGATTTAGCGCTATATAAATAAAATTGAATTGAATTGAATTAGTTTGATCCCCAGCTTGGGCAAGAGTGTTAATTAGTCACAGCTTCAATCTTTCACACACCTGAGTGGTGTTTGACCATAATGACTACCAACACAATGTTCAGTTTGTTCAAGGGGGTAAGCCAGAGATCAAACAGTGAAGCCGACAAAAGACGGTTCCATGTAGGCCCAAAAATGACGTCGAAACCCTGTGACATCCTGTCGCACATGAGATATGTAACCGTATTGCTTGGATTATAAACTCTGTGTGAATCTAACCAGAAGACTTTTGAATTACGGTGTTTCTGCTTTTGCTCTACGTCATCAAACCACGGTTTTGCTGCGCGATCATGCGTAGTAGACACTGATGCCAAAAGGAAGTAGCCCTGTAGTAGTATTTTATTGGTCCAAAACTGGCTTCACTGCTTTCCATTCAAATCAGCAACCCAAATCAGATTAAGCAAGTAAAAACCTTCTTCTAATGGTGTATCTTAATAGTCCAGTGGTTCAAATCCTACTCAGGGCATGTTAACCACATGCAGTAAACTGGAACTTTATTTGCTGACCAAGGCTGTACAGCACTAACGGCTACAAGCTCTCACATGCATTTTCTTTAGGAAATGTCCATTCTAGTTAATGTTTTGTCCCAGTTGATCTTATTCTGATATCATTATTAGGGTTAAACCTCTGTTGCTGTTCGACTCTTTCTGTATCTTTCACTTTTCACAACCTCACCTGCAGAAACAAGCAGTCCACTCAGCAACACAGCCGCACCTGCAACAGGTAGACAGAGGTCACTAAAGGTCAGAGGTCAACAGACAGACAGACAGACTTCCATCAGCTCACCTGCAGCAGTCAGCACAGCCAGACCTACAACAGGAGAACAAGGTTTACTAAAGGTCAGAGGTCAGCAGGTTAACTTTGTATTCAAATATATAAACAGTTAGTGGAAAATATCTAACTGAGCTTTCAGCAGCATCTCATGGTGTTCATCAGTAAATGGAGTTGGCTCAGGTGTCATCATGTGACCTACAGGTACATCACATCTCCCCCCATATACAAGCAGCTGTTACCATGGGACTGAGGGTCTGTACCTCACATGACCACACCTGAAGCATCTCCAGAACTACGAAGCAAACGCCATGAGCTGATGAAGACCATGAGATGTGGCTGAAAGCTCTGGAAAAGCTCTAAGTGGACACTGAGTTAAGATTATATTGTCCGCCTCTAAAATGTGTGATGTTGGCAGTAACAGAAATAACAGCAACAAACTCTCTGTAGAGAAAAGAAACTTGTCAGAGAATCAAAGTCAGGAAGGTTTAAAGTAAGGAGAACATTTCCATCCTGAAACTGAACACCAGTGGAAATTAAAAGTCCAGTTGATGAAGCAGAGTTTCAGTTCAGACATCAAGCAGCAGCTGCTTCACTCATGCTTCACCATCACTGCTCAGGTGTAGAACAGGTGTGTGTGTACCTGCAGTGTGTTTCCTTTGAGCAGATCTGACAGCATCTGGATCAGCAGGAAACAAACACAGATCAGTCAGGTTATTGGAAATGGAGATCAGAGAGCATTTCTCACGGAGCTGTGTGACAGACGGGTCCCAGGTGTCCTGAGGACGTCACTGATTGGACAGGAGTCCAACCAGTCCCAGGTTGTAGTTCAGTACAGACCTGCTGACTGGATCAGACACAGTCTGGTTCCAGTCTGTTCACATCAGGTGAGTCTGACAGCTTTCATACCTGTTTGATTCCTGCGGAGCAACAGAACTCCGACCAGGACCAGAACCAGAAGAACCAGAAGAACCAGAGAACCCACAGCTGCACCAAGTGGAGGAGAAAGAGGGGGGGAAGCTGGGGAGGAGAAAGGAGAGGAGGAGGAGGAGGAGGAGGAGGAAGAAGAAGAAGAAGAAGAAGGAAAAGGAGGAGCGGATGTACAAGTAGAAGTTGAAGGGGCAGTAGGACCTGGAGGAGAAATCAATAGAACGTGTATCAATACTGTGATCATTTTATTATCAGGTCAGCAGGTTAGGATGCTTCTCAATTATCTTAATTGCACCCAAGTGTCCTTCACTTGCGTCATTTCCTTGTGTTTCAGTCCCGCCCACAGGAACGAGAAATAAGACGTTCTTTCCTCCAAAGCGTCACGTGAAGCGACGTCTGTTTCTGAAGATGGCTGAGCAGCTTTAACAGCTGGAGAGACTTCTGATGGAGCTTGTGTCTGCACACGTATGCTGATACTAATAAAGTCTCACAGTTATCGCTGTACGTAGTGATATTCTGATTGTGATTAATCATTGACTAATTATTGAAATTTGATCATGTTGTCCTTTGATTTATTAGGCAAAATGTTTCAGGGGAAATTGAAATGATGACGCTTTCATTCATACATTACATCAGCTGATTTTACTCACAGACCTGCTGGCTGCTTTCATCAGATGTTATCTGAGATCAGCTGCATGTGCAGGTTTCTTTTCCTTTTCTTACTTCTTCAGAGACTTTGGTGCAATTTAGTGACTTGTTTAGTACGACTAGTTTACTACGTTTTACTGTCGTCTATTTGGACTAAACAGTCAGGAATGATCAGCCTCATGTGACTGAATGGAAATAACGATAAATGATGAAAACAGTGTTTCTTGCTGACTGACAGACTCTCCAAATCTCTCTGACATTTTCTCTGACTGCACATGTCTCTATAATAAAGGTTAATGGGAGAAACAACAGAGTCATCTGTTTTACTAAATGCAGAAAGTTGTTTGTGCTCCTTTAGTTGTTCAGACCTACATTGATCACAGATTTTAACTACACAGTGAATAAAATATAAAACTTTGATACACTTTTTATCTGTTATCTGTCTTCAATTGGTATGAAACTCATTTTATGTTGTATCAGATCAGTTTGTGCTGCTGCAGCGTCCAATCAGTAACAACTAATCCAATAAGGGGGCGTGTCGGTCAGTAAAAGACTTCTGCGAAGGATGGACTTGTGTATCCTGAATCCTCGTGCCCAAATAAGAGCTTTGGGATGGTCTGCAAGGAGCGAAACTCAGGTTCAAGTGAGGAATGAGGATTTGACAAATAAGGGAATTGAGAAGCACACTTAGTTCATATGTTTATAAGTGATGTCAGTGTCCTGACCTGTGACCCTCAGCCATATCCGAGGAGATTCAGCAGTCTGATCAAAATAACACCAGTAGAGACCTTCATCAGACTGTTGGACGTTCCTGATGGTAAACTGTCCTTCAGGTCCAGATCCAAGTTTAGAACCATCCCTGATGAAAAAGGCTTCGAGTGCGACCTGATCTTTGCTTCTACAGCGCAGAGTGACATCACTTCCTGCCATCACAGGAAGTGCAGGAATCTCCAGAATAACCTGAGAATCTGAAGAAGAAGAAAACAGAGTTAGTCCATCAGACCAGAGCCTGGAGGAGAGATCAGTAGAACCTGGATCAATGCAGTGATCAGTTTATTATCAGGTCAGCAGGTTATGCTGCGTTCCAGGCAACTGGGAACTTGGGAAATTTCCGACCTCTAACTTAAAGAGGTGGTATTCTGCTCATTTTCAGGTTCAAAATCTTAATAAGAAGTTGTACCAGAACAGGTTTACATGGTTTAATTTTCAAAAAACACCATATTTTTGTCATCCTACACATTGCTGCAGCTCCTCTTTCCACCCTGTGTTGAACGCTCCACTCTTGAGCTACAGAGTGATGCATCTTACTTGTACAAAATCTTTGTGGGGAGTCGCACATGCGCAGTTCCCAGGTAAGGACTACTAGCCAATCAGAAGCAGAGAAGGGCGGGTCGTAAGAAACAAGGTAGTGTGATCCAAATCAAAGCCACTTCAGACTGAGACCATAACCTAGCAGAAGTTACTCAAGTCCACAACATCATTGTTCCACATCTTACCATCAGGACTAAACGTTGAACTGTTGCCGGCCAGAAGTGGACAGAAACATTTTGTCTGCCAATTTATGGAGAAATGCATTGAAACTAATGGGGAGGAAGTTTATCATGCAGCAGGACAATGAGCCAAAGCACACTGCCAACAAAACAAAGGACTTCATCAGGGGAAAAAGGTTTTAGACTGGCCAAGTCAATCAGCTGACCTGAACCCAATAGATGCATTTCACCTCCTTAAGAGGAGACTGAAGGGAGAAACACCCCGAAACAAACAAGAAGTGAAAGAAGCTGCAGTAAAAGCCTGGAACAGCATCAACAGTTTGGTGATGTCGATGGGTCGCAGGCTGGAGGCAGTTATTGCAAGAGAGGGTTCTGCCACCAAATATCAAATGTTATTTACTTTAAGATTATTTGTTCCTTTACTTTTGCTCACTTCAGAATGCTGTGCTCTAATACAAACGGTGGTTTGTCCTGAGTTGTTTAACACATCTAGATGTGAATACCAGGGAATGAGAGCTGAAATTCTGAACTCTTGTCTCATCTTTTGATCTTAAACCCAAATGTCTTCAGTGAACAACAAAACGAAGCCTTACTGGTCCAGTACTTATGGAGGGGAGTGTATGTTGCCAATTTTGTTAGGTAGCTGGTTACAATAAAGAATCTCATAAAGGCATCTTCTCTGCATAAAGGGCAGTCAGTAGAATGTTAATAGTCGGACGTTTAGGCATAGCCTACAACATTGACTGTTGAGGATTACCATCTGATGTAGCTAGACGGGTACACAGTTAACTAGTAACGTATAGACTATTTATGTCAGTTCTTTTCATTTAAACGGCCATCCTTTTAATTAACACCAAAGGAACTGCTAAGGGTTTAACTGTGTGTACACTTTGTCACGGTCAGCTATGTTTTTCGTTCACTTTTGACGAGTTCCGAGCAGTCTGGAACGCAACATTAGTTCATATCATATAAACAGGAAGTGATGTCAGTGTCCTGACCTGTGACCCTCAGCCGTCTCCGAGGACATTCAGCAGTCTGATCAAAATAACACCAGTAGAGACCTTCATCAGACTGTTGGAAGTTCCTGATGGTAAACTGTCCTTCAGGTCCAGATCCAAGTTTAGAACCATCCCTGATGAAAAAGGCTTCGAGTGCGACCTGATCTTTGCTTCTACAGCGCAGAGTGACATCACTTCCTGCCACCACAGGAAGTGCAGAAATCTCCAGAATAACCTGAGCATCATCATCTGAAGAAAGAAAACAGAGTTAGTCCATCAGACCAGAACCATATTCAGAGTTAGACCTGTCAGACCAGGGCCTCATTTCTAAACGTAGCGTGCAGATAAAAGACGGCGTTCTCCACTTTCTAAGCAAACTTTGGGATTTCTAAAAAACGTGCGGTCCTCCACGGTAACTCTTAAATGAATAGAAAACATTTGAGTGACAGATCTTTCAGAGTCCAGCTTCTGTCACACAAGACAAGTCTTATTTCCTTTAAGTCCTCGGCAGCCTCGTTAATTCAGTCGATGGAGTCTCTGCGTTCAGGACTTCATCTGCACGGCCCCTTGAGCAGGAGGTTCAGCGGAGCTTTAGCTTTTCTCTCCCAATTTGCCGTCTTTATCTTCATGCAGTCAGCATGTATTAATATTAATTATTATTTCTAGGCAGCTATGGCCGTTAAAAGGGCGGGACAAGGAGCTGCTCACCTGGGCCACATTTTGAACTGATTGTATTCATAAAGGGAAATCAGCGCGGGCTGTATGGACTGTTAAACATCTGAAGATTTAAACCCTTTCTGTTTTGATCTGTACGCAAACGTCTGACTTTAATCCTACGTAAAGTTTAATAAATGAGGCCCCCAGAGTCATAA
The DNA here is from genome assembly GCF_014851395.1 of Micropterus salmoides. Classification (NCBI taxonomy): domain Eukaryota; kingdom Metazoa; phylum Chordata; class Actinopteri; order Centrarchiformes; family Centrarchidae; genus Micropterus; species Micropterus salmoides. The sequence continues at coordinate 34,659,064 of NW_024040041.1, read as the reverse complement.
ACAGACAGTTAGATCCTGACCTCATACAGGAGGCAGACTTCACGCTGCCATAACCACCACCTCTCCTACCGCTAACACACACAGTATAAACAGGAAGTGATGTCAGTGTCCTGACCTCTGACACTTTGCCATATCCAAGGAGATACTTCAGTCTGATCAAAATAACACCAGTAGAGACCTTCATCAGACTGTTGGACGTTCCTGAAGGTAAACTGTCCTTCAGGTCCAGATCCAAGTTTAGAACCATCCCTGATGAAAAAGGCTTCGAGTGATACCTGATCTTTGCTTCTACAGCGCAGAGTGACATCACTTCCTGCCACCACAGGAAGTGCAGAAATCTCCAGAATAACCTGAGAATCTGAAGAAGAAGAAAACAGAGTTAGTCCATCAGACCAGAACCATCTGTCCATCTTCAACAGAGAGAGAGTCAGTGATTGTTTTCTCTTCCATCAGCTCACCTGCAGAATCAGTCAGTCCAGACAGCAGCAGCACAGACACACCTGCAACAGGAAGACAGGGGTCACTGAAGGTCAGAGGTCACTGAAGGTCAGAGGTCACTGAAGGTCAGGGGTCACTGAAGGCCAGGGGTCACTGAAGGTCAGAGGCCACTGAAGGTCAGGGGTCACTGAAGGTCAGAGGCCACTGAAGGTCAGGGGTCATTATAGTGGCCAGTGAAATGAGGTATTAAAACTTTTAATTTATTCAATGAACGGTCTGAATTCAAGAATAAAATAACAAGCGAACGTTTTTTTTTTTTATCTCCATTTTAATTATTTGACTAATTGTAAATTGTTGTTTCAGTCATAGCCTGTATAAAAGAAGTGGATGTAGCCACGGTGACATCACCCGTTGGTTTGTGGACTACCATTTTGAATCCTTGAGTTTGGCATCTTGGGATGAGAGGGTGGAGCTAGCTAGCTTGGCTAGCAAGGTGCATCCCTAGTTAACGTTAACTGTCATATTAACGGTGATTTTAATTTTGGCTAGCGAAAAACAGGCTGTAAACTAAATTTTCCTACAGGAAAATCTTTTAGTACAACTGAATGCTGAACAAGACGTTTTTAGGACTAAAATGTTGCAGTTAACTTTCATGAAGTGAAACAGCACCCAAAAACAAGTTCACAAGGTAGCCCCGCCCTAAAGCCTCCCCTGCTTCCTGGTCTCTGTTCCTCTAAATGGGACCATAATTTACTAAATGAACATCATGCTGTGTTGAAGAAGACTTGAAACTAGCGACTGAGACCATAAACTCATCAGGAAAGTGTTTACTGAGGAATAAATCAGCTGAGAAGTAGAAACATTTTCTCATAGACTTCTATACAATCACACTTCTTTCTGCAGCTGCTGGAGTCGCCCCCTGCTGGCTGCTGGAGAGAATGAAGCTTTTATGGCTCTTCAGCACTGGCTTCACTCTTCAGACCCAGAGTTTCATTAAAGAGGTAGTATTATACTTTTTAGGCTTTTCTCTCTCCTTCATTTAGTTATATCTTATCTTTTTTGTGCATGGAATAGGTTTGCCAAGTGGAAAAGCCCAAAGGGAGTTCCAATCCAAGTCTATGTTGCCAAGCCGGTCGGCAACATGTACAGCTGAAACGAAGCGGTGTTTACAGGCTTCTCATTGGCCCACCCTTCTCTGCTTCTGATTGGCTAGTAGTTCTTAACTAGGAACTGAGCATGTGAAACTCCCAACAAAGATCATTTAGAGACAAGATGCCATAGCTAAAACGAAGCCTTCAACACAGCCTGAAAAGAGGAGCTGCACCAATGTGCAGTATGACAAAATATAACCATGTAAACCTGCTCTGGTACAACCTCTAAATAAGATTTTGAACCTGAAAATGAGCATACCACCTCTTTAAAGATGCACTCTGTATCTGGTCGGCGTTGTGTCTCCTGCCCGTTGGCCTGGAGTGAAACGTAAACACTAACCAGAATGACAGATGTAATCTCAGGGGACTGAAGTCTGATCAGAAATAATAAAGAGAGAAGTGTGAGGGAAACCTGACTGGAACTGGTGTCTCCAGTATTCAGTGTTTCAGGAATCAGCAGTTTGATTGTTTTTCTGATTCTTCATCAGGTTTGATGAAACTCAGTGTCCACATTAATAACCATGGAAATGTCACAGTTAGAGAGGAAGTGACACATGAAAGCCAGATAAGATCAGAATGTCTCAGCTGAGCTTTCCTGTGTGAAAAGAAGAACTTCAGTGGTGCTAAAAACACCTCTGATCACAGCTACAAGCTGTCTAAGGCAGCTGTCCTCGACCACCAGAGGGTGGTGAAAACTGCTCAGCACATCCATGAACGGGACCCGTTCATCCATGAAGGACCTCTACACCCAGCAGTGCAGGAAGAAGGCCAACGAGGGGAAAGGGGACTAATTATGCATGGCCCTCATGTGAGGAGGGCCCATAGAGATACTATGAATAGCCGTAGATGCTGGGAAAGTCCCATACAGAATGCCTATGTAAAGGTCCAGAACTTTGTGCCACACCCCTACCTGCAGCAATAGAGTCAGGGACAGCTTCATCTCACAGACCATAAGACTGCTGGTTGAGCTCTCAACAGCGCTTTCTATCAGAACCAGTTTCAGCATTCAGCAGTTTGACCTACAGTAACTCATCTGTTGAATGGGACCACATCGGCCAGCCTTCACTCCCCACAAGCATCAATAAGCCTTGGCCACCCATTTCCCTGTCGCTGGTTCACCACCTTACCTTCCTTAGACCACTTTTGATAGGTAATGACCACTGCAGACCATTTTGGAGAAGCTCTGATCCAGTCGTCTAGCCATCACAGTTAGGCCCTTGTCAAAGTCACTCAAATCGCTACGCTTGACCATTTGGTTTGGTGCTATGATAACGAGATAATCAGTGTTACTCTCTTCACCTGTCAGTGGTCATAATGTTATGGTTGATCTTTGCATATTATATTTAATTTCTGAAAATATTCTATTCCTATATTTTAACTTCAGCACTATTTTATGTCTCAGATTCTTTCATTTTACTTGCACTTTTCCTTCTACACTTAGTGTGAGCATTGTTTGAGGAGCCTGAGAATTAAGAATTTCATTGCAGACGACTGCTTCACCGTAATTGTTGAGCATCTGACAATAAAGGAGGTGAAGTTGAACATTAAGGGCCTGATGAGACGAGGCTGTACGTACTGAATATCCTTGATTCTACCTTAACCTCATTAATTATCTGTCTTCATCCTCGGCTTTTCCTTTCTTTGCATGTTGTTTTTATTTATTTAGTTTGGATTGTAGCTAACTAGCATGTGTTGGCACGTAGCATTATTTATTGCTGGACAGTAACATCATGTGCATATTTATTATGTTGTATGAATTATGAAATATCTTTTTAACAGGGAGGACAGAAATTCAGTGAAAGTCATTGGAAGTTGTTATCAGCTGCTGATCAGTGAGCCTGTTCCCTGTCAAACAAACTGATCAAAACACAGAAAGCTTCTTGATGGTGGAAGAAATGAACCATGTGACTGCAGCGTTCAGCAAAAAGCTTTTTCTATCACTTCTATTAAAGAGGAATAGTTTCGTCTTCTTTTTCCTCTGTATGAGTGCAGACACTGAAGTATGTGTTGGAGCTGTGATGGATGGATGGATGGATGGATGGATGGATGGATGTGTTGGACTCACCGAGCAGCAGAGACACAGATGAAGCCTTCATGTTGTCTGGATGTCGACTGTCAGTCAGTCTGAACAGCAGAGTGACGCCTTCAGCTTCACTTCCCTTTTAACACAGTCAGCGCTGCATGCCACCCTGCTGCTCATGATTGGTGCTCGAAAGCGAGGGCGGGGCTACCTGTTTTAATGGGATGCAGTGTCGTGTATGAAGTAAAAATCCTCCTCAACAGGAACTGGAGGTTCAGTTTTAGCTGCTCTCCAATGAATCAGGTACAGGAGGTTTTGGACCCGGGCAGAGCAGGTTTAGTATACTTAATTATAATGAAAAGCAAACCAAAGGGTACAAGCTTATGGTAACTGAGGTAGGTAAGGGTTAAGAAACCAGCTAAGCACTCCAGAACTGAGGCAAACAAATCCAGTAAGGAAAATAATCCAAGTCCAAAACTCAGAAAGGAAGTCTATGAAACCAGCCATAGGGGAAATAACTCAGAGAAACACTAAAGATATCACTGGAAGGCTAGACAGACAACAAAAGATGGAGATAACGAGATACAGGTGAAAACAATACCCATGAGGACCAACTTAACACAATAAAATAGGAATTTACAAAAATCTAAATCACAACCACATACCAACCAATACCCCCGCCGACGGAAGTCAGTAAAGTCACAGAAAGTCCATGAAAAATCAGGTCGGTGGAGTAAGTTCCAAAAAATGGATTCAAGGACAAGTGTGGAGTGAGCTGAAGAAATGAGCAGGTGCTCAAAGGTGGATGGCCAGTGACCTGGACAGGGAAGGAGCAAGAGAACTCAGGCGACAGCCTGGAGGCATTAATGAAGCTGAACTGGATGTCAGAAAGGCTGAGTGAAGTGGCAGGAGGTAGAGATGTGGACCCAAAATGCAGACACCAGAACAAAGGAGGTTCAGTTGATGATATTTTAATACAGTCCAACAGAAACTCACTGGCTTACACTTGGTGTAGCAGTCCAAAGTCCAAACTAAACAGCAAAATCCAAACAGGAAGCAGGTCTACACTAACATAGAGACATAGAACTAAGGACTAAGACACAGACACAAGGAGAGAACAGACAGGGCATAGTGATCACAGGGGAGCAGACAGAAACTAACAACAACCAAACAGAGAAACACACAGGGACTAGGATGAAACAGAACACAACGTAGACAAGACCAAAATAATAAAACCCAGAAGTACACAGACCAGGAGTAATTCTAGAACATGAACTAAGGCTCATGACTAAGAACTAAGACACAGGACTAAGAACTGAGGCAAATAGCTAAAATGCAAGACTAAGAACTGAGATAAGAGACAAGACCGATACTTACTAACTTAAACATGCAAATTAACAAAATACTAAACTAAGCTAATGAACATAAACCCCTAAACAAGATCACAGAGGCAATGGGTAAAACAGAAAGGACAATAAACAAAATAACAGAAAAACACTACACTGATGTACGGAGCATTTACATTTACATTTACATTACTGAAACCCAAGGTCGTGACACTGGAGACAAGGCAGGCAGCCTGGAGGCAGAACAGATGGGCAACCAGGAGGCAAGACTGAAGGGCAAATCAGGTCTGGAGGACGACCGAAAAGAGATAGGTGATGAAGGCGGAAACCCTCATCTGGCCAGCTGAGTCTCTGGGGAGCTGTACAATAAAGTCTTTGGAGCGTTGATCAGCTGAATCTCAGTGGAACTGGCTAACAACATCTATGGATCACTGATCAGCCGGGTCTCTGGGGAGCAAAACAGCTGAATCTCTGAGGAACTGGCAAGTGCTGGGCTGCTCAGGTTCTGGGGAGCCAGGCAGCAGGAATTCCACAGCTCTGGGCTGCAAAGTCACTGGGACGCTAGGCAGGAGGACCCCAACAGCACTGAGCTGTGGTGAGGACGAGGGCTAGATTGCAGGGACTCAGGAAAGCCACTTGAACAGTTCATAGGCTCATAGACTTTTGGGGTTGGGGTTGCCAAATCAGGAACAGCCAGCAGGCTCACAATCCTAAAGCATGATCAACTGGAGTGCAGGCTGATTGCTAGCTGATGGGGTGAAGGCTGGGGGCAAGCCAACCAAGATGAAGGCTTCTGGCTAGCAGGCCGGGTTTAAAGGTTTTCAGCAACAGCACTATACATCATAGAGGACACACAACATAGGTCATCAACACCCTGCCATGCAGCTCCAGAAACTAAGGCCTTATCCACACTACTCCGTTTTAGTTTACAAACGGAGAATTAAAACGAATACGATCTCTGTCCACACCAGTGTTTCCGCTGCGTTTTGGAGTTGATCTTCGTCTACATTAAAACAACTGAAAACACACAGCTAGGATGCCAGTGTAAACATGAAGCAGATGGTCTATTCCGTAGTTATAGAAGATTTGGCGAAAGAATAAATAAATACAGACTGAGCATCAGACCAGTTTTTTTTTGTTGCATGGATCAATAACGAGCTGGGACTGTTACTGAATGTAACATGGGAGTGTGGCGGTAGAAAACAGACTGGGAGTTGTTGCAAAGTATATGATGTCATGCACAGTACAAGTGTAGGCAGATGAGTGTTATTTGCACGATACAGAATATTTTAATAAAAATATGATGTCAAAAACCCGGTCAGCAGCATCGTGTTTCTGCTTTGCAAGACCCAATCAGAGAGCCGAGCGTGAGCGGCTGCATCATCATTTCTAAAGTCCTCCGTTTTGGCCCGGGGTTGGCAGCTTTTCCAAACTTCTCCGTTTTAGGTCTTCGTTTTCATCGTTATAGTCTGGACGGGAGGCTCCAAAATGCCAGCGACCCCCTGCTGCCGACTTCCAATAACCACAGCTGCTGGCTCCCAGAGCGACTCCTAACACCGGGATACCAGCATTGCCAGGTCCCAACTATACTGTGTTATGTTCTGGTGCACAATCAAATAGACACTGGCACGTCTTATACTGAGGTGTAAAACATCCTGTTTTAAGTCCAAAGAGAGCAAAATTATAAAAAGTCATCTATCTTCACATTAACGTGCCTTTCACAGTCAAGTTCAGCGAAGACTGATGAGAGACCGAAAATTATGCCAATGATGAGGGCATCTGCTAACAATCAGTAGAGGATGCAATAAAACAGTCTAATACAGTAATCCCAATACCAAGAAGAGTAAACTTGGAAACATATAACCCCAGTCGTCCATCAAGCAGCCAACACAGGGGTTTAAGGGCACTCCATCTCTCATCAGACTTACATGTCATCAATCCCTGTCATCAGGTTCCAGCAATCAGCCTGCCTTACCAGGGGAACTCCAGAGTCCACCTCGCCACCTCAACTTCCCACCTTATCTCTCACTTGCTATCCATCATTGGCTCAGACAGTTTGCCAACTGGAACAGGATCAACTTCTGAATGAGTGAATGCCTCCGGTAGTGTCTTTAACCACAAGGCAATATTTACATCACTGTGTGTTACAAGGTCTCACAAGTCCTAGAGAATATAATTATCGGATAGAGAATCACAAGACAGAAGAGGGCTTACCCCTCACACTAGGTTTCTCTTCTGCCTCATCCTCCTTCCCTTCACACCTGTGCTGCTACTCCCTCTCTTGAGGGACAAAGATTAGTTACTAAACTAAAAGGATCTGGGTCAAAGAATCATCAACCTTTCAATAGATCAAATGATCTACCAAGTTTTATTTAGCTTAAAGCTTAAAAAAAAAACATACAAAGGCTGTGTCCCGAAACTAACACTTTGAGATAGAAGAGAAAAGAGTGAAAGAAACAGATTTTCTGAGTCTAAAAAGATCTGAAGCTGTTCTGAAAGCTCGTGGTGGCCTGACTCCATACTGAGACAATAATGCTGCTTTCTCCTGTCATTATTACCGTTTGTACATCACAGTATAAATATACATATAAATATTTATACCCCTGTTTACAAGCTGTTCACTATTGGAGTGTATATATTTATCAGTGCCCTGCATATTTAAAATCCTGTTCTATCCTGTCCATTGGCGATACATTAAAGTTTATTAATAATAATGAATTGAATTTGTATAGCGCTTTACACATCAAGTCGCTTTACAGAGCAGAAAAGAAACATGACCCAAAAAAATAAATAAACTTATTTTTAACTTACACGTACACATGCCTACCACTACCACACTATTTTTTTAAATATATAGCAAGCAATAACAATAACTGGTAATAAAGCCTTTTGCCGCCTCCACTGTGCATGCTCTGTGTGTTCTGACACCTTTCAATCAGAACCAGCATCAACTTTTTCAGTATTTTGACCTTCAGTAGCTCGTCTGTTGGACCATACGGGACAGCCTTCACTCCACACGCACATCAGTGAGCTATGGCCATACATAATCCTTTGTCCAGTTCACCGCTTTACTTACTTGGGCCGCTTATGATGGTATTGACCATTCTGAAAATGCTCTGACCCAGTTGTCTTAGCCATCACAGTTTGGCCCTTGTCAAAGTTGCTGAAATCATTACAGCTATCCATTTTTCCTGCTTCTAACACATCAACTGTGAGGACACAGTGTTTACCTGCTGTCTAATATATCCCAACCACTGACATGGTACCATGGTAGCCAGATAATCAGTGGTATTAACTTCACCTGGTCATAAGGTTATGGCTGATTGATGTATATAATGTATCATTTTTACTATATTATAATCCTATATTTTACTTCTACACTATTTTGTGTCATATATCTGAGATCCTCTTGTTTTACCTATGATTTTCCTTTTATATTTATTTTTCACGGACATCTTTAACACCTCACTGGAGACACGCCATGTGCCAGTCTGCTTTAAAGCCTCCACCATCATCCCTGTCCACTAAAAACCAAGGACCACAGGACTAAATGACAACCGATACATCCAATGAAGTCTTATGAGAGCCTTGTGTTGTCCCACCTCAAGTCCACTACAGACCCACTCCTGGACCCCTTGCAGTTCACCAACAGAGCCTACAGATCTATAGACGCTGCAGTAAACATGGCCTTTCACTTCTTCCTCCAGCACTTGGACTCACTAGGAACCTACACCAGGATCCTGTTTTTGGATTTCAGCTCTGCCTTCAACACCATCATCCTAACTCTGCTGCAGGACAAGCTCTCTCAGCCTCTAACTGTGTTTGATGTTGTTGGAATCAAACTGAATTTAAACATGATGTCAACACACCAGCAGCGCCCTGACATCCATCAACAGGCAGAAAATAACACTGGTTTATTATCTCGTTTCGCCTCTCAGTACTCTACCTGGACCCAGACTAGTTCTTTCTGCATGGTTGACATAAGGTCAAAGTTCAGACTGGTTCACCTGCAGCAGCAGGTTCGTGCTGCCACCATGTTCAAAATCTTCGCTCTCTGGAGAAAAAAATGGATCACTTCAGCACAGTTCTGCCACAGACTGTGTGGACAAACTGCCTCCATCTGCTGCAGCTGTTTGATTAAAAACATGTAGGAATTCAGAATGAGTCAGAAACAAAGAGCAAAATGATGAAAAGCTCTGACTGAAAACCTTCATGCAAGATACAAAAAATCTTCACTGTTGGAAAATGATAAAAACAGGAACAGAGTGATCAGTGAGAGCAAAGACAACATGCTGTGATCTAACTGAGCTGATATCATTGATGCCAGCAGCTCTAATATTAGTTGTATATACATATATTGTATGTACTGCAGTTATTGATATTATGATCTGAATAGATATTAAAACCATGAGAACGTGTTTGAACAGCTGAACCACAGCATGAGTGTGAAAATGTTTCTCTGACTCACTTCTTACTTCTCTTTTCATGTCTTCACTTCACTCCTTCATCTGGTTTTAACCACATTCGCACCCTCAACACAACATCAGGACTCTGAGCTAGTACGATAACACTGAGCTTAACGATGCAACACTACAACAGTACTGTTATTATGTGAGACCACACAATGCTGGCTGCATGTTTTCTATCTATTATAATGTTGCAGCTCTTTCTTACAATAGCTAAAATAAATGTGAAGCTGCTTACCTATTGTGTCAAGGATGGCTGAGTGCAGTAGCAGGAAACAGAGCTGTGGACCCAAAATGCAGAAACCGGCAACAAGATGCAGTTCTACAGGATATTTAGTAGAATTAAAACTCAAACAGGCTTACTTGGAGCACAGCAGGCAACGGTCCAAAAAAAGGTAGATCCAAAAAAAGGATAATCCAAAGGGTCAGCAGAGAATCCAAAAAACAAGAGATAAGGGCGCAGGCAGAATACTCAAGACAACACAACAAAGACCAAACAGTACTGAGGGTTTAAATACTGACAGAGCAACTGAGACACATGAGGGTAATCAAGGCAGAGACAGAAAAAAGCAAGTTCAGGGGACAGAGACAGAACCTAACTGGAAAAATCGACTGACACAAAACATGGAACAAATGCAAAATAACCAGAAACGAGTTACAGAAACTACAGAACCCAAACCAGAAAACGAAGAATCCTATAATAATGGGCCAAAGGAAGACTAGAACTAAACTAGACAGAACATGGAGAAGGAAACAGGCAGACTGAACAATAATAAATACACAATAACATACAGGAGTGAAACCCAAGACAGAAACAAACAGCAGACAAGGCAAAAAATTGACAATAGACTAGACAGAGTGCAAATATGATAGGGATCATGACAAATTGGACTTTCCCAGTCTTCACTATCATGGCAGAGACCAAATAAAATACCTCTCTCTCCTAGATGCGTTTTACCATTGGCTCTCCGACTGTATCAAAGATCAGTTGATCTTCACTCCCTGGTAGCCTTTACCATGCGCATCAACAGGTGTCTCTGGGAATGGAGGAGAGAGAGAGCCTGGTCTACCATCTCCATACTCTCCGTACCACCTCTGGCAATCCTTGCCTCCGCAGGCCAGTGTGCCTTTAGTGGTTCCCCATAGCCTCTGCAGCTGTGCCAGGCTTGGCTCTCCATGGAGGAAAGACTGCGCCAACTGCAGAGCAATCCAGTGCCTGTCCTGCGGCCAAGACTGCCATTTTGTCTCGGCTGGTCCACAAAATGACAGGGATCACTAGTCAACCAGAAGGGGCTGGTGAGCTGGAGATTCTTGCTCTTGGTGGAAGGCTCTGTACAGGATTACACAGTTAGCATCCTCTAAGACTTTAATCCACACCTTCTCAGTACCAGAAATCAGGGCCATGCAACAGTAGATCTACAAGGCGCTGGCGGAAGGGATCTTTTTCTTTGTGGAGAAAACAGATAAGTCCCTGTGACCATGCGTCAATTACGATAGCTGGAATGCTTTTCCACTTATCTCCTCTGCTTGTGAAGTTTTGCAAGAAGCCACCATCTTTTCTAAGCTCAATTTCAGAAACTCGTACCACCTTATCCATGTGGTAGAACTTTTATGTTTCCGGTGAGGAATCAAACAAATAAGTAAGTTACAACAAACGGTTGTCTTTTGATATTTAATAAAGTAGAAATTAGAACAAAGAAGTACTTAAAATTATTCAACTGGGGCAGAGGACATACACAATGAAGGGTGATTTGAAGTATCTGGCACAGAGCAAAGAAGCGCTTAAACATTTAACACAATGGAATATTTGTGTTGTCTACAAAGGAGCTTTTCTCAGCTGGGAAACTCAGATTCATATGAGTATGAGCAGAGACAAGGCAAAACAGTTCCACATCTATTCTGTTCCTGGTTTGATGGCTCATCAACTACACCTCGGTGGCAGTGAGCACACTCACCTTCCAAGGCATCCCTTCCAATGGTCTTGTCTTCCCAGACACCACCCGTAGTTTCATTGTGGAGGTGGATACCTCACAGGTGTACTCTTGCATTGATTGATCTTCTATCCCGGAAATCAGGAGTTTCTGGCAGTGAAACTAGAACTTGGAGTACATCCATTCAGCCAAGCAACTAAATTCCAGGCTGGCCAGGTTGGCTCTTTTTTAACCACTTTGAATTTTCTCATTCATACTGCACAGCTCAAACAAAGCTAAGCCTGGCTTGTCATCCTGAGGTCTGGGGGGAAGCCCTAGCCTGCTGCATCAGCATTTTTGGTGGCCTTTTATAAGGGAGAATACCAAGGAGTTCATCACTGCCTGTACAACTTGTTCACAGCACAAGGGCTGACATCAAGCCTGGCCAGGATTTATTCAGTCTCTGCCAGCCCCACGTTGATCTGGTCTCACATGGACTTCATTACTGGATTGCCTGCATCTCATGATCACAATGTCATCCTCACTGACCAATTTTCTTAGACTGTTCACCTCATTCCAGAGAAACAACAGACCAGGAGCCACAATTTACCTGTTGTGCAGTCTCCAAGGAACCAAGGTCAGTCTGTCATGGGGATTCCACCATTTAACCAATGGCCAAGCACAACACAAACAATTTTAAAAAATAAACCTTTTCCTGGATCAAGTATGCCCTCCATACCCTCTCTCCCTTCCAGTGCTCCCAGGGGTATAAACTTCCCCTTTATCCAAAACAGGAATGCACCGGTCTAAGCTCTCTACCAGCAGGCCACCACCCAACGCTGCTCCCCGACACCCTGTTATACCACAGGACAACTTGTCTATTTATCCACACAAGACCTTCCTCTGCATGTGGAGTCCAGGAAGCTGACACCATGTTTTATGGGTCCAGTCCCTATCTCAAGGGTAATCAGTCCTGTGGCTATCAGCTTCCACTTGCCCCAGGGAGGAAAAGAAATGCCTACTCTCAGTATAGTTCAGTATAGAAGAAGGATTATCCCTCCTCTGCCGCAGGTTCCTGCCGAAACTCCTCTAAGGCTACTCCTCTCTTGAGAGCCAAAGATTAGCATTCCTGATACTTTAGAGAATTGTTAGAAAACAAAGGGCTTGACCAAAATGTTGTGAAGGACGCCGTGGATGAGGGGATGAAAGGATCAGGTCTAGAGAATCATCAATCTTTGAAAGATCAAAATGATCTACCTGGTTTTATTTACCAAAGCTTAAAAACATACAAAGCCTACGTCCAATAATACTTTGACATAAAAGAGAGAAAATTAGTAAAATAAAACACACAGAATTCCTGACTCTAACAAGGCTGCAAAAATGCAAAAATCGACTTAAGGCTGAAGTTGATCTAGATGCTTGCGATGGCCTGACTCCAGACTTGGACACTTCATGGTGTTTTCTCCTGTCATTTGTCTCCATCTGTAGCTGGTCAGAAACTAATTAACACACTTATTCAATGGTTATACAAAGTACACATGGCTAAACGTAAGCTAATACCTAATGTGTTTATTTATACATTTTTACTATACATTATGTTTCTTACCACTGAAAAACTAAGAGAATGAAGAAGAAAAGATGAAGATAATGATCAGTGATTCAGACAGTTTTCTCTTGTTCAAATTGATCCAGAAGATGACTTTAGAACCTTCTTATTATTGATCCATGTTAAAGACAGCTGCTGTTACTGTTGAAGGTGACCAATCCATACTGGCTCCCAGATCCTTATGCCCATGGGTAAAAGTGGTTCTCTCAGTCAAAGAAGGTCAATGCAAATGTGCCTATTCAAAGTGATCAAACTAAATCTTTCAAATCACTTGAGATGAAACTGTTCACTATGATGTAATAGGAATTTATTGAAGATATGAAAAACATTATTCAACAGAACATTTCTAATTTGACAACAATCTAACAATGTAGCAACACAAAGGTAGATAACCCTAGCCGATGGCCGAAACACCTGTACGGTTAGCCGGTAAACATGCATTAAAAAAATGACTTAGGTTTGGGCACACACCCCTGTGATGGATAGGGATAAGGTAAGGGGCTTTGGGGAGCTGTCAACGTCTTTTACATTGACACAGCCAGCTACTAGTACTTCCAGCCTAGACAGAGCATCTCATACAGACGCACCCGGGTGCGTCTCATAAGGACACTGAGGGGTACTTCTTGCGTCAAATACACTTTGGCAGCCCTTCTGAAAGCATCAGTATCTGACAACCTGAGATGAGAACAGGCAACAACACACAAGTCATTATGAACAGGCACGTTTGTGGTAACTTTATTTGACTGACAGGACCACTTCTGTGCATGTCCAGAAGGGATCGGGCAGCCACTATGGATTGGGCACTGACAACTGTGTTCACAGCTCAGAAGGCGTGCTCAGTGGTGACATCAGCAGTGATGTCATTATACTCTCCATCCAATTTATCACTTTCTCCAACGGCCTGGGTCATCTCCATGGAGACGGCTGGTTTGTTTCCTGTCTTCCTGCTGCAGCAGATGGACAGCATCAGACCAGTAGAGACGCAGTATGGACAGAAGACCACTAGATGGCAGCAGAGTCTGAGCACAGACAGAGAGGAGTCTGACGGAGGAGAACAAGAAGCACAGTCAGGTTTGTTGCCAAGAAGGTTTTCAACATACAAGGATGCATCTGTCATTTTGGTGAGTAACAATAAACATAGTGAGAGAAAATAAAAATAAAACTGTACACGTCAAGAATCTTAATTGCCAAATATCATAACATTTTGTGTTTCAATTTTGTATTTCCTGTTTTATGTTTATGGAGTCCTCCTTGTGTGTTTTTGCTAACTTCACTTCCTGTCTTTGTGTGGTTTCCCAGCAGTGTGATTGTCGGCCCCGTCCTGATTAGCTTCACCTTTGTCTCGTTATCCTCCCCTCACTTGTGTATTTTGTCAGTGTGATCCCCTTGTCGGTTGCCTGTTTGTCTTTGTCAAAAGACTTTGCGTTCAAGGCTTTTCCCAATGTTCTCCCTGTGCTTTTGGATTTATACTTTGCTACCTTTGATTTTGGATTTTGCTCTTCACCCGCTCCCCATCTATGACCCTTGCAAACCTCACCTTACCGTAAGCCTGTATACTCAATCAAATCAAACCTACGGTGTTATTTAAAATTATATATCTCTATCTATAATGATAAATTGAGCAGAATAAATTCTTCTGTATATTTTTATAAATGATTAACTTCCACAAGCTCACCTGCAGAAACAAGCTGTCCACTCAGCAACACAGCCGCACCTGCAACAGGTGGACAGAAATCACTAAAGGTCAGAGGTCAACAGACAGATAGACAGACTTCGACTGCATTTGAAAAGTCTTGTTTGCTTAGGAAAGTTCTGACTGAGTGAAGTGAACCGGAAGTATTTCAGTGGCAGCCATGATAAGAGCTGTTCAAATTCTCTAAAAGCTGAGGAAAGGTGCCTCAATGCTTCCTTTCACATAGGGTACACTGGACCATCCTTTATGAAGGAAAGGAGAGAAGCCGTCCCACAATTCCTTGCGGCGCCAACATTTAAAGCGACACACGTTCTCAAACTCAAACGATAAAATCCATCAACCACATTTAGCAAGATCCTGCAATACAGACGCACATTATGATACTTTAATAAGACTCACAATTACCTTTCTGTTGGCTTTTTTGTAATCTAATACTGTTTCAGCACCGTTTTATGTTTCGGGTTGTTGAAATAAGTGTTTTCTACAATAAAAAATAATAAATCATCAAACCATGACGGATAAAGGAGGTTGATCACCATGTAGTTACCATTGGCTATTACGCCTTTTCTCTCTTTTGCCATAACTTGCTAATATGCATATATCTTAAACTGTCAACAATAACTGAGACCCATTTAAAATATGTAAAATCGTATTGATGACAGTCCTTACGGATTCTCCTTCACATCTTTCCTTGACCTCATGATGTTTTCCATCGAGGTCGAGGAAAGGAGATTTTTTTTACTTTTCGACTGCAGCCCTCCATCAGCTCACCTGCACAGTCAGCACAGCCAGACCTACAAAAGGAGAACAAGGTTTACTAAAGGTCAGAGGTCACTAAAGGTCAGAGGTCAACAGACAGACAGACTTCCATCAGCTCACCTGCAGCGGTCAGCACAGCCAGACCTACAACAGGAGAACAAGGTTTACTAAAGGTCAGAGGTCAGCAGGTTAACTTTGTATTCAAATATATAAACAGTTAGTGGAAAATATCTAACTGAGCTTTCAGCAGCATCTCATGGTGTTCATCAGTAAATGGAGTTGGCTCAGGTGTCATCATGTGACCTACAGGTACATCACATCTCCCCCCATATACAAGCAGCTGTTACCATGGGACTGAGGGTCTGTACCTCACATGACCACACCTGAAGCATCTCCAGAACTACCAAGCAAACGCCATGAGCTGATGAAGACCATGAGAAGTGGCTGAAAGCTCTGGGAGTCAGGAGTCCAACAGTCCCAGGTTGTAGTTCAGTACAGACCTGCTGACTGGATCAGACACAGTCTGGTTCCAGTCTGTTCACATCAGGTGAGTCTGACAGCTTTCATACCTGTTTGATTCCTGCGGAGCAACAGAACTCCGACCAGGACCAGAACCAGAAGAACCAGAAGAACCAGAGAACCCACAGGTAGTCCAACTGTTAGGAGGGGAGAGGAGAGAGGGGAGGCTGAAGGAGGAGAAGGAGGAGGAAGAGTAAGTGATGAAGAAGAAGAAGAAGAGAAGGAGACTGGAAGGAGGAGGGGCAGCAGGACCTGGAAGGAAAATCAGTAGAACCTGGATCAATGCAGTGATCAGTTTATTATCAGGTCAGCAGGTTAGTTCATATCATATAAACAGGAAGTGATGTCAGTGTCCTGACCTCTGACCCTCAGCCGTCTCCAAGGAGATTCAACAGACTGATCAAAATAACACCAGTAGAGACCTTCATCAGACTGACTGATGTTCCTGATGGTAAACTGTCCTTCAGGTCCAGATCCAAGTTTAGAACCATCCCTGATGAAAAAGGCTTCGAGTGCGACCTGATCTTTGTTTCTACAGCGCAGAGTGACATCACTTCCTGCCACCACAGGAAGTGCAGGAATCTCCAGAGTAACTAGATCATCTGAGGAAGAAAGAAAACAGAGTTAGTCCATCAGACCAGAACCTGGAAGGAAAATCAGTAGAACCTGGATCAATGCAGTGATCAGTTTATTATCAGGTCAGCAGGTTAGTTCATGTCATATAAACAGGAAGTGATGTCAGTGTCCTGACCTCTGACACTCAGCCGTCTCCAAGGAGATTCTTCAGTCTGATCAAAATAACACCAGTAGAGACCTTCATCAGACTGTTGGAAGTTCCTGATGGTAAACTGTCCTTCAGGTCCAGATCCAAGTTTAGAACCATCCTGATGAAAAAGGCTTCGAGTGCGACCTGATCTTTGGTTCTACAGTGCAGAGTGACATCACTTCCTGCCACCACAGGAAGTGCAGGAATATCCAGAGTAACCTGAGCATCATCATCTGAAGAAAGAAAACAGAGTTAGTCCATCAGACCAGAACCATATTCAGAGTTAGACCTGTCAGACCAGGGCCTCATTTCTAAACGTAGCGTGCAGATAAAAGACGGCGTTCTCCACTTTCTAAGCAAACTTTGGGATTTCTAAAAAACGTGCAGTAACTCTGAGCCATGTGTATGCACATTAACTGGAGAAATGAGAAACAGTGACTCAGATGGCAGAAGGATGAAACAGTTTGAACCTTAGATGAAACTTAACACTAGTTCATGCAAAAACAGATAAATTCTTAAACTAATAGAAAACATTTGAGTGACAGAGTCCAGCTTCTGTCACACAAGACAAACTTATTTCTTTAACTCCTCGGCAGCCTCGTTAATTCAGTCAATGAAGTCTCTTTGCGTTAATAGGACTGCATCTACACGGGCCCTTGAGGGTTGACAGCAAGAGGTGCAGGAGGTGACGCCGGGGCTGGGCCCACTCAGCTGCAGGTCCATCGACCCCGCTGAAACAGCAGAAAACGTCTTTTTATTTGTGTAAATAAATGTTTAAACAAAACCTGAATGCATTTGGTTTAACCTCTTTTCTAACAAGTGAATACAAAGTATGCACCTGGTTTACATATCTGTGTCCCCCTCCACCTCTGTTACCATTCTCCAAGTCACTCATCAAGGAGGTGGAGCTCCAGTAATAATATTAATATATTAATCTTTATTTGTAGAGCACTTTTCAAAACAATATTACAAAGTGCTTTTGTGACATTCCAGTGTCCCCCTTTCCTCCCGGAGCAAACACTCTAGCTGATTCTCAACCTGCGTTCTTGTCTGGACTTGTGTTCTTGTGAACTTGTGAAACGTCATCAGTTCCGATTCAAAAGCCCGCATCTAGCCAAGTACAGTCAAATACCCTGATGTGTTTTACTGATGACTTTTTAAGAGATGTGAGATCCCGCCCGCTAAAGGGACAGGTTGTCATCAAGTCCGCTGCTGTTCCAATTGCAGAATGAAGGACTGCGTGCTCCCGTTCCTGGGAGCTTGTACCTGCCAAGTCCGAGATTTAAAGTACAGAAGTCTGAACTTGGCAAACTCGGTATTAACAAACAGTCTCTGTGTGCGTCTTTTGTGTATCGTCTGTACGCAACCTTTTGACTTTAATCCTACAAACAGTTTAATAAATGAGGCCTAAGAGTCATATACAGACAGACACATCCTGACCTGTGACACTCAGCCATCTCCGAGGAGATTCTTCAGTCTGATCAAAATAACACCAGTAGAGACCTTCATCAGACTGTTGGAAGTTCCTGATGGTAAACTGTCCTTCAGGTCCAGATCCAAGTTTAGAACCATCCCTGATGAAAAAGGCTTCGAGTGCGACCTGATCTTTGGTTCTACAGCGCAGAGTGACATCACTTCCTGCTATGACAGGACGTGCAGGAATCTCCAGAATAACCTGAGAATCTGAAGAAGAAGAAAACAGAGTTAGTCCATCAGACCAGAACCATCTGTCCATCTTCAACAGAGAGAGAGTCAGTGATTGTTTTCTCTTCCATCAGCTCACCTGCAGAATCAGTCAGTCCAGACAGCAGCAGCACAGACACACCTGCAACAGGAAGACAGGGGTCACTGAAGGTCAGGGGTCACTGAAGGTCAGGGTCACTGAAGGTCAGAGGTCACTGAAGGTCAGAGGTCACTGAAGGAATGAGCAATGAGTGGACAATCCCCTGCTTCCTGGTCTCTGTTCCTCTAAATGGGACCATAATTTACTAAATGAACATCATGCTGTGTTGAAGAAGACTTGAAACTAGCGACTGAGACCATAAACTCATCAGGAAAGTGTTTACTGAGGGAATAAATCAGCTGAGAAGCAGAAACATTTTCTTCTGCAGCCGGAGGAGTCGCCCCCTGCTGGCTGCTAGAGAGGACGTAGGTTTAAGGCTCTTCAGCACTGGATTCAGTTTTCAGACCCGGAGGTTCTTTAAAGACACACTCAGTATCTGGTCTGCTGTGCCTCCTGCACATTGGCCTGCAGTGACATAAACATTAACCAGAATGAAAGATGTGATCTCAGGGGGGGAGCAGAATGGTTTACAGCAACTGCTGCACCTGAAGCAAAAACACAAAAGATAAAGAAATGTCTGTTTTTCATTCAGTTTGTTGCACATTGAGTGCACTTTTCACTGCGTAGACAAATGTGAAAACACATGTGATTTGAATGTCCATTTATTCCACAGATAAGAAAAGTGGGATATAAATCTGCTGCAGCCGTCTCTGGGTAAGAGCTCCGGGTTCCACAGCAAAACACTGCAGGCGTGCGGGAAGACATTTTCACTTAGGGGTGCTGCACAGCAAAATGCACACATGACATGACTGTGTGTGGGCACACACTTACACACTTTCCTTCAACACAGAGTGGTTACAAGCAGGGTCGTATGAGGTCACCGAGCTCCGGACCTCCGTAATTAGGCATATGTAGGCTATGTAGGTCAATCTATAGGCCTACATAAAATTTCAAAGAAAAACCATTGATAACACAAATTAAATGAAGGCCATGCGGGCGCAGCTGATTACACCGTCGCTCCCCTCATTTCAATTTTGTGCGTGGTATGCGCTAACTGAGAGCGCCGCTGTTTTTGGACGATAGCCTACTCTTTTTTTTTTTTATTTCAGGCTGGATGGTGAAGCATCTCCCCATTAAGACCCCGATCAGACAGAAAGCGCCTTGCAGGTTTGAAAATGCGCTCTGAAATCTTTGGTTTGCTGCTAATTAATAACTGTCGTATTAGCAGAAACGTGATCACAACTCACAGGTCGGTGTCTTTAGTTGGTTTTTAAAAAAACCTGCTCTGGCACTGTTTGAGGGGCGAGAGGTGTACAAACATGCAGGAGACAGGGAAACGGAGAACCGTGTGGGTACATGAGACCCTCAGAAAGAGGAGACACCGCTGGTCCAATAGCTTCGTCTTAATGATGGTCGGTTTAAGGCTAAAAAGCTGTGCGCATTTACGCACGGGACACAGCAGCATAACTTCCTATTTAAATCTCCCGACACACAAACAGGATCAGACAGAATCTAAGGTTAATTAATGTTCTGTGTTCTTCTACACATCCAAAAGGTCTCACACAAAGTCCAGGTTCATACAGAGAAACTGTTTGGAGAAAGCAGCCGTCCTCCCGATCAGTCCTGAGCTCCATCAGTGCGTCTAAATTTTTTTAGAAGCTAAAAGTTGAATTCTGTTTCCTCTACAGGGTTTCCTCTGTCTGTCCTGTCAACTTTATAACTACAGTTTTTAGTTTTGCTGCTGTCCCACGGTATTTGCTATGAGATTACTGCGCCCATGGAAACATTTAAAAAGACAGACAGCAAAGACTCTAATCATGAAAGTACATCCTTGAAGAAAAATCAACATTATAAAGAAATCACCTGGAAAGTTAAAATGACCGGTAGAGGTGGGATAAATCTGAGAAAAGAATTAGACTAGTTGGGTTGAGGGCGGTTGGATGATTTAGGCTACACAATTGTTCAGACTCCTAACTAACTCTAATCGTGACAAAACAGTGCAAACAGCTGCTGATGTCAAATTATTAGGCTGTAATATAAACCAGAGCATCCTCTAGTGCCCATTATGTAGTCTGCACATGTAATTTGCACACTGTGTTTCTCCCAGTCAATAGAGGGTCCAGCAACACCCCCCGCAGCCCCCTTGCCGTGCGCTTGAAACACTGCATATACAAACAAAACAATGTAACAACCATGGAAATGTCACAGTTAGAGAGGAAGTGACACATGAAACCCAGATAAGATCAGAATGTCTCAGCTGAGCTTTCCTGTGTGAAATGACAGTTCAGTTCAGTGGTGCTGAAACAGAGCTGGCCGAGCCACTAAGCAACCTTTGCGGTGGTATAGGGCCCGTGGCTAACAGAGAGACCCCTAGAGTCACTGCTAGTGGTGGAAAAAAATCAACTGAAAAAAGGAGCATCAAACAATTAAATTGAATTAAATACAGCTCTATATTACGCATAATTATCATCACAGTGGTGATTAATTTACATCACCAGGCCAGAGTTGCCATCCATGGAGGACCTCTACACCCAGCTGTGCAGGAAGAAGGCCAACAGGATCACCAGAGACCCCAATACTTCAGGGTGCAACACATTTTCACTCCCAACTCGTCACCCCCCTTGGTACCGATTTTTAACGCCCTAGCGTCGTTTTTGGAGTTTAGGGCTCCGCAATGAAATTACCAACATTCAGCAACAATAAATCTACAACATCCGGTCAAGTTAGCAAAAATAAATATGCAGCGTCCGGTTAGACTTTAAAAATAAAACGTTAATGTTGGGAAACAGCATGTTGTTAAAGTTGTGAAGTGTTGCAATTTGGTTAGGTTTAGGCACCAAACGTACTTGTTTAGGGTTAGGAAAAGATCATGGCTTGGGTTAAAATAACTAAGTAACATTACTTGCGTAACTTACGTAACCTACGCAACTTAAATAAAAATATTTCACAAAGTCCCGTGTCTGGCCCTCCATCTACACCAACCACCTCCTTACTGAGTCTTTTCTGTATAACATCCTTCACCTACCTTTACTGTCCAAAGCTAATGCTACAGGGCTTACCCCAATGCACTGAACTATGATGCCATGGGATATCCAGAGCATTACAAACTGACGCCGACGGGTCTTGACCATGGGAGTGAGAACAGGTGGGCAAGTACTGCAGCATCTGGTCCTGCACCACCAGGCAGCTTCAGCCCACAACCATAAGACTGCTGAACTGTGAGTTCTCGAGCTCATTACGGTCACTTTGCTCACATCTTATTGATATGGATGTCACTTTACCATTATACCACTGTTACTACTGGTTACTACCTGTTACATTTATTTGAGTAACATTGTGTGCATATATCTTAAGTTGTATCTATGAAAGATGACATAATATCTTTTTAACAGGGAGGACAGAAATGCAGTGAAAGTCATTGGCAGTTGTTATCAGCTGCTGATCAGTGAGCCTGTTCCCTGTCAAACAAACTGATCAAAACACAGAAAGCTTCTTTATCACTTGAGATGTCCTCGTGGCTTCATGGTGGAAGAAATGAACCATGTGACTGCAGCGTTCAGCAAAAAGCTTTTTCTATCACTTCTATTAAAGAGGAAAACATTCCAATAGTTTCATCTTCTTTTTCCTCTGTATGAGTCCAGACACTGAAATGTGTTGGAGCTGTGATGGATGTACGAATGTAGAAGCTCTGTGTTGGACTCACCGAGCAGCAGAGACACAGATGAAGCCTTCATGTTGTCTGGATGTCGACTGTCAGTCAGTCTGCGCCTTCAGCTTCACTTTCTTTTTAACACAGACAGCGCTGCATGTCACCCTGCTGCTCATGATTGGTCCTTGACAGTGAGGGCGGGGCTTCACCTGCTCTCCACTGAATCAGGAAGCCCCGCCCTCAACGTTACAAACCAATTACCACAGCAGAAATAGTCGAACGTCCGGTGAGTGTTTGACTTCACTCAAGTCAAATCTCTGCATCATAAAGGAACAGTGATCTGATCAGCTCATTTTAAATGCTAAAAGGTCAGATAGAATGGTGTGACTGTCTATCTGAATTTAAATGTGAAGTCAACACAGAAGCAATGTCCTGACGTGCATCATGGTAGGAAGTGACACTGGTTTACTTCCTAATGTCAACTCTCTGGCAAGCGCAAACTGCGGTGGCCCTGAGACCAAATACAACACAACTTTGTGGTATATGGGTATATGTTTACGGTATATGTTTACGGTAACTGAGGCAGGCAAGGTTTAAGAAACCAGCTAAGCAGTCCAGGATTGAGGCAAACAAATCCAGGTAAATAATCCAAAGACCAAAACTCAGAAAGGAAGTCTTTCAAACCAGCCCCCCGACCCCCATCCCGAAGGAATGGCTTCCAACTGTCCCACAAACCACAAACTTACAGTCTGTGAAAAATCCAGATGGGCAACCACAGGGCGGGACTGAAGGGGTGAGCAGATTGGAGGAAGAATGAAAGGAGACAGGTGATGAAGGCAGAAACCCTCACATGACTGGCGTGGAAGGTGAAACACCAGGAACAGGGACTGCTAGCCAACTCAGGACAGTCATTAGGCTCATAAGCCAAAAGCATAATCAACTGGAGCGGGCTGGTTGCTTGCAGGCTGAAGTAATGGCTGGTAGATAGCAGACCAGGATGAAGGCTGGGGGCTACCAGTCCAAGATGAAGCCTGCTGGCTAGCGAGCTGGGATGAAGGGTTTTCAACAACAGCACCAGCAGCCTACTTCATACAGGACAAACACATAGGGTCATCAACACCCCTGCAGCTCCAGAAACTAAAGGTGCGTTCGAGATGACTGCAGCTGACTTTCACCAACTTCATAGTCTAACGTGAGCTGCAGGTGACTGCAGGGGCGGGGAATAAAAACGGCGCCATCAGGTCAGACACAGTCTACCTGCGTGAGCTTACTGTGAGCTGAAACCAATGAGTGATCTCGCGGCAGTTTTCACAGACATGGTTTAATGCCAGCATGCCTTATTTTAAGTCCAGCATACATCACGTTAAGTCAGCGCTGCATGAAGTCAAATGCACCTTAAGTCAGCCAGCCTTAGCAGGGGGAACCTGACACCAGGATACATGCGCCCCCTGATGCCACTTCTAACTATCGCAGCAGCTCACTCTAGTCGGGCTTCTGGCACCAGGATATATGTTGTGTCCTGGTACACAATCAGTAACTGGTGACTGGAACATCTTGTTGAACTCAGGTTTGTTCCTGTTTTTAGTCTAAAGAGAATAAAGCGCTCATACAAATCTATGTTCACAAAAACACGCCTCTCACAGTTAAGTTCAGCAAAGACTGATGACAGATCGGAAATAATGAGGACATCTGCTAGCAATCAGTAGAGGGTGCAATAAAACAGTTTAATACAATCCTCTCAACCAGGAAGAGCAAACTTGGAAACAACACAACAATCCCAGCCGTCCATCAAGCAACCAACATGGGATTTCCAGGACAATTCATTTCCCATCAGGCGTACATGATCCAGGGCGAATGACACTGGGATGTCTGTGCCCCCTACTGCCACTTCCCGCAATGGCAGCAGCTCCCTCTAGTCGAGGCTCCTGGCACCGGGATGCCAATGCACATAGCCGTAGACTTCAAGCAACCACGGCATCTGGCTTCAGTAGGGGCATTGGGATGCAAGAGACCCCTCAGCCCACTTCCAGCAACTGTCGTATCTGGCACAGTTAGGTGTAGTATATGTAGTTATAGTGTGTGTTAAAAGGTCTCATGAGCCCTAGAGAATTTCATTATGATAGAGAACGGAAAGACAGAATAGGCAATAGGCTTACCCCTCGTACAAGACTTCTCTGCCTCATCCTCCTATCCTAACACCTGTGCTGCTACTCCCTGTCTTGATGAACAAAGATTGGCGACATTTTAGACATTTTAGCTTTACTGAAATGCTGTGAAAGAAGCTTTTGATGAGAGGATGAAAAAATCAGGTCCAGAGAATCATCAACCTTTCAATAGATCAAATTGATCTACCTAGTTTTATTTAGCAAAGCTTAAAAACATACAAAGCCTACGTCCAGAAACACTTTGAGATTCACAAGTCTAAAAAGTCCTGAGGCTGTTCTGGAGACTAGTGGTGGCCTGACGCCACACTGAGACACTTCCTGTTGGTTCCTCCTGTCATTTGTCACCATCTGTAGATGGTCAGAAACTAAGCAACACACTTATTCAATGGTTATACAGAGTACACACGGCTAATCAATGTAAGCTAGCACTTTATGTGTTTATTTGTAAATGTTTACTTTACATTATGTTTCTGACCACTGAAAATTTAAGATGATGCGTATTTCTGACAGTTTTCACACGTTCAAACTGATCCAGGAGCTGACTTCAGATCTATCATGTTTTTGACCAGTCCAATGCTAACGACAGCTGCTGTCACCGGGCCTTTCCAAAATCGCTTGCTGCTCCCTCTCCCTATCTACTTCCACTCCGTTTGTGCGTTCATGTGGAGGGTCCGCCACAATGAGTGCCATCTGAAACCAATGCGTGAGCACCGTTTCTGGCTGCACGATAGGGGACCTTTCTTTCAAATGTGAGTTCTGGATGACTTTGCTGGTTAACATGTAGGATTTTTAAATTCCGAAACTACACTAACATTTCATCACCATTCACAGGTTAACAACGTTGTGTTCAATAAAAAATGCTCTTGTCTGATATACTATACAACTATTATTTATTTGATATATTATAGCAGTTAGTGCAGCAGTAAAGTCAGATCCTATTTATGCTGGGGGGAGAGGGTAGTTCGTCCGAAAGTTAGCCGCTGCATTTAAACCCTACACGGTATAGGGAGCTCGATTTGGCTGTGAGGGTGACTCCGACCAGAGTTCACTTCATGACGGAGTGGAAGTGGCGAGGGTCTAGTTTCAGAAAGGCCCACTGTGTTCACAACTCAGAAGTTGTGCTCAGTGGTGACATCAGCAGTGAAGTCATCATAATCTTCATCCAATTCGTCACTTCCTCCCACCCGCTGGGTCATCTCCATGGAGACGGCTGGTTTGTTTCCTGTCTTCCTGCTGCAGCAGATGGACAGCATCAGACCAGTAGAGACGCAGTATGGACAGAAGACCACTAGATGGCAGCAGACTCTGAGCACAGACAGAGAGGAGTCTGACGGAGGAGAACAAGAATCACAATGAGGTGCGAGTTCAATTGAATTGAACACGTTTCCTTGAAACGTTATCCAACGTTCCCCAACGGGCTTCGAGGTATGTTTTCTTCCATTTGGTCATTTTATGTTCATTTCACACAGAAATATCAACAAATATATTTACAACCAAATGTCATTCATTAGTTGGTATCATGTTCCAAATATGACTTTCAATAAGATATTTAGTGTGAGAGCTGTAAGCACTTTTGTTCTCTTCGCTCTTTATTATTAATAGCTGTAAGCTCAACTTCAGAATGTGCATCTTCTTCATGAGATATATAACAATTACTTGTGTTGCTGATAACTGTACTGGTTGATTTTATATTAATATTTTTATGCATTTTAATTCTATGGGAACACGGACTCAGCTCTCTTCCAACCTATTCAACTTTAAAAGTTTACCGCGACTTCATTCGAGCTTTGAACTACTCTAAAACTATGTTGAGCTTTCCGAGTAGTAATTGGTATTTGATAAAAATGTTCCAAAGTGAGGGGGTTTACAGCTTTTTGGAGATTTAATCAGTGTGATCAGTCATGAGTCACATGACCAGCAGCCAGCTACACAAGCTCTAACTAAAACTACCAAATATTCGGCTGGAAAGGTAAATGCACTTTTTCATCAACAACAAGTGGTTGTTAGTTCGATACCCAGTTTGGGCGAGTGTTAATTACACAGTCTTAAACTTTCACACACCTGTATGGTGTTTGAACATAATGACTTCCAACACAATGGTCAGTTCCTACTAGCGAAGAGGATTAGGGCCACAGGTGAAAAACGAGAAATCTGAGCTTAAAGTTGGAATTCTAACATTAAACTCAGAACTCAAATAAATGTTTCACCTGCTGACGTCCTCTTGTGTATCCTACTAACTGTATAGTAATTAGTGTTAAATTTGTATATTGTCTGCCTTCCTAAATGTAATCATAGTTTCCATGGACATCAGTGTTTCTTAGTTAGTAGTAGAGTAGTTGTTTGCTGTGGACTAAACAGTGGACTAAACATAACAACCATAACTGTGTTGTGCCAGCTATTTGTGCTCATCAAGTGCCCTCTATTGGTGCCCTGGTGGCATTTCATGTCACTACACCTGATCTGATTAAGCAAGCAATTAAAAACCATCTAAAAGTGTATCTGAATAGTCCAGTGGTTCAAATCCTACTCAGGGCATGTTACAAAAATGTGTAAATGTTCACACAGTAAATGTGAATTGTGGATTTAGGTGGCATCACATCATTGAAGTTTTTTTACGCTCGCTTCAGGTGGCTTTTGCTTTTGTTAAAAAAGAGTTAATGCTCTAAATGGGAGATGGAAACAATTTTGCAGAATAAGTTCTGACGCAGTGAACACATAACTCACGACTGATCAGCTGTTTCCATAGTCGGCTTCTTACTGGTTATTCTCCTAACATGCGGAGACATGGCTGGTAGCAACTTGCCCGCTTGAAACACATTCCTGAGGACCTCTCTCCATTTTTATCAGATCAATGAGTCCTCACATCCTTGAGATTTGGTTTTGTTTCAGGTTTACAATCCATACTTCTTGTTTATATATACATATTATTTATAACATCAACTACTGATCTAACGACACTTACCGTAGTCTGGTTTATTCGCTCAAAACAAGCTGATGGAAACGCACATATATGGCATTTTCTATTATATTTCTTTTTTGTGACATTTCAAAAGTCCGCTTAAAATTCACTTGACAATTACATGGATACACAGGGCTCTGCAGTGCGACCATTTTGCTCACATAAGCCCCTAAAATTGATAAATGCGAACCGGAAAAATTATTTACGAGCACAATATGCGAGTAACTACCGTAACTACAACCTAACATAACCCTCCCCCTCACCCCGCCGTGCCGCGCTGCTAATCGTTCAAAACACCCCGCCCCGAGTAGCGGGCAGGACGCAACGCAAAGCTGGTGTCAGTCAAATGAGAGGAAAAAAGCCAGCTAGCCACCGGAGCACCGAGAGAGATCCCGGTGGACGGGTCGCTCGGTGGCCGCTTGAGCAGCTCCTTACAAAAACCAAGACAGAAATACAAAGTCAGCAGCTGGAGCGGTGAGACAAAAGACAGCAGGGATAAGATAAGGAGGTCATGGGTTTCGCTAGCTGGATATTTAGCTATATCAGGTGCCTTTTGTTGAAACATGTTCAACTTAATAAATGTGCCACAGTAAAATGTTGAACTCCTCCTATATGATGGGGCTGCTGGTGTATCTTAAACCCGTCCCTGGTTCAAAAACTACACAAGCACCAATCAGTTTTTTGTGATGACCAATCAGTGTTTCAAAAGCTGTTTTCACTGTCTTCACTTTGAGTCCTCTGATGGTTTCACACCTTAGTTGAACACAAGGAGAAGAAGCACACATGTAGGATCAATATGTGTGTAATAAATAGTTTGTTGTTGTTGTTATTGAACATTTTTTGCTGTGCTCCTAAATTTCTTTGTGTGCTCCTAATTTTTTTCATTTAGGAGCATATGTGCCCCTTGGGAAAAAGGTTAGCGTAGAGCCCTGGACCATGGCTGCAGACATTGTCTTTAGGAAATGTCAATTCTAGATAATGTTTATAGTTTTGTCTCAGTTCATCTTATTTTTATATCATTATGAGTGTTAGGGTTAACCCTCTGCTGCTGCTCGTCTTTTTCTGTATCTTTTTTTATAAATCATTACCTTCCATCAGCTCACCTGCAGAAACAAGCAGTCCACACAGCAACACAGCCGCACCTGCAACAGTCAGCACAGACAGTCCTACAAAAGGAGAACAAGGTTTACTAAAGGTCAGAGGTCACTAAAGGTCAGAGGTCAACAGACAGACAGACAGACTTCCATCAGCTCACCTGCAGCAGTCAGCAAAGGCAGACCTACAACAGGAGAACAAGGTTTACTAAAGGTCAGAGGTCAGCAGGTTAACTTTGTATTCAAATATATAAACAGTTAGTGGAAAATATCTAACTGAGCTTTCAGCAGCATCTCATGGTGTTCATCAGTAAA
Organism: Micropterus salmoides; assembly: GCF_014851395.1. NCBI lineage: Eukaryota > Metazoa > Chordata > Actinopteri > Centrarchiformes > Centrarchidae > Micropterus > Micropterus salmoides. Next base: position 34,630,425 of record NW_024040041.1, on the reverse strand, counting down.
TGGAGTTGGCTCAGGTGTCATCATGTGACCTACAGGTACATCACATCTCCCCCCATATACAAGCAGCTGTTACCATGGGACTGAGGGTCTGTACCTCACATGACCACACCTGAAGCATCTCCAGAACTACGAAGCAAACGCCATGAGCTGATGAAGACCATGAGAAGTGGCTGAAAGCTCTGGGAGTCAGGAGTCCAACCAGTCCCAGGTTGTAGTTCAGTACAGACCTGCTGACTGGATCAGACACAGTCTGGTTCCAGTCTGTTCACATCAGGTGAGTCTGACAGCTTTCATACCTGTTTGATTCCTGTGAAGCAACAGAACTCCGACCAGGACCAGAACTAGAACCAGAAGAACCAGAAGAACCAGAGAACACACAGCTACTACAACTGTTAGAAGAGGGGGGCAGGGGCAGTAGGACCTGGAAGGAAAATCAGTAGAACCTGGATCAATGCAGTGATCAGTTTATTATCAGGTCAGCAGGTTAGTTCATGTCATATAAACAGGAAGTGATGTCAGTGTCCTGACCTGTGGCCCTCAGCCTGTCTTATCGTCACTTGTTGACGTTACTGATAGTAAACTGTCCTTGAAGTCCAGATGCAATGGTGACATTGTGTCTGATGAAAAAGGCTTCAACTAAGACCTGATCTTTGCTTCTACAGCGCAGAGTGACATCACTTCCTTCCATCACAGGAAGTGCAGGAATCTCCAGAATAACCCGATCTGAAGAACGTTTTGCAAAAATTCGGATTGAATGACAGTTTTCTCCCGTTTGGTGGGCGTGTCTCATGTGTTACCCAATCATTTGCAACAAGTTTGTAAACACAACAGGGTTAAAAAGCCAGGAAAATGCAGTGTGCTTGCGTCCACAACAGGGTGTTCAGGGGACCACCGTTTCCGTTGGAAAAAAACTGTCTGCGCTGAACTCGGCCCTGATCTTTGCATCTACAGCACAGAGTGACATCACTTCCTGCCATCACAGGAAGTGCAGGAATCTCCAGAAAAACATGAGAAGAAGAAAAAAATCAAACACACAGTTATGCTGCATTCACATGCTCCTCGCTTGTTCCCATTTCCCAATTTTGGAACATGTTCTTCCGACTTCGGTTGTTCATGATCTTGTAATGTGGAAACAACATGGAGGTTATAGCATCTGGGTGATGGGTTGGGTTGAGATTTTGTCCCATATTTGTTGCTACACCATTACTTCCATAAAACCACTAAAATATTGCTTTACCTGATTTTTACCTTTACCGACTTTACGAATTGTTGTTCTGACTTGAGACGTCATTTGTGAATTTTTCTAGTCGGGAACTAATTTCCACGATTATTCAAACACTACATGAATGCACAGTTAGTCATCAGACCAGAGTCAGACACAGACACAGTTAGTCCGTCAGACCTACGCAGTTAGAGTTAGAACGCACCATCAGAAGGAATCGAAAAGGAGGACAAGCTTATTGTTCGTATACAGAGACCGAATGTTTCTGGGACCTCCACAACAGGCACAAAGCAGCCGTCATGGTGATATTGGCCATGGTTGATGACGGCAAGAGAAGCTGACATTATTTATGTAGAAGCAACTCCTTCTGTCCTGTTTTACAATAAGCACCGGCCTGGCCAGTGGAAGACCTGGTCCCTACCCTAACCAACGTATTAAACTCAATAAAATTACCCTATTAGCATTAGCAAGACTTCACTGGAGACGGTCAAGAGTCGGTGCAAAAGAGTTTATTCCAATAAAGGACAAGTAAACCCGAGTAACATCCCTGCAGGTCTCAGGATGGAACTGAGCTTAATTTGAAACCATTAAAACTTAAACGCTTACAATTGTATTTTTTAAAAGAATTAATAAGGAATAACATACTTGATAAATGCATAACATGATTCAATAAGGAATAACATGATTCAACAATGCCAACCATGAGTGTGCCATGTCTCATACAAAGTTTAGTTTCTGCAGTACAAAGCCTAGCTTCTAGCCGTACCTTGCAGTACCAGGCGCCATTAATCACAATGTTTCATGATCTCATTCTTGGCCACAGTTTGCCATGATCTCATTCGTGGCGTACGGGACTCGCAGCAGGTGCCTTACTACCATTGTGTATGTTACGGTTGGCTAGGTTTTGCCTGCGCTGCCTGAACTGCTGCTCTGCTCATGTAGACACATTGAAAAGGCACAGGTTCATGAATAACACACACAATGTAATCCTTCTTAAGTCTTAAGAATAAAATACTAGTAAACAGTAGTCAAACCTTACATTGAAAGAATAACAGCACTGGTCAACACCTTTACCCAGCGAGACCACAATCATTCTCCCAATGGCTACACTACAAACACTTCTGAGTAATACTTCTGAGTAATACTTCTGAGTAATACAACACTAGTACAGCATGGTGAGTTTTTAGATAAACTACAGCAAACCAAGATGTCTATGAAGATTCTCAGTCATCCAGGTCATAGTTATCCAACGAAGGTTAAAATGAAGGGCAACTGGACTTGGTTGAAGATACAGGGGAGGGGGTCTACGCCACCACTTATCCCCCACTTACAATGCTGTCCTTTCATCACTTCCCAGGAAACTCAACAAACGTAACCTATTGGCCTCAGGTGAAGATACCAACGATGGTCGTTCAGTCGTGGCCACAGGTAGTCTTAACGACTGTAACGACTGTCGTCACAGCAACAAGGAACACTAAAGAACCAGCGGTATCGATGACCCGGGCCAACGACCCCACTGAGGTTAAATAGCTGAGTTTCCCTGCCAGTCAGTCAGAACTGAAGAAGTCCTTTGGATGAGGGACGAAACGTCTTCCAGTATCTTCAACCAAGTCCAGTTGCCCTTGATTTTAACCTTCGTTGGATGTCAATTTATGTCAACTAAAGAAACAACAAGGAATTATTCAATACCGTATTAAAAAAACTATGGATTGTTTGGACTGACATCCAGAGAGACTGGAGGACAGAGAGAGACACACACGGACAGACAGATGAAATATCTTTTACTTCCATCAGCTCACCTGCAGAATCAGTCAGTCCAGACAGCAGCAGCACAGACACACCTGCAACAGGAAGACAGGGGTCACTGAAGGTCAGAGGTCACTGAAGTAGCCAATGACAACTCAAAGATTTTATTAATTCCATCAACTGTCTGGAAATGACTCTTTAAAGATGCACTCAGTATCCAATCTGTGCTGTGTCTCCTGAATGTTGGCCTGCGGTGGAATGAGACGAGGAAAGAGTAAAGAAAAGTGGAAAACACTCATGAGCTCCTCTCTGGGTTAAGAGCCCTGGGTTCCACAGCAAAAACAATGCACCAACACACCGAGACAGCCATCCTCTGATATTAGGACGCCAACTTCGGGCCGAGGTATGTTGCAGTTTCAAGCTTTCAGTTTGACCTTAAAACCATCCGCAGCAGCTGGTAGATTTTATTTCAGATGGAGAACCCAAAAACAAAGGTGGAGCAGCAGAGTGAGTAGAGACCTGATCAGGATTGATGGAGGTTAGAACATGTTTTCAGCCTCCACAGTTCTGTGAGTGGACTGCAGATCACAAACTGTAATGTAACTGTAAAATGTGGGGTTTTATTGTTTCACGGTTTGGTTTAAAGTCCCATCTGAGTCTAAAGCTGAAGTCTGATCAGAAATAATAAAGAGAGAAGTGTGAGGGAAACCTGACTGGAACTGGTGTCTCCAGTATTCAGTGTTTCAGGAATCAGCAGTTTGATTGTTTTTCTGATTCTTCATCAGGTTTGGTGAAACTCAGTGTCCACATTAATAACCATGGAAATGTCACAGTTAGAGAGGAAGTGACACATGAAACACAAGAAAGATCACACTGTGGTGTTTCAGATGAGCTTTCCTGTGTGAAAAGTTAGGGTCGTGGTATTGACACACCATCAGAGCGTCTATCTCTAACTTCAAGAAGCTCTTCAAGAATCTTTACACCCCTAACCTCTAACATGCACTTCATGTGCTCTTCTTATTCTCTTACAATTCTCTTGTATTGATTGCACTATTTGTAAACTCTTACTTCTTTCCCTAGGTATTTATTGACGCTGTACATGCTCTTAGAATCCGAATCAGCTTTATTGCCAAGTAGTGTTTTACAGATACATGGAATTTGCTTTGGCGATAAGGTGCTACACGTAGACAAACATACAGTTGACATAAATAAAGTAGAAATTAGTGCTGGGGAACGATTAAAATTTCTAATAACAATACGATTAATCGCATTGCCAGGGCATTACCTTTTATCTAGCTTGTTAAAACAAGTTACCATCAGAGTCCAGTTTTCTTGGGATTTTTCTGAGCAGACATCAGCAGAAACATTTTTCTTTTATCAGGGAGGAATTGTCTTGAACTTTTTGTACGCGACAGGCAGCACAAATCATTGGCAGAGAGACTGATCCTCACTGTTTGTGAGTTTCCAGAATCTAAATAGTTATCAGGACATTAACAGGAGGGAATTCACATGGCAGAGCATCCCCGCAAAACTGAATGCAGGCCTATCAAGTAAAGTTAGCCTGTGTATAATTTTAATTTAAGTTAAAAGGGCTACGGTTGTGTAGCGCACAGAAGCCGTTGCCATGGATACTATACATAGAGCGCCTGCCGTTCACTCACGGAGCGGAACGGTGTTAAAAAGGTCTGTTAACACCGGAGACAGCTGATCAGCACAGTGCTTCAAGGTGGATGGGGAGACAGAGTCGGGCCCAGCTGCTTTGCAGGGGTTCTTTTCACTCTGCAGAGAAGATGATTGGCTCCCCTCTGTCAGGAGGCTGCGGTCAATCAGGACCAAAACCTCTCGCCACAAAAAACAGCTTCTTCCCATCTTCAGCTAGCCTCATCAAAAAGGCCCGGATCCCCCACTGACACTCTCCACTTTCAAATACTGTAAATGTCTTTGCACATATTGCTTTTCATTTCACAAACCTGACTTATTGCACATATTGTTGTTAATTGTTAATCGTTATTCTTCTATATTTTTATAGCTAGTCAATTTATATATTTATATAAATACAATATCCTGTCCCACTACAACACTTCTGCAAAACATGAACATGTAAATATCTGCCACGTTGTCTTTCTCTACACATAGTTGTATTTGTTGCATTATTCTCTATTCTTTTATTATTCTTTTATAACTTTATTCCATTTTTATATATTTCTACATTCATTTATGTCAACAGTATGTTTGTCTACGCTTAGCACCATATCTCCAAAGCAAATTTCTTGTACATGTAAAAAACAACTTGGCAATAAAGCTCATTCTGATTCTGATAAAAACACAGAAAGCTTCTTTATCACTTGAGATGTCCTCGTGGCTTCATGGTGGAAGAAATGAACCATGTGACTGCAGCGTTCAGCAAAAAGCTTTTTCTATCACTTCTATTAAAGAGGAAACACTCCAATAGTTTCATCTTGAATCATTTTGTAGTTCAGAAGTTTCCTCTGTATGATTGCAGACACTGAAGTGTGTTGGAGCTGTGATGGATGGATGGATGGATGGATGGATGGATGGATGGATGGACGAATGAAGAAGCTCTGTGTTGGACTCACCGAGCAGCAGAGACACAGATGAAGCCTTCATGTTGTCTGGATGTCGACTGTCAGTCAGTCTGAACAGCAGAGTGACGCCTTCAGCTTCACTTCCTCTTTCACACAGTGTGCATGTCATTGGTTCTTGTTACCACCTTGTCTGCTGTAACGTGCTGGAGATTCTGTTTTAGCTGCTCTCCACTGAATCAGGAAGCCTCACCCTAACCACCAAAAAATCACCACAGCAGAAATGGCCACCTGGCAGATGATTGTTTCCCTCCACTCAACTGTCTATATCACAAAGGCAGAGTGTTCTGATGGGCTCTTTTGAGAGGTCAAAGGTCAGAGAGAATGATGTGACTATCTAACTATGTTCATGAGTCCTGCAGCAGCAAACAGGCGGACAAGATACTGTCTGATATTGTTGGAATAAAATAAACTAAATTTAACACTACCACCAACAGGTCAAATTTACCTGCGGCTGTTTCTTGATTGTATGTAACTTTGTTTCAATATAATATTCAAGTCCCCCAGTCTTTGACTTTACCGTGAACAATATTACCGTTTGCATCCTGGAGAAGCCATTCCATGCATATATGGACTACCCAAGATACACAAAGAAGGGACCCCACTCAGGCCGATTATCAGCAGCATTAACTCGTCACCTACAACATTACCAAACACATTTCTACCATCCTAGCCCCCATGGTGGGAAACACGCCTTACCACATTCAAAACTCTATTGACTTTGTAAACAAAGTTCGAGGACTAAAACTGGATCCAGATGAAACCATGGTATCCTATGACGTGACTTCTTTGTTCACCTGCATCCCCACCATGGAAACAGTAGAAACCGTAAGGAAACGGCTAACACAAGACAACGCCCTGGACAACTGAACTATCCTCAGCCCTGACCAGACCTGCAAATTACTCGATCCCTGTCTAAAGACCACCTACTTCCAGTACAACGGAGGATTCTACAGACAGAAGCATGGCTGTGCAAAGGGTTCACCGGTATCCCCGAATGTGGCGAACATCTACATGGAAGAAGTGGAGAACAGAGCCCTCACCGAGCTACTGGTATAGGTATGTGGACGATTAAAAACCAGGAAGTACAAGCCTTCACAGAATGGCGTCGAACTTCTATGGAATCTAAATGAGCCGAGTGGAATGGAAGATGCAGCAGCGTGAAAATGACGGCTGTAGAATGGAGTTTAATTTAATAGAGCAATGCTCAAGTGGAATGGATTTGATTGACGATGCTCTGAAAATGAAAACAGAACAGACAGTAAAAGTGAGTGGGTTCTATAACATTGGTCTTAAAAGCCGGTGGGTCTTGTCCCAGCCACATACAATGGTTACCACACCCATGTAATGTTAGCTTTTAGACACATCAACGCTGCATGGGGGGAATTCACTTAGGCCAGACTGAGTTCTTCTGCAGGCTGTGACTTAAATGCTATCCAGTGTATGTGTGTGTGTGTGTGTGTGTGTGTGTGTGTGTGTGTGTGTGTGTGTGTGTGTGTGTGTGTGTGTGTGTGTGTGTCCCTGTGTAGGAACGTTGCTCTGCAGATCAGCAGAGCAATGAAGGAAACAACCAGAAGGATTATTTTCAGCCAATGAATACAAATTATATATTATAGTATTTAACCATATTCTTGCTTCTCTTTGTTGAGTACATGTCTGCACTGTAATTATTATATGTCTTATTATTATTTGGGGGGTTTAGGACCATGTTAGGGTGGCTTCAGCCCCCTAAAATAGGCATAACAACGTCCATGCAAGGTGTTGAATGTTGTTCCTGTAGCAGAAATATCACAAAATCACTGCATTTTTATAGCGTTTATAAAGTTTACCAGTGGTTCTAGTATTAAAGCAGGCAGAGGGGAACTCACAAAGAGAAATACTAGAAATAGCACTGGAATGCTAAACAGACAACAAAAAATAATCTCATAACAGACAATGGAAAACACACAATTAAATACATAAAGAGGGGGTGGAGATAACGAGTCACAGGTAGAAAGAATAATCAGCACATGGACAGGAAGTGAAATGACAAAGACACACGAGGATCGATTTAACATAATAAAACAGGAAATCACACTACTCAAAATAACAACAATTACACTCTCAATCATCTACCCGGATCAGAATGTCCCTGATCCTAGATCCAGACTAGTGATGTCTGCTACTGATGACAGCATCAGTTGACACCACAGTAAATGATGAGACTGGTAAGTGACAAATACACATGAAGACCAATTCAACTCCATAAAAATCCATCCATCCATCTTCATCCACTTATCCGGGGTCGGGTCGCGGGGCAGCAGCTCCAGCAGGGGATCCCAAACTTCTCTTCCCAAGCCACATTAACGAGCTCTGACTGGGGATCCTGAGGCGTTCCCAGGCCAGTGTGGAGATATAATCTCTCCACCTAGTCCTGTGTCTTCCCTGAGGCCTCCTCCCAGCTGGACGTGCCTGGAACACCTCCCTAGGGAAGCGTCCAGGAGGCATCCCTACCAGATGCCCAAACCACCTCAACTGGCTCCTTTCAATGCAAAGGAGCAGCGGATCTACTCTGAGCTCCTCGCGGAAGGCTGAGCTTCTCACCCTATCTCTAAGGGAGACACCAGCCACCAGCTGCTCTGATTCTCCCCGATGTACTTGAACCCTCACTTGGGGTAAGGACTCATTCCCTACCTGGAGTTGGCACTCCACCGGTTTCCTGCTGAGAACCTTGGCCACAGATTTAGAGGTGCTAATGCTCATCCCAGCCGCTTCACACCAGTGACGACGGACCGATGATGCCATCAGGACCACATCATCCGCAAAAAGCACTGACGAGATCCCAAGCCCACCGAACCACAACCCCTCCTTGATATCCTGTCCATGAATATCACAAACAGGATTGGTGACAAAGCGCAGCCCTGGCGAAGGCCAACCCTCACCTGGAAAGAGTCCGACTTACTGCCGAGTACTTGGACACAGCTCTTGCTTTGGATGTACAGGGATTGGATAGTCCTGAGAAAGGTCCCGTCACCCTATACTCCTGCAGCACCTCCTACAGTATCTCCCGGTAGACATTGGCCTTAGACTGGATGGGCATCCTCCAAAGCCCACTCCAGGATCCTTGTGAGAGTAAAGAGCTGGTCAGTTGTTCCACGACCAGGACGAAAACCGCATTGTTCCTCTTCGATCTGAGGTTCGACTATCAGCTGAACCCTCCATTCCAGCACGCTGAAGCTCCTTGGGCACTGTACCCGACATCCACGCAATGTTAAAGAGAGTGTCATCCAAGACAGCCCCTCCACACCCAAAGCTTTTAGCATTTCTGGGCGGATCTCATCAATCCCTGGGGCTTTGCCACTGTGGAGTTGTTTGACTACCTCAGTGACTTCCACCAGGGAAATTGATGAGAACCCCCCATCAGCCTCCAGCTCTGTCTCTACTAGAGAGTTATCCGGGGTTATCCGTGTCAGTCGGATTTAGGAGTTCCTCAAAGTGTTCCTTCCATTTACATTACATTAATTCATTTAGCGGACACTTTTTATACATGTCAGAGGTCGCCCAACCCAGGTCTCCCACACCAAAGGCAAGCATCTTATCTATGCGCCATCACCATCCCCTGATTCACTCTCAACCTCAATTACCTCCCCAGTTGAGGTCAACAGGGTGCCATCCTTACTGTACACAGCTTGGACGGTTCCCCGCTTCCCCCTCCTGAGGTGGTGGACAGTTCTCAGAAGCACTTTGGTGCTAACCGAAAGTCCTTCTCCATGTCTTCTCCGAACTTCTCCCACACCTGCTGCTTTGCGTCTGCCACAGCAGAGGCTGCAGCCCTTCAGGCCCGTCGGTGCCTTGCAACCGCCTCCGGAGTCCTCCGAGACAACAAATCCCGGAAGGCCTCCTTCTTCAGTCGGACAGTTTCCCTGACCACCAGTGTCCACCATGGTGTTTCGAGGGTTACCGCCCCTTGAGGCAACTGAGACCTTGAGACCACAGCTTCCCGCTGCGGTTTCAGCAATAGACAGGGGCCTCCTCCAGACGTTCCCAGTTCACCCAGACTACCCGTTTGGGCTCACTGGGTCTGTCCAGGGTCTTCCCCCATGCCCTGACCCAACTCACCACCAGATGGTGATCAGTTGACAGCTCCGACCCTCTCTTCACCCGAGTCTCCGAAACATGCGGCTTCAAATCAGATGAAACAATTACAAAACCAATCATCGATCCTCAGCCTAGGGTGCTCTGGTACCATGTACACTTATGAGCGTCCTTATGTTCGAACATGGTGTTCGTTATAGACAATCCATGACTAGCACAGAAGTCTAACAAACAGCACAGATCACGCCTTTCCAGGTATCTCCATCATTGCCCACATGCGCGTTGAAGTCTCCCAGCAGAACTATGGAGTCCCCTACTGGAGCCCCCTACAGAACTCCATTCAGGGTGTCCAAGAAGGCAAATACTCTAAACTGCTGTTTGGTGCATATGCACAAACAACAGTCAGAGTTCCCCCCCCCCCCCCCCCCCCACTACCCGAAGGCATAGGGAGGCAACCCTCTCGTTCACCGGAGTAAACTCCAACATAGCGGCACTCAGCCGGGGACTTGTGAGTATCCCCACACCTACCTGGCGCCTCACACCTTGAGCAACTCCAGAGGAGAATAGGGTCCATCTCCCATCAAGGAGTATGGTTCCAGAACCAAGACTGTGCGTGGAGGTCAGCCCCACCAGATCTAACTGGTTGCGCTCCTGCACAAGTTCCGGCTCCTTCCCCCACAGAGAGGTGACGTTCCACATCCCCAGAGCCAGCCTCTGCAGCCCGGGTCTAGTCTGTCGAGGCCCCTGACCCCTGCGGATCTTCCAATGGATGGTGGGTCCAAAGAATGCCAATATGCCAAGGATGTCCATAAAAATCATGAAACTCAAATTCACAACTATAGCAACAGCCCTCCTAAGAATTGGCTCCCGATGTGTTCAGGGAGCTAAAGAAATAAGCAGGTGCTCTACAGGCCCAGACAGGCCTGAGAGTTGGACAGGGAAGGAGCAGGAGATCTCAGGCAGGCAGCCAGAAACCAGGGGCAGGTGTTAGTCAGACTGCCAACAGTGAACCAAGAGTAAAGTCTAAAGGGCACTGATCAACAGAGTCTCAAGGGCAGCCGTATAGATGAAACTCTGTGAAGCTGACCAGCTGAATCTCATTGGAGCTGGACTACAAAGAATCCGGAGGGCCGATCAGCTGAATCTCTGGTATTCTGGATATTCTGGATGATATTCTAGAAGTCGCTGATCAGCTGGGTCTCTGGGGAGCAGGACAGCTGAATTTCTGAGGAACTGGTCAGCAAAGTCAGAAGGGTGTTGGGCAGCAGGACCATAACATAGCACTGGGCTTCAGTAAGGGCGAGGAGCAAGGTTGAGAGGAGTCAATGGTGCTAGATTGCAGGGCATCCAGGTAGCCATTTGAACAGTTCATATCTCGAAGGATTCCGGGGAGGCTGGCATAGGGGTTGCCAAAAAAAGTTTCAAAATCCCAAACATAATCCACTGGAGTGTGGGCTACTTGTAGCAGGCCACAGTGAAGGCTGGTTTCTTGCAGGACTGAGTGATGGCCAGTGCCTAGACCGGGATGAAGACTGGGGGCTGGAAGACCAGGATGATGGCTGCTGGCTAGCATACTGGGATGAAGGGTTTTCAGCAAAAGAACCAGGGGCCTAATGTGTAAAAGACTGTACAGCTTTCATACTGAACGATGGCGTGCTCAAACAATTTGAGAATTAAGAATGCACAGAAATATCCACAAACCATGACTGGTCCTGCGTACCTCTTCTTTATGTATCTCAATCAACGTGAAATTGAGCACACATGCATGAACGACAGAGTAGCAGAGTGGTACAATGGCAGTCAATGCAGCCGGCTCAGAAACTTGTACAATGGGTAAAATAAAGAAAACATATTCTGACATTCAAGAGGTTTTTTGTATGTGATCAATTGTTTATTGTTCATGTAAGACAAGGAGCCGCACCGAAGGACTATCTAGCTACGTTAGTGTTAAAGGAGTTGACATCCCGACACCATAACCATCACAGAGGTTTGTGGCTAAACCTAGTGATTTATGCATGTCCACCAACTAACCCTACAGCCTAACGCAAATGTGCAGCAGGTGGCGTTAGCCTCCTTTGAGTTGCTGTCAAAAAAGTATGCTTTGTCACGGTGTCTGAATGCATAGTTTTATTTGCCAAAGCTTCAAAACATATAAAGGTTATGTCCAGAAACACTTTGAGATAGAAGAGAATAAAAGAAACCAAACAGAATTCCTGACTCTAAAAAGGCCATAAGTTGTTCTGGAGGCTCGTGGTGGCCTGACTCCAGACTGAGACACGTCATGATGCTTTCTCCTGTCATTTGTCACCATCTGTGGATGGTCAGAAACTAAGCATCCACAGATCACTGGTTATACAGAGTACACACGGCTAATTTATGTAAGCTAGTACCTTATGTGTTTATTTGTAAATGTTCTCTTTACATTATGTTTCTGACCACTGAAAAATAAAGAAACTGAAGAAGAAAAGATGATCATGAGTTAGACAGTTATCATTCAAACTGATCCAGGAGCTAACTTCAGATCAGTCATGCTCAGTGGTGACATCAGCAGTGATGTCATCACACTCTCCATCCAATTTATCACTTCCTCCAACCCGCTGGGTCATCTCCATGGAGACGGCTGGTTTGTTTCCTGTCTTCCTGCTGCAGCAGATGGACAGCATCAGACCAGTAGAGACGCAGTATGGACAGAAGACCACTAGATGGCAGCAGAGTCTGAGCACAGACAGAGAGGAGTCTGACGGAGGAGAACAAGAATCAGGTTTGTTGCCAAGTAGGTTTTCAACATCCAAGGAATTTGTCTTTTTGGTGCATAATAATAAACAGTGACAGAAAATAATAACACAAGTACTGTAAAAGTCAAGAATCATAATTACAAAATGTAAATGAAAAGAATTGAATAGTTAAAAGGGACATTATACAATTCTCAGTGGGCACTACCGGTGCGGTCTTAAGATTGCAACCAGGTGTGTGCTCGTACCATAGTCTGTATATAAAAAGCCTCATATGCCTGCTCGCTTTAACTTATGAGCGAGCATAATCCTAAGCCGCTTTCATACAGAAATCCAGCAATAAACGCGGAAACAAGGGCATGCCATCTGTGGCTTTTCTCCAGACATGTTCAGGCTCTGTTACTTTAATGTTCCCGGCTCAGATGCAGATCAACACTGGCTCCGTCCCTTTCATCCAGTGGAGCGAGACGGCATAGTGACACAATAACACTCCTGTAAAATAAGGCAGTGTGACAGCAGCTATAGACAGGAGACAGCTTCACACAACATGCTGGAAACTCCCACTGCAACGTTACAGTAATGTTTATCAGCTGCTTGTGTTTTAACTAACCCATGGTCGTTATATAACATTTCACTGACTGCATTTGCCTACGTGATACTTAGGCATTAGCTCACCTGCTGCTTTTCAGTAGGCTATCATTATTATCTGTATCTTTCACCGGAGGCTCAACAATATCAACACAGCTAAATGTATTGGATGATGACGAAACGGTTGGTGAGCTAGACTGAATATTTTAAATGAGATTGTTGTTGACTTTATAACAGTTAGACCACAGTAAGTTACCTTATTGTAACGTTAGTGGATTGGTCTCTTTTTGTATTGTTGTCTCTTCTCCCTAACAGTTAACAGCTGCACCTCCAGTCACCAGTCTGTCAAACTCCTGAAGTTTGCAGATGACACCACCCTGATTGGGCTCATCTCAGGTGGGGATGAGTCCGCCTGCAGGTGGGAGATCGATCATCTGGTGACCTGGTGCAGCCAGAACAGTCTGGAGCTCAACACTCTGAAGACCGTGGAGATGGTCCTAGACTTTATAAAGAGCACAGCCCCACCCTCCCCCATCATCCTGTGTGACTCCCCAGCCACCATTGTGGACTCCTTCCGCTTCCTGGGCACCATCATCTCCCAGGACCTCCCTCACCAAGAAGGCCCAGCAGAGGATGTACTTCCTGCAGGACCAAAGACAATGATGGTGCACTTCTACACCGCCATCATTGAGTCCATCCTCACCTCCTTCATCACCATCTGGTACGGTGCTGCCACTGCCAGGGACAAGGGCAGGCTGCAGCGTATCATTCGCTCTGCAGAGAAGGTGATTGGCTGCAATCTTCCTTCTCTTCAGGACCTGTACGCCTCACGGACTCTGAGGCGAGCAGGAAAGATTGCTCGCCTCATTGCTGGCCCCTCTCACCCCAGACACAAACTGTTTCAGACTCTCCCCTCTGGCAAGAGGCTGCGGTCCTTCAGGACCAAAACCTCTCGCCACAAAAACAGCTTCTACCCGTCTGCAGCTAGCCTCATTAACAAGGACCGGGTCCCTCACTGACACTCCCCCCTTGCAAATAATGCAGATGTCTCACATCTAAATTATACTTAATTTCATATCATGCACAAACCTGGCATATTGCAGATATTTGTTAATTGTAAATCGTTGTTGTTCTATATTTTTATATTAAGCGAATTTATATATTATGTACCCGCGACCCTGTACGCAGGATAAGCAGTTGACGATGGATGATATATTTATGTACACTATATCCTCTCCCATTGCAATACGTCTGTAACACGAACCGGAGTAATGCACATGTAAATATCTGCCACATTGTTTTTTTCTCTGCAAATTGTATTATTTTTCTCTATTATTCTTATATAATGTAAATTTGTTTATTCCATATTTATACATTTCTACATTTATTTATGTCAACTGTATGTTTGTCTACCTGTAGCACCTTATTACCAAAGCAAATTCCTCATGTGTAAAACACTACTTGGCAATAAAGCTCCTTCTGGTTCTGAATTTAAATTGAACATTATGAAGCAAACAGCGGTAGGTCCGAGCTAATGCAGCATTAGCAACTGCTAATGAGAGAGGGACAACTCATGTTTCCCCCAGCAAAGGGGTGTCTGGAAAGTTTGGTGGAATCACCTCATCAAGATGGATCTATACCTACCTATTTTATGTTAACTTCACACAGAATTATCAACAAACAAATATAGAACCAAATGTCATTCATCGTTGTATCATGTTCCTAATATGACTTTAATATAAGATATTTAGGGTTAGAGCTGCCAGCTCAACTTCCAAAGGTACATCGTCTTCATGTGATTCATGCTATTATTTGTATTGCTGATAACTGCAATGGTTGATTTTATATTAATATTTTTATGCATTTTAAAATGAATGGGTTTCTATGGAAGCACAGACTCAATATTCTTCCAACCTCGATCATCTTGACAACAACCCCACAGAGGTTAAATAGCTGAGTTTCCCTACCATTTAGTCAGAACTGAAGATGGATGGGGGATGAAATGCTTTAAGTATTTTCAACCAATTCCAGTTACCCTTGATTCTAACCTTCCTTGGATAACTATGGCCAGAATGACTCAGAACCTCCACAGAAAGCTGAAAAGCTTTGATGCACCATTTAATTAACTCTTACTTCTTTCTCTAAGTATTTACCCCATTGATGCTCTCCGTGCTAATAGCTCTTACTAGTATCTATGGTCACTTGTAGAACTCTTACTGTATTGATGGTTCATTGATGCTTGTATGTTGTTCCTCAAAAGTTGCTCTGGATAAAAGAACAACAAATTGTGAGCTTTGTCAAAAGTTTTGTTCAGTTGGAAGAGTGTCTTCAAAGCAGCACTTATGGTGTCAGACATGGTACGATTCCATCCTCAGCCAACAGTGTTAACTAATCATAGCTTTCAAAATGCAATCATTTTTCACATGGAAATCAGTGTTTTCTTCAGAGAGTTATTTGCCAGGTATTGAGCACCCTCTATTGGTGCTTTGGAGGCATTTCAAGCAAGTCCGTAGCATATGATAGATTTTTTAGCACATAAGCTCTGTTATGTTTTGGGGCTGCTTTGCTGCATCTGGCACAGGGCATTTTGAATCTGTACAGGGTACAAAGAGATTTTAAGACTATCTCAAGGTATTCTGGAGCGAAATGTACTGCCCATTGTCAGGAAGCTTGGTCTCAGTCGCAGGTCATTGGCCCTCCAACAGGATAATGACCCAAAACACACAGCTAAAATCATCAAGAATGGCTAAGAGCAAAACATTGGACTATTCTGAAGTGGCCTTCTATGAACCCTGATCTACATTCTATTGAACATCTGTGGAAGGAGCTGAATCATGCAGTCTGGAGAAGGCACCCTTCAAACCTGAAACAGCACGAGAGTAGAGTGGGCCTAAATAATATCCTTATTTGTAGAGCACTTTTCAAAAACAAGTTACAAAGTGCTTTAACAAGTGTAAAGAATAATACAAAAAAACAAGATAAGAGCATGAAAACCTTGAAAAGACTAAAATACAGATAAATAAAAAATTTGTAAAATACAATAAAATAAAAGGGATAAAATAAAGTCAAATAAGATCGGGAAAGCTCTCCTATAAAAGTATGTTTTAAGAAGGGACTTAAAAGAGTTCACTGACTCAGCCGACCTGATTTCCTCGGGCAGGCTGTTCCAGAGCCTCGGGGCCCTGACAGCAAACGCTCTGTCCCCTTTAGTTTTCAGTCGAGACTCTGGAACAGACAACAGACCTCTGCCCGAGGATCTCAAGGTACGTGCTGGTGCAATAGTGTTGACAAGTGAGGAAGTCTCATTGAGAGTAACAGCAATCGCTTGATTGCACATTGTGCAACAAAATTTAAGTTCAGGTTCATTTGTGTCCGGTACAATTTCATGAGTTTGTTTTTAAAATGATTCTGTTGAACCATAATTAAAAACAATGTCTGATTTTCATAAGTTAATTTTCAGTATTTTTTTATTAATTACTTACTTTTGTCAGGTTCAAGTTATTTCTGGGACCATTGTGGGTTTTTCTTTTAATGGAAGAGTACCAACAGTTTTGTCAATGTCTGTATAAGCCGCATTTGGCACCTATCTTCTCCTGTACAGTTTGTCCTACAAACTCCATTTCAACTTCAAATTGTACATCTTGTTCATGAGAAGTGCACTATTACTTTTATTTCTGATATCTGTAATGGTTGATTTTATGTTAATATTTGTATGCATTTAAAAATTAATGGGTTTCTGAGGGAGCGGAGACGGAAATTTCTTCCAACCTACTTAAATTTAAGAGCTTGTTGCTCCGGATGTAGCTACAGACTCCATTTCAGCCTTAAACTACAGAAAAGATGTTGATCAAAGTTGTTATTGATATGTCCTTCCAAAGTGAAGGGTTTTAAGCTTTTAGGAGACACAAATACCTACAGTGTGGAGAGAAGGATTTGGTAGACCAGAATTTTTTTGTAAACTGCTGTAAGTTGCATAGATTCATCTCCATAAACACAAAAAAGTCATCAAAATGTAGCCACATGTCTTTTCTCTCAAAATGCCAACATCTTCATCGATGGAGGTTTAGTTTTTTAGATTTAAACCTTTAATCAACTCACCTGCAGAAACAAGCAGTCCAGTCAGCAACACAGCCGCACCTGCAACAGTCAGCACAGCCAGACCTACAAAAGGAGATCAAGGTTAACCAAGGTGACGTTCACACTGCAGGCCTTAATGCTTGATTTAGAATTTTTTTCCCCAGATCCGATTTTTTTATTTGACAGTTGTCAACCTCCAGTGTGAATGTCCACGACCTAAAAGTGACCCACATGCGCAGAAGAATAACGCGATGTCACACGCAGCGGTACAGAAGTAAACAAGGAGCTACAGAGGTTAGCTCCTGTTAGCTCATACTTGCTAACCCTCCCGGGAGACTCCACGGGTGTTTCTCAAAACCAAGAATGCAAAGAACCGATTTCTTTTCCTGGGGAGAACGTTCTTGCTAGTCGTTCTTGGAAAAATGAACTTGCAATGTCACGAGCACAGAAATGCTGCTGACGGTTTGAGACGAGGCATTCTTGCTGATATTGCGCAATACCCCAAGCACGGAGGCTGCCTGCAAATACTGTGACCACAACTCTACTGTACACAAAAAATGTAATGGTCTAATATAATAAAGCAAAGACATTGCCCTTTCGTACTATTTCTGTTTATTTTTTCCGAAGTTTCACAAGACCAGATTTTTCTGTACATCATCCAGACGTCTCTTGATTCAAGTTTAAACCTTACAAAATTGCTCAGAACGTAATGACAGCAGTACGAACGTTAAAACTATCTTACAGCTAAGGGTCTTTATTCTGGCTGCAGTGGTCTACGTGTCTGAGGGCTCTGTGAGCTGACTGGCCGGCCGGCTCGTTAGCTTCTCCCAGACTCAAGTCGCATTTAAAAAGATCCGATCTGTATCAGATTTCGACCACATATGAAAGTGCACCAAATGCGAACTGGAAAAGATCTCCATGTCTTGGCCTGTTCACGCTGTCATAAAAAGATCAGATCTGAGTCACATATGAGCAAAAAAAAAGAAAGAAAAAATCTCATCGGATTCGGGTCATATTGGCCTGCAGTCTGAACGCAGCCTAAAGGTCTGGGTTCAGGCAGACCGACAGATTTCCATCAGCTCACCTGCAGCAGTCAGCACAGCCAGACCTACAACAGGAGAACAAGGTTTACTAAAGGTCAGAGGTCAGCAGGTTAACTTTGTATTCAAATATATAAACAGTTAGTGGAAAATATCTAACTGAGCTTTCAGCAGCATCTCATGGTGTTCATCAGTAAATGGAGTTGGCTCAGGTGTCATCATGTGACCTACAGGTACATCACATCTCCCCCCATATACAAGCAGCTGTTACCATGGGACTGAGGGTCTGTACCTCACATGACCACACCTGAAGCATCTCCAGAACTATAGCCATCTTTCTATCTAATTGTCAAGCAAATTTTAAGCAAACCTTTAAAATGTTGCAAAAAAAGACAATGCAAATTAGGCACATTTCAACTGGTTTGGAGTGAATCAACCAGGTTACGCCAAGTAACCGTAGTTACGTCATACGTTGACATTACGCATGACTGCAATAAACAAGTAGTAATGGGTGCAAACCAGACACAAAACCAGTCGCATGGACCTAAAAACCATGAATCTGAGAAAAATGGAGAGGTATTCAGTAATTCAGAGTTGCTAGTGGGCAAGTTGCTACTAGTCATGCTTTTACACGTTATGGGAATATCTGGCAGACCCCAACAGCAAAAACAGCTGATCAAGTCAGGATTGCCGTGTGTGCAAGCAGGTACAGGCTGTAGGACCCAAAAGCAGGATGGTCTGGAAGAGGTTTAACTTACAAATAAGTCCAGGCACTCAAAGTGAGGCAGTCCAACACAAACCAAGGAGATCTACAAAATAAGGTAATCCAAACTAGGCAAAAGGTTACTAAGTCCCTAAACAGATAATCCAAAATGTGGCAGTTGAGAAAGGCAGGAAAACAGACACACACAAAGGAGAGACGAACAACAGACCAGCGAGGACAGAACAGAAATGAAATGAAACATTTAAGCACAAGGTAACGAGCAAGGCGGGACCAAAACCAGGTGGAATGCATGAGGAAATCAGACAGAATACAGACTCAGGCAAACACACCAATCAAGGGGAACAGACAGGACTAGACCTAAATACAGAAGTGAACATACTGAACAACCCAACATGTGAAAACTAAACAGAACAGGAGACAAGCAGACAGAACAGATCAAGACAAGAAACAATCAGGACTGAAACCCAAGACACACAACAGACCAAACACCAAACAGGAAGAGACCCAAACTAACACTTAGCTGACAGGCAGAAACCAAGCATGAATCAAACACCAGACAAACAACCAGACAATAACAGAATAAAACAAGACTGGCACAGATCAAAACCACATGACAGGAAACCAACTGAAAAAACACGCAAAGCAGAAAACACACAAGCAGATGAAATAACTGATAATTCAGACAGACTCCAAAATAAAACACGGAAACTGTCTAAAACAAGGATCAGGGGCCTGTACCACATAGCGAGTTCAGTATTCTCAGGACATGTTTTCGTTATCTGGCTTCACTAACCCTAATAATCGCTATCAGGATAAGCGGTCACATGAAGCTGGTTATCAACTCGGTAAATCAAGCCAGGATTTCCCAATCCAGCCATGAGCGCGTTCACATGAAAGAGGCGGTGTTGGCAGCAGATGACCAATTGTAGACATGAACAAGTCCACTGTTAGCAGAGCATCATATTTTACAAACGAAGAGCAAACTGTAACACTACAGATAGATATTCTCCAGTGCGAATGCCTAAATGAACAGCTGTAGCCTACAAAATGCATTGATTTGATGTTTTCTTATGGCGTGTATGAAAGTATTTGCTTTATACTTTTAGCTCGGCTGTGTGTCGGCGCTTGCCCATTGTACGACACAGGCTCACTTCAAAAATGTATTAATTTATTTGACACACTCAAATGTTTTCCAAACATTGTTCTAAATTAACTTCATAAAGCAATGAGTCAAAAAATACATTCATGCCATAAAATGTGCTCAAATTGTGGTTGAAAGACTGAATCTCTACATTTAGGCTACTGGAAACTCCCGCACATAACCTGCGTTCATATCGCAAAAGGTATATAAAAATAAATAACCTACGTTCATATTACAATTAATTTCTATATCCCTACCAAATTATATGTTTATAATATTCAGCCTCACAAAGGAAGAATTAAACCTATTTATTTTAACGGCTGCGACAGGCTGTGTGAAACGGACTGGGGAGCAAATAAAAAAAAATAAAACACATTTCAAAGCAGTGAGTCGGCTTACAATGAAAACCTACAATAGTAGCTTACAAGGCTTTCAGTCTCTCTGTATGATTACATCACTGTGCAAAAGTTTAGGCTAAAATTTTCATAGACACCATAAGAAGACATAAAATCAACGCATTATTATAGACGCCTGTTCATTTAGGCATTCACACTGTCGGCGATTATCTGCCTCCCTCCATGTGCCCGGAAGCTGTGGTACTTAGACTTGTAGACATTGTTGTATTTGTCTAACATAACAGTTTACTCTTCGTTATAAAATATGTTTGCTGCCAGTAGACTTGTTCATGTCTGTGACTGGTCATCTGCTGCTAACTCCGCGTCTTTTATGTGAACGCGCTCACAGCTGAATTGGGAAAGCCTGGGTTGATTTACTGAGTTCCAGTCTGTTCATATCAGGTGAGTCTGACAGCTTTCATACCTGTTAGATTCCTGTGGAGCAACAGAACCCCAACCAGGACCAGAACCAGAAGAACCAGAGAACCAGAGAACCCACAGCTGCTCCAACTGGAGGGGTGGCAGTGGGGGAGACTAGAGGAGGAGCAGAAGGAGGAGCAGAAGGAGGAGGAGGAGAAGGAGGGGCAGTGCGATGGGCAGTAGGACCTGAAGAAGAAATCAGTACAAATGCAGTGATCAGTTTATCAGGTCAGCAGGTTAGTTCATACTTAATACTTTTTTTTGTTTTCTTTTTTCATCAGTTTTAATTTTCATTTCTGTAAAAGCCCTTCTAAGGACGAGTGTTGCAAATTAGCAACTGCTAAAAACACTATGGTACACACATTGGATTACTGTTTTCAGTTAATCTATGTTAGATGTATCGGTCCCTAATAAAATACACCATAAATTAAAAAAATAAAAAAAATATAAACAGGAAGTGATGTCAGTGAGCTGACCTCGGACCCTCAGCCTGCTCCGAGGAGATACAGCAGTCTGATCGATATAACACCAGTAAAGACCTTCATTAGACATATCGATGTTACTGATGTTCAACTGTCCAGGTCCAGATCCAATGTTAGAACCATCCCTGAAAAAAAAGCTTCAAGTGTGGACAGATCTTTACTTCTACAGCGCAGAGTGACATCACTTCCTGCCATCACAGGAAGTGCAGGAATCTCCAGAATAACCTGAGAATCTGAAGAAGAAGAAAAAACCCACATAAGACCAGAGTCCTATACAGACAGTGTAGGATCGTATACAGACATGAACACAGGATGGATCAACTTGCTTTTTGTATGAGTCACAGTGATGTTGATCTGGTCACTCGTCTGTCCAGAACTGGTTTCACACCAGTAAACTCCAGTGTCTGATTGGGAGAGATTTGAGACGATACAGGATGAACCATCAAACCTCCCAAAGTTCTCATTGTGTCCCCCTGCTCTCCTCTTCACCGTCCATCCATCAACTGTTTGTCCATCTTCAACACAACTCAGAGAGACCGACTCTTCTGTGAAGAACTGAGGACGGTTTGGACGGACATCCAGAGAGACTGTAGGGCAGACAGAGAGGGGTACAGATACAGATGATCACATAGACATGTGATTAGACAGACAGTGCTTATTTTCACTTTCATCGGCTCACCTGCAGAATCAGTCAGTCCAGACAGCAGCAGCACAGACACACCTGCAACAGGAAGACAGGGGTCACTGAAGGTCAGAAGTCACTGAAGGTTAGAGGTCACTGAAGGTCAGGGGTCACTGAAGGTCAGAGGTCATTAAAGTGACCGTTGAAATGAGCTATAAAAATTTTTATAAAAAGTTGTTCCATCAACTGTCTGGAAATGCAGAAAATAAAAAAATGTTTTGTTTATTCATCAAGGAAAAAGCTCCAACTCCATTTAAATTATTTTACTAAATGTTATTTGATGTATAATTATTGTATAATTGTATATGTATAATTTTAGCCTTGTTTGATACCCTGTTATTGCCATTTCTCTGTTTCCATACATACAATATTACATTACTCATACAATAAAACAATAATACAATAATAAAATTTTATCAGACAAAGGCTACAGTGTAGACAACACAAATGTACACACTATGAACAAAAACAATATTAGATATATTGACAAACTGTGCAGTGAGCAGTGCAGGATGCAAAGTACATGTCATGCTGTGCAATGTACACATAAGTAGCAAAGGATGCTGGAATAAATAAGTATTTTGTACAGGAGTTATGTACTTGAGGCAGGTGGATTTGGTATACAGTATATACAATATGACAATATAACAGTATGAACATTATGAAATTGAGGATGGTGAATCAATAATAAATGGTAACCAGTAAACAGGTGCTGATTAGAGAGAGTTACTGGGTTACTGCACAGGACTTGTTCCTGACACTGTGAGTCAGAAATCAGCTGTTCATCAGAGTGATGGATTGTGGGAAGAAACTGTTCCTGAGTCTGTTGGTTTTGGCGTACAGTGCTCTGTAGCGTCTACCAGAGGGGAGGAGCTGGAACAGGTTGTGTCCGGGGTGAGATGGATCTGCAGTGATTTTTCCTGGCTCTGGAAATGTATAAGTCCTGAATGGAGGGCAGGTTGGCACCGATGAGTTTTTCTGCAGTCCTGACTGTCCGTTGTAGTCTGCTCCTGTCCTTTTTGGTGGCAGATCCAAAGCATACAGTGGTTACTCTTTAGGCAGGTTGAGCTTCCTGAGCTGGCACAGGTAGTACATCCTCTGCTGGGCTTCTTGATGACAGTGTCAGTGTTGGGCTCAGACTTCAGGTCCTGGGATATAGTGGATCCCAGAAACCTGAAGGATTCCACAGCAGACACAGGGCTGTTGAGTATGGTGATGGGGGGCAGAGTGGGGGGACTCCTCCTGAAGTCCACGGTCATCTCCACAGTTTTGAGCGTGTTAAGCTCCAGGTTGTTGTGACCGCACCAGAGAACCAGCTGATCAACCTCCCGTCTGTAGGTTAATTTAGTCCAGAGATGGAGGGTTTTTCCTTTAATGAAGTGTAGCAGTGGTCCAGTATGTTAGTGTCTCTGGTCTGTCTGTACTTTGGAAGTTCATGACTTAGGTTTGCTTTCCCCAAGTCCCCAAGTTTTTTCTCCACGTTAGTTATGGTCGGCCAGGTGTAGTAACGCCTCACTAACACAGGCCTGAGGTGGAATGTAAACAGCGACCAGGACAAACGAGGAAAACTCCCGCAGTGAATAAAAAGGTTTACAGTTTATAAATAATGTCTCTAAGTGAGGACTGTATGATTTCTTCAACACTGTGACATCTGTGCACCAACATTCATTTATGTAGAGACAGAGTCCGCCTCCCCTTCTTTTTCCCGTGAGCTCCGTTTCACGATCCGCATGGATGAGATTAAATCCTGGTAGGTGAAGTGCGCTGTCAGTGATTTGCTCGGTGAGCCAGGATTCGATTCGAAAACAGAGGGCGGCAGATCTTCAGAAGTCCGAATTAGTTCTGTTGAGGAGCAGCAGTTCATCCATTTTGTTGGCCAGAGCGGACATTCGGCAGGTGGATTAAAGGGAGAGCAGTGTGAAAACCCTGTCTCAGATTAACCAGCGCGCTAGCACGTTTCCCCTATGGCGTCAGCGTCTTCAGTAGATTTCATACAGAGCGGTTGCTCCTCCAACTAATAACGCTGAGAACGTTCCGGGTTCGATAAAGAACGGTGGAATAGTATGAGCAGTTGAAAGTCCAATATTTAAGAGCTCTTCTCTGGTAAATGTTACCAGAGAGTGACAGGAGAAAATAGAGTTAATAAACAGAAAAAGCACTACAGAGCGTAATCCAGAGGCTGCCATCCTCTGCAGCAACATCTTCAGAAGCTTGAGGAACTGGTGACTGGAGGTGCAGCTGTTGGTGTACAGGGGGAAGAGCAGAGGGGAAAGGAAGCATCTTTCAGAGGATCTGGTGCTTATGGACCGGGCGTCTGAGACGGGTTTCACCAGCTTAGCGTGCTGCCTTCTGTCAGACAGGAAGTCTGTGACCCACAAGTGAGGTCTTGCAGCAGAGCCGGGATGATGTTAAAGTCCCCAAAATGGATTCCGGAGGACATAAGATGCTGGAGGATGAAGTGGAGGACCGTGGTCACTGCATTGTCCACAGACCTGTTGGCTCTGTAGGTAAACTGCAAATGGATTTGAGGTTGATCAGAGGTTGAGGTTGGTAAAATGACAGCTCACGTAAATTACAGATGCACCTAGCTAAGCAAGCAAGCTAGCTCCACACACGGTCGTTAGCTCCACCGTCTCGTCCAAATATGGTCACGACCGGTGCCACTGGTTGCAAAAACACAAAATGGCGATGCCAAAAAACGTTCTCACGCTTTTATTTTGGAGGCACAATCACTTAAGAGGAAGTGATTATGTGTATGTGAGTAACTGTTGCTGTCATGACAGATCTATTTCAGCATCAGCTGAGCAACTATCAATTTCAGACTAAAAGTCAGAACTCATTGCATGCATGGTCAAGGCGATCCATTTCTCTTTAGAGGGCCTCCTCAGTGTGTGATGCAAGTGCTGCATCATCCGCAACCATTTCTCTAATGTGAAATTCTGACATCTTAGTTTTGGCTCTTAGATGAGCCAGGTTAAAGAGCTTGCCGTCAGACTGGGTCTGCAGGTAGATGCCATCTGTCAAGGAGTCGAAGGCATACTTTAGAAGCATGGAGAAGAAAATCCCATGTCCCGCGTTGACACCACTGGCGATTGGAAAAGGACTCCGAGCAGGTACCATTATACACGACTGTACCCTTCATGTCCTTGTGAAAGAAGATCATCATGCAGGGGAGCCGTGGAGGACAGCCAGACCTCTGCAAGAAATGAAACAGGCCTTTTCTGCTGACCATGTAAAAGGGCTTGGTTGGTCAATGAACACCAGGTAAAGTATCATCCCCTGCTCTCTACACTTCTCCTGGAGCTGACACACTGAGAAGATCATGTCCGTGGTGGATCTGCTTGCCCTAAAGCCACACTGGGATTCTGGAAAACCCATGCAGCCAATATCTGGAGTCTGGTCAGCAGGATCTGGGTAGAGAGATCCCTTGACAAGATTCTTATAAAGAGTCACAATGGTGGATAAGGGGTAGCTCGTGTAGTGCACCACAATGACTTGTGTAGTGTGAACAGCACGGGCATCGGCCAACGCTGAAAATTGTGTAGTCTGATAAAGCCTTAAGTTGGCATCAAAGCAGTCATGGTTTTGTCTTTCCTGGGTGCTGATGGCAGAGGTGGCAGTGCAGTAGAAAGCATTGTTGACTAGGTTCCATCTTGCCATGACCTCCTGCTCCAGCGGTTCCTATTAAGATGGTCTGTTCTGGCGGTGCTAATACACAATTTATCAATGCCTTTCAAAAGGACACCAGTCCGGCAACAGGTGACCAGACCCTAAATACATTATGCAAGTCACATGACATTCAACACTTGGTTAAGATTACGACGGTCGCAGTTTGGTTAGGTTTAGGCCACAAAACTACTTTGGTTTGGGTTAAAACAAGTACATTACATCAGTCATGTGACATACTATATCATGGGACGGAACTCACATTAATGACATGACGGAAGTCAGTAACGCTATTTAACTTAAAAATCTAAATAACTCCATTTGCTTGGTTTCACACCAGACTCGGATGCCTCTCTCCGTGTGAAAGTCCTGTGTTGGGTTTTTCTTTCAGGCTCCCATAGTCTTTTACTTTCCCAAGGCTACCCACAAGGCAGCAGGGCTATATAAATAAAGTCCTGCCACTCAGCAGCCATCTTGGCGCCTCAGGGCAATTATTTCAGAGAAAGACATTTCAGACAAAGAATCCTATCCGAATGAATGGGGAGAGAGCCAGAACTGCAGTTTTACTGGTCACCGAGACATAAAAACTACATAAATAGAATCACTAGTAAAATCTATTAAACCCCAAAATAAGGTTTATAAAGTGTTTTTCCTAACCGGTTCTACCTCTACCGCACATGTGCAGTGGAAGTATTAGAGACAGCAACTTACAATTGCTATGTATGTCAGAGGTCGCACGCCTCTGGATTAACTAGGGGTTAAGTGTCTTGCTCGGGGACACATTGGTGGATGTGTCATAGTGGGGAACTGAACCCGGGTCACTCACACCAAAGGCATGTGTCTTATCCACCATTCCATCACCACCTCACCACCACCACAGACTTTTTAATTTGCTCTGTAGCGAGAGTGGTAGGATAACCGCCATCTTTGGTGTTACGGGCTTTCCCCATTGAGTTGCATTGAGGATGTGATTGAGTAGCGTGTCTCCACTATAAAATGTCTCTGATATAACCAATAGCCTGCAAACTCCACTTACCGTGCAAGTCCAAAGGAACCGCCAACTGCCCCAAGTCCTTTGGACTTTCATGGGTCCAGAGTTGTCATTTGAAAGCATAACGACTACACGGCACTAATGCATGAGAACCAAAGGAGATCTTTAGGAAGAGACAGCACCTGGAGCAGAGAGAGATGTGACCCTATGCAATTCTTGCATGTCAGCCGATGTTCGTTTAAACTGAAGCAGGTGATTCATAGCTGAGGCCTCCAATGCTCAGGGGGGGGAGTAGAAAGTTTACAGTTGATGAACAAAAAGTCAAGGTCAGAAGAGCAGTGCTATAGAATCACTGTCACATCATTACTGTCAGTGTCAAAACAGATTCCTCCACCTTTCATTTTGCCAAAAAGTTATGTGTCGCTATGAGAACTCCCCGAGTCCGGTATTGATCCACACAACCATGTCAAGCCAAAAAACAGAAGATGAAGAAAAGTCTCACTTTTTTTCCCCACCAACAGCTGAAGTTCATTCATTTTTTTGCACAGTCAGTGCAGCGAGTGTTCAGCCTCCACAGTTCTGTGAGGAGACTGCAGATCACAAACTGTAATGTAACTGTCAAATACAGAGTTTTATTGTTTCATGGTTTGGTCCCATTTGAGTCTAAAGCTGAAATCTGAACAGAAATAACAAAGGGAGAAGTGAGAGGAAAACCTGACTGTAAATGGTGTCTCCAGTATTCAGTGTTTCAGGAATCAGCAGTTTGATTCTCTCTGATTCTTCATCAGGTTTTGTGAAACTCGGTGTCGCCATTAATAACAATGGAAATGTCACAGTTAGAGAGAAACTGACACATGAAACCCAGATAAGATTAGAATATGTTGTTTCAGATGAGCTTTCCTGTGTGAAAAGATAGTCAGTTCAGCGGTGCTGAAACCACCTCTGGTCACATCTACAAGCCCAAATTAGCTGCCAGCAGAAGCACAGGATCATTTCTATTGGCAGAATGCTTTTATATTATAGATTATATGCATTTGCACTTACTGAATACATTATTGGTGTCATCTAAGCATTTGAAATCATTTATTAGGCTAAATGTTTCAGGGGAAACTGAAAGGATGTAACAACATCAACATATCAAAGCTGAAGCTCAGGAATTATCAGCCTCACATGTGACTTTATGAAAATGAAGATAATTTGTGTAAAAAGTCTCTCTTCCTTCTTTCACTTTTGATTTTCCTTTTCTACTTACTCTGTGAGCATTGTTGGAGGAGCCTGATAATTAACACAGTTGTTAAGAGCCAGCTCCGACCCCTAACCCCCCACCCGGGCCTGACTCTGTCTCCCCATCCATCCTGAAGCACTGTGCCAATCAGCTGTCTCCGGTGTTAACTGACATTTTTAACACCTCACTGGAGACATGCCATGTGCCAGCCTGCTTAGAAGCCTTCACCATCATCCCTGTCCCCAAAAAACCAAGGATCACGGGACTAAATGACCACAGAACCGTTGCCCTGATATCTGTGATAATGAAGTCTTTTGAGCGCCTTGTGTTGTCCCACCTTAAATCCATCACAGACCCTCTCCTGGACTCCTTGCAGTCCGCATACAGAGCCAACAGGGCCATAGACGATGCAATAAACATGGCCCTTCACTACATCCTCCAGCACCTGGACTCCCCAGGAACCTACCCAGGATCCTGTTTGTGAATTTGAGCTCTGCTTTTAACACCATCCTCTCCCAGCTGAATGTGCCTGACTCCACCTGCAGCTGGATCACAGACTTCCTGACAGACAGGAAGCAGCACATGAAGCTGGGAATTCACGTCATGTCTGTGATTCCAGGACCATCAGCACCGGTTCACCTCAGAGCTGCGTCCCCTTCTCTTCTGCCTTAATACCAACAGCTGCACCTCCAGTCACCAGTCCGTCAAGCTCCTTAAGTTTGCAGATGACACCACCCTCATTGGGCTCATCTGGAGATCAACCATCTGGTGACCTGGTGCAGCCAGAACAGTCTGGAGCTCAATGCTCAGAAGACAGTGGAGATGGTCATGGACTTCAGAAAGAGCCCAGCCCCACCCTCCCCCATCATCCTGTGTGACTCCCAGTCGCCACTGTGGACTCCTTCCACTTCCTGGGCACCATCATCTCCCAGGACCTCAAATGGGAGCTGAACATCACTTCCCTCACCAAGAAGGCCCAGCAGAGGATATACTTCCTGCGGCAGCTAAAGAAGTTCAGCCTGCCAAAGACAATGATGGTGCACTTCTACACCGCCATCATTGAGTCCATCCTCACCTCCTCCATCACCATCTGGTACGCTGCTGCCACTGCCAGGGACAAGGGCAGGCTGCAGCGCATCATTCGCTCTGCAGAGAAGGTGATTGGCTGCAATCTTCCATCACTTTAGGACCTGTACGCCTCCAGGACTCTGAGGCGAGCAGGAAAGATTGCAGCTGACCCCTCTCACCCCAGACACAAACTGTTTCAGACTCTCTCCTTTGGCAGGAGGCTGCGGTCCATCAGGACCAAAACCTCTTGCTACAAAAACAGCTTCTACCCGTCTGCAGCTAGCCTCATTAACAAGGCCCGGGTCCCTCACTGACACTCTCCCCTTTCAAATAATGCAAATGTCTTTTTTCATTTCATATCATGCACAAACCTGGCACATTGCACATACTTGTTGTTAATTGTTGTTATTTTTCGATGTTTTTATATTTTGTCAATTTATATATTTATATAATATAATATCCTCTGCCGTTGCAATACGTCTGAACAACACAAACCCGGAGTAATGCACAAGTAAATATCTGCCATGTTGTTCTTTCTCTGCACATAGTTTATTAAGATAATATTATCTTTTATTAAATTTTATCATTCTTTTATAACTTGCTAGTGTTGTAGTCAAGAACGCCCCAAACCAAGACCAAGACCAGAATTTATCGAGACCGAGACAAGACCAAGACTTTTAGGGGCTGAGACCAAGTCGAGACCAAGACTGAGGGAGGGCGAGACTGAGTCAAGACCAAGACCAGTTCCCCACGTTACATGACACACAATAAAATGTTGAACGAGATCATAGGTACTTCTCAAATTGTTCTGAAAGATCCACATTCCCACTAAAACACCTACATACAAAAACTAAAGCTGAAATCAACGTAGGCAACTTTATTGAACACTCCTTTTCCATGTTTACCATCACGGATAGGGGTGACAGTCATTAACGGTAAAAACACATTTTTAATTAGGGTTATTGGTTCCATTTGAAGCAAAAACATCCAGTCAAAGTTAGATTGTTAACAAATAAATCAGACTATGCAAAACCAATTTACTGATCCCTGATTTCCCAAAGTTATGGTCCTGACTGGTCTTGAAATAAAATCAATTATTGTCCGAGACCGAGACAAGACCAAGACCATCAAAAATTGGTCTTAAGACCGCTCTCGAGACCAACTACTACAACACTATAACTTGCTTCTGTTTATTCAATGTATATATATTTTTAATACGTGTAGCACACTGTCTACGTGTAGCACCTTATAACCAAAGCAGATTTCTCATATGTGTAAAAAACTACTTGGCAATAAAGCTCCTTCTGATTCTGATGTAGAAGCTCTGTGTTGGACTCACCGAGCAGCAGAGACACAGATGAAGCCTTCATGTTGTCTGGATGTCGACTGTCAGTCAGTCTGAACAGCAGAGTGACGCCTTCAGCTTCACTTCCCTTTTAACACAGTCAGCGTGTCATTGGCTGCGCTGCATGTCGCCCTGCTGCTCATGATTGGTGCTTGACAGCGAGGGCGGGGCTTCCTGCTTTAATGGGAAGCAGTGTCGTGAATGAAGTTGAAAATCCTCCTCAATAGGAACTGGGGCGAGTTCAATCTCAAAACGCTTTGTACCTGTTTGCTACATTTTCTGATTGAACGACACGTTTTCTTGAAACAGTGTGCAACGTTGCGCACTGTTTCAAGAAAACATATGGGCTTTCAGGTATGTTTTCTCTCCTATGCTGGGTGTGTCCGAGGTGTTGCCCAATCAGCAGCAACAAGTTTGTAAATACAGAATTTTTTTTTAAATAGTTTAGTATTAAATAGTAGTATTAAAAAGTGCAGTGTGCTTGCGTACACACCAGGGTGTTCAAGGCACCACCATTTCTGTTGAAATAAACGTTTTGCGACGTTCTGTCACCACTGAACTTGGCTCTGTTCTTGTTGAGCAACACCGCCCTCAACGCTACCGACCTGTCACCACAATTGAAAAGGTCGCATGTCAGGTGAGTGACTCCACTCAAGTCAACTGTCTGCATCACAAAAGGACAGTATTCTGATTGGCTCATTTCAAAGGTCAAAGGTCAGAGATGATGATTTGACTCTAACTGTGGTCATGAATCCTACAGCAGTGAACAGGCAGACAACACAAAGAGTTTGATGTTGTTGGAATCGAACGAACAGGATTTAATGTGAAGTCAACACACCAGCAGTGTTGCATGTAGACTTTCAGTCCTCTACGGATCAGAACATCCCTGCTCCTGGACCCAGACTAGTTCTATCTGCATAATGCTTCTGATGAGTGCCTCAGTGGGTCAGGGCTGATTTGGCAGCAAAAGGGGGACAATTTAGGCAAGTGGTCAATACATTGGCTGATATTCCACTTCAATTGCGGCATAGTGGTCCAGTGGATACAGTGACCTCACAGCAAGAAGATCCCGGGTTCGAACCCTATGGCTTTTATGTGAGGAGTTTGCTTGTTCTCCCTGTGTCTGCGTGGGTTTTCCTCCGGATGTTTCCCCCACCATCAAAAACATGTTAGGTTAAGTTCTCCAAGTCCGTTCAAATCTCAGGGCGTCCAATACCGATACTTTCAGAAAACTTTAGCAGATACTTTAGCATCTCTGTGAGACAGTCTGGGGGGTCTCGTACAGACGAGATGTGCTAACTAACTAGCACTTCAAGATAGCTAGCTAGCCACGTTCGTTTTAAAGGTGTTGACAGCCCCCCGAAGCCCCCTACGCTCACCATAACCATCAGAAATGTTAGTGCCTAAACCAGTCACTGACTTTATGCATGTCGACCGGCAAACCCTACAGTTGTGCACATACTAGCAGGTAGGGTTAGCCTCCTTTGTGTTGTAAAATAATTATGCTTTGTCACGCTGTCTGAAAGCGTCGGCAATGAATCACTGACATGAGAAGGCGTTGGTTCTCAGGTCAGGTTCCTTCAGAGAACCAGACAGGTACAAGGACGGCTCCGACGCATTACGCACTGAAAGGGCCTCAACAGAAAAGGTCTAAATTCAGACTGGTTCAGCTGTTAGCGCAGCAGCAGGTCAGCGCTGCCACCATGTTCAGAGTCTTCGCTCTCTGGAGCCACTAAATTAAAAAACAATATATTTAAAAATATATTAAAAAGGCCAAATGATGATCAGATACATTAAAACAGGTCAATAAATATGAGATGACACTTTAAAAGTGAACCACTGCAAACCTGACTGAGAGTCTGCAGTCATGCTAGCAGCTCTGTGAGGCTGTACTGTGGCACAGCTGTGCTTCGAGCTAAGCACCAGCATGCTAACATGCTGATGTTTAGCAGGTATGTTTACCATGTTCCTGTCTGTGAATCGAGATCCTGACCATCTCCCCTTTTTACTGAATCACTGTCTCTCCAACATGACTTACTTTGACTTTTAGGAACGGTCACTGTACAGTACGTTACAGTAACTGAACCTGGGGCTGGTAAAAACAAATCATATTTACAAGTGCAGCTTTCATCTCAAAATATATATTATTTAAATACTACATGATGTCACTTTGCTGAAGCTCCATGGGTAGATTCCCAAGGATCAGTTCACCTTTCTCAGTATGGACTACCGGCCTGTGGCATTAACGCTGTGTGTAATGAAAGCCTTTGAAAGGCTCATTCTTTCCCAGCTTCAGGAGGAGGTCAGTTTTCATGCTGACCACCTTCATTTTACATATGTGTGGATGATGCCATACTAAACACTTATTTCCCTCTTGTAAAGACCAGGTCAGTCATTAGACTGGTATTTGTGGATTTCTCAGGTGCTTTTAACACAGTGCAACCTCACCTGATGGGACAAAAATTGCTCCGAATGGATGTGACCCCACATCTTATTCTCTGGATCCTCTCTTTTCTGACAGATGGACACCAGAGGGTCGTCACTTCTTCCAAGACGGTCTCTACCGGAGCCCCACAAGGCTCTGTAATACAGATCTGTATACACTATACACTAAAGACTGCAAGAGCACTAACCCCGGTATAACATACATTAAATATTCTGACAACACCGTGATCATGGAAACCACTAACTCACTAAGAGAGTCACAGACTGAGATGGACATCTTTGCAGAGTGGTGTCTTGACCTCAATACCCTCTGTTAAGCAACAACCAGCCAATAGAAAAGGGTTGAATCATACAGATACCTCGGGACAATAATTAATCACACACTTACCTTCCAACCAAACAGTGAAAACATTTTCTCCAAATGTCAGCAGCAGGTTCACCAGTCAGACCTGAGAGCTTTTTACAAAAGGTTTTATTGAATCTCTAATAACTTTAAATATATCAGCCTGGTTTGGATCACTCCATCGAAACATACTAAACAAAATCATAACAAAGAGCAGTAAAATAATCGAGCAGGTGCAGGAACCCCTCATCAGTATTTACAACAGGAGGGCTGAACTAAAAGGAACACAAATAGCCTCAGACACACTCACAGTCTTCTACTC
Organism: Micropterus salmoides; assembly: GCF_014851395.1. Taxonomy (NCBI): domain Eukaryota; kingdom Metazoa; phylum Chordata; class Actinopteri; order Centrarchiformes; family Centrarchidae; genus Micropterus; species Micropterus salmoides. The sequence continues at coordinate 34,597,094 of NW_024040041.1, read as the reverse complement.
TCAGGACTAAGAGAGTTTCTGATGGAAACATGAATGTTTGATTAACTTATTCATCTATGTTTGTGTCCAGATTGGTGATTTATATTATTTCTTTATTTATCTATTTTTAACTCAATCTTTTTAAGGTTTACTGCCTAATTATCATGTATTTATTGTACTTTGGAAACTTTACTTATTTACTTAGAACTGTTTATTACCCATATGTAATGTGTCTCTGTGTGTGTGCAGCATATTGGGTTGTGTTTGTGGAACCGTACACACACTGTTGCTCAGCACAAATACGGATAAATAAGGTTCTTTGAATTGAACTGATTGAACTGAGAGGAGGTTCATCTCCCTGCTGACAGACTGTGTGGACAAACTGCCTCCAGCTGCTGCAGCCGTTCGATTAACAACACGCAGGAATTCAGAACGGCTCGGAAACCAAGAGAAAAAAGCCGAGAAGTTCTGACTGAAAAACTACATGCAACATCCAAAATAAGCTTTATTGGTCAAATGATCCAAACAGGAAGAGACAGAGTGTGATCAGTGAGAAGAGCAAAGACCTGTTCTGACCAGTGATCATTTCGGGCTGTGGAGGTTTCCAGCAAACGATGTGGGCTTTGTAGAAAACTTTCTGCAGAAGACCAGGGCTGCGTCTGACAGGTCTTGTTTGCTTAGGAAAGTTCTGACTGAGTGAAGTGAACCGGAAGTATTTCAGTGGCAGCCATGATAAGAGCTGTTCGAATTCTCTAAAAGCTGAGGAAAGGTGCCTCAATGCTTCCTTTCACATCTCCTTTAGCATAGGGTACACCGGACCATCCTTTACGAAGGAAAGAAGAGAATGCCGTCCCACAATTCCTTGCGGCGGCAACATTTAAAGTGACGCACGTTCTCAAACTCAAACAATAAAATCCATCAACCACATTTAGAAAATCCTGCAATACAGACGCACATTATGATACTTTAATAAGACTCACAATTACCTTTCTGTTGGCTTTTTTGTAATCTAATACTGTTTCAGCACCGTTTTATGTTTCGGGTTGTTGAAATAAGTCATTAAGTGTTTTCTACAATAAAAAATAATAAATCACTAACCATGACGGATAAAGGAGGTCGATCACCATGTAGTTACCATTGGCTATTAAGCCTTTTCTCTCTTTTGCCATAACTTTCTAATATGCATATATCTTAAACTGTCAACAATAACTGAGACCCATGGAGCTGTTACTGGTCTTGTAACGTGATCAAAGTGAGGATAATGTTGCAGCTACTGCAGCCTTCAGTAAATAAATTAATACTTCAGTCACAGATGCTGACTCCCTCGCCTTCATAAAGGCAAAGATCCTGCTGGATGACCTCTACAGTGGGCGTTTCCCACACACTGATTTATTTGTGGCGGCCTGCCACATTATCAACGCTGATTTTCCATTGATTTTGTTACTATTTAAAATGAGTAAAATCGTATTTGATATAATATTCTCTCAGCATCTCCTCTCGCCCCGTCTCTCTCTCTCTCTCGGCACAGTCATTCTGTGGGAAACACTGTATTTACATACAATTGGGATTCATGTTGATGAATAATCCTGTGGGTGGGCAGGAGGGTGAGTGTGAGCATCTCAATGTGACAACCCTGTCCGTTATTTAGTGACTGGTAGGAACCTTATCTGCTTTTTTGCTATCTTGGTTATAAAGTGATATTTTCCACCGTGTTGTCACCTTTAGACGGCCTGCATTAGGGGAGACCGGGGGCAATTGTAACACACTCAATTTCTCTAGTCAGAAACAAGCTAGAGTGATGACACTTAATCTGCACGTGCTCAATAGGATTCTCTCTGCAGGAGCAGGATTATTTCACCTCAGCAGAAGTTTTAAACAAAACACTGATTTTGAGGTATGAAAGTAACTTTTTGGATGTGCAGTATTTTTCTTCTGGTGTCTAAAGTTTAGATGACGGCAAATCTAAACTTGCATACATTTCATCTTTCAGCAATTAACACTAACAAACTATGCTTATATGGTTGTGGCTAGCCGGCGTACAAGATGTTATCATGGCTGCAACAAGCCACATGGCCCAATGTCAGCAGCCTGTCTGTCTGTTTTGAAAGTAAACATATTTCCATCCATCGCCAGCCGCTTATCCTGCGTACAGGGTCGCGGGGGGCTGGAGCCAATCCCAGTTGGCATCGGGGTACACCCTGGACAGGTCGCCAGTCCATCGCAGGGCCACACATAGACAAACAACCACTCACATTTAAGGTCACCAATTAACCTAGACCACATGTTTTTGGACGGTGGGAGGAAGCCGGAGAGAACTTGCAGAAAGGCCGGTTTGAACCCACGACCTTCTTGCTGCGAGGCGACAGTGCTAACCACTGCACCACCGCGCAACCCACAAAACATCTTTCACTAAATATAAATGTAAAACCATATTTAAAAAAGGGTGTATTAAAAGAAATGGATTTGTTTTAGTATAAACAAATCACCAAGTAACATAGGCCAACATTCTTTGTATAAAATAGTGTGTTTTATATGTGTTTAACAGAAAGTGTGAATATTATATAGGCCTAAGTCTGCAAAAGTAAAGTTCCTTTCATTTGTCTGTATAGTGGACTTAAAGTAGTTGATGGTATAAGACGCAGCAAAACCAAAGAGAATGACTAGTTCACTTTTATGAAGTTAGAACAGAGAGAGCCTTGAACCATTCAAAAACTCTTATGTAACATTATTAGCTGTAAAGTAATTCCTCTGAGGTAGCCTGGGCTTTTACTTGAGATGCAGTGGGTTAATATGACTTATTGCACTTAATGAAATGTTTTAGTCTTGGTCTTATAAGTGTATATCAATTGTATTATTAATTAGTACACATATATGTGTTTCTTGTAGTAGTTTGTGAGATTCTCCTTCACTTCATGACGTTTTCCATTGCAGTCGAGGAAAGGAGATTTATTTGGCTTTTCTGATGCAGCCCTGGGCCTCATTTACAAACTCTGACCCATGAGCACAAACATGAACTGGGGAACTGCCAGTGCGTAGTTTCATTACATTTATTCATTTTTATCCATTTTCATCCAAAGCGACTTACAATTTCTATTTTTGTGTCAGAGGTCGCACGCCTCTGGAGCAACGAGGGGTTAAGTGTCTTGCTGCGGGACACAATGGTGGATGTGTCACAGTGGGAATCGAACCCAGGTCTCTCACACCAGAGGCATGTGTTTTATGCTCTCACTTTGTATTAATATTAATGAGGGGCATTTCACTGACTATGAATAGGCAACCATGGGCGTTAAGGGGCGGGACAAGGAGTTGCGCCTCCTGTGACAACTTTCAATTTGGTGGAGCTTTATAAAGGGGAAATCGGTGTTGGAACCCCTTCTGTGTTTCCTATGTAGGTTTCAAAAATTTGAAACTGTGTTTTAAAGAAACTTTTGCCTCTCCAGGATAATCTAGTCCTGATTTGACAAGTCTAGATAAAGTGGTTTTGGATCTGGGCCTGGTCCAATGTGGTCTACGTGTGAAAAGAGCAGTGAAATCACTCTTATTATAGTATTATAGTATCTTCACAAATATAATAATAAAGGGTTTTACAAATCTGAAAGTGCGTTTCAGACAGCAACAGTAAGTAATTAATAAACATCAGATCGGTCGCTCAACACTGTGAATTAACTTTCCCTGAACTGCTGATGATTTTCTGTCTGACTTCAAACTGATCTTTGAAAGTGAAAGTAAAACCAGATCAGCACAGGCCGATGATGTCATCAGCCCCGTGTTTACCAGCCGCAGCATTAATGTGATTAAATAATCATAATCCAATAATATAGCTAATAAATATTATTCTGAAATTGTCCATTCTGCACGATGAGTGCATTCAGTATATATTTATACTAATACTAGAAGTGAGAGAAGAGAAGGATGACGACACAGTTAACAGTCTGAGTCAGTGAATGAGAAATGAAAGTGAATATTTCCTCCGTCACTCAGCTGCTGATGGTTCGGAGTAAATTCTCTCTCCACAGATCTAAATGGAAATGGCTCCAAACAAACCTGCTGTCATCCTTCAATTTAAACTTGAATGGACTTCAGCGAGTAAACTCATGTTAAAGCTTAGATGTTATTTTTACGTTTTAATGACCTTGTTGTTACAAAGAAAGGTACAAAACTTGTAGTCCCTTCATGCTACACACACAACATATAATTAAGTGTATATTAAAATATGGTAAAATATAAAATAAAACAATGCAGTAATGCATGTACATAAATACACATTTACACCCAGAATGTTCTGCAGAGCATTTTTAAAATTTGCATCTGGGGAGAATATAAACAGCAGCACCAAGATGATAATATGGTTTCATCTTCACAATAAACATGAACATATTGACTGATAACGCAACAGAACCTGAAAGAGCATCACGAGCAGACTAATTAAATAAATAAACAGGTTCTTTGTGGGCCCTGCAGTGAACTTTGACTTTTAACTTTAATGTTTTAATGAAGCCTCGTTGTTGTAAATAAATAAAGTCCATCATGACTAATTAAAGAAATAAACAGCGTGTTCTCGCGGCAGAGGGCAGTTCCGCGCTCCGTCCAGCAGGCGGCGGTAACGTTTACTGACACAAACACAGAGGTCGCCATTTTCCCCTGAGCGGAAGGAGGAAGCGCAGAGGGAAAACATTAAAACTCTTCAAGTGAAAATCCTCCTGAAAAACATAATTTCTGTTATGGAAGTCCCCGGACCGGACAGCGACTGGAGGAGCCCTCAGTTCCGACAGAAAGTCGTCGCTCAGATGTGAGATGTTGGTGTTCGGGTTTGTGTTTTGGGGCTAGATGTTACATCCCTGGTTCTGGTTCTGGTGCGTTATCCTAATGAGCTAAGCTAACGTTAGCGCGGCAGCACAGAGCGTGACGGCCAACCGGCCTTGAAAAAATCGGTAAATTAAGACAAACTTATAAAAAAACAAAGTTAACGAAGGTCCGTGAATATATCCGATAACATGTGCCGACACGTTTGGGGCCACTCTTTAATTCGGCGCGCATAAAAATAACAAAATAACTCTTAATGGAAAATTATATTAAATTTCATTATTAGCATAAATAGCTGCTAACGTTAGTTCACACAGCGAGTTCAGTCTGTTTTTAGCATCGCTCCTTAATTCTGTTAATGAGAGATTAACATTTATCCTCAGTGTTATTTTGTGGATATGTGTGATTTAATTTCCCTTCTCTATTAATGTCAAACAAACTAACACATTATGTATCGTATTATTTACTAAACACGTTACGTTTTTGACTTCTACATATAATAATATTACAGTTTATCATAACAAATATTAGTGTTGTCCCTAAATATTAATATTTATACTTGTATTTCTAAAATACAACATGTTGTGCAATATCGCGACTCTACATTATTTAATATATGTGTATCAGATACATTGCAGTTATTATGTAGTCCACAGGGATGGGCTAAGTTTGTTTTGCCAACATTTTATTCATCCTAATAGAACAAAGATGCTTAATATATTAATTAAATTAGATGTAATAGTATTAGGGCTAAAACCTATTGTTTTCATGATCCAGTAATCTGGTGTAGGTCTGAGCGATGTGGCCAAAAATGTTAATACAAATATATTATATATATAAAAACAAGTGATATTCAGTATCTATAATTATCAGGATAAACGTCAAATCATTATTTCTTTCTTTTTGCTCCTGAATGAAAGTTAGTTCTGGTTTTAAACTTTTCTTTCTGGTCAGAACGAACACTTGATTCCAAACAGTGGATCGCTTCACAGATCTGAAGCAGAACATCCAGAGCTATTAATGATAAAATCTGTTTTCAACAAATACGCACAAGACAAACTAAGTTAAATCTTTTTGATCAACAAAAATAAATATCTTAAGAGAAAAAAAATTCTTTGAAAAGTTCTGATTCGGTTGGGATTCAAATGAATTAAGTCAAATATTTCCTGAACATTTATTTTGTTATTGAGGCAAATTATAACACGATAATAATCGTTATTGTTTTATTGCCCAGCCCTAATCTGGCGGTTATCTTCCCGATTGATCAAAATGTTGTTTGGGCTATGAAATGTCAATAAAGGATAAGGATGCACCGAATGTTCGGCCACCGAAATTAGTCAGCCGAAAATATCAAAAAAAGCACTTTCGGTGTTCGGCCTAATGAGTCAAAAGACCACATTCAAAGTAAGGCGTCTGTACGGGATGGAAATAAGATTCATTGGATCATATTCACAGAAAGTATAAAACACATTACATGTTACATTACTTCCGTTAAAAGTAAATGGACACATGTCATTTACTTTACTGGACACTCTCGGAAAATCAATATGTGGCGGTAAATGGCTTCTTTGTGGCTGTCCTCAAAGCAGTAACGTTATGTGTGTGTGTTAGCCCACTGCATATAATATCGCTCTACACAAGGTCCTATATCTGGATTGCAGTCCAAGACCACTGCTGTTGGATCACTGCTGCTAAATGTTAGCAGCCTGAATCAGCTTTGCTGTCTTGAACGCAGCCAGTTCGCCCTTTGAACCAATGACTGGAATCACTCGCTCTGCACGTTCGCTCACACCTGACGGGTCGTTTCAGGAAGTTAATCAGCTCAGTTCGTTCACCCTAAAGATTCCTTTGAACTAGAAGCTGTTTGAGTGTGTTGATCGGTGTGATTCTGATGTTTCCTTCCAGTGAAGAGGCGATGAGAAAGGCAGGAACTGCACACTCCAAGTCGAGCAATGACATGGAGAACCACGTCTACGTCAAAGCCAAGTCCAGAGTAAGTACTGGATCACTGCAGGACGGTTTTCAGACCACAGGAAGCTTGTAGTGTACGCTCTCAACGTGTTGTAATGAATCTCACTGTTTATCCCTCAGGAGGAGTATTTATCTCTGGTGGCGAGGCTGATCATACACTTCAGAGACATCCGTAAGTATCTGACCTGACCAATAGCATGAACACGCAACGCTCTGGCTCTGACTCACAACATCAGGTTATAATCTGAATCCTAAATGGAGACGTTACTCATAACTTGTGTCTTATTTACAGACAAGAAGGCACTTGGAGGTAAGTGTTTTAGTTTTCTGTCCCTGTTTGGTTCACTTTTCATTCTGGTTTTTCTTTGCTGTGTTCTGTCCCCTGCTGGACCTGTTACTACCAGACTCCTGGGGCTCATCATTTCTGCCGTGCATGTCGGAGCTGCGTAATATTGTCTGTTGTCTACTCTTCTGCTAGATCCCATGAATGCCCTGACTAACCTGACAGGGGTTGGAGGGGGCCCCGGCGGCATTGGCATGGGGCCCCGCCCCACCGGTGCTCCAGTGGGTGGCATGGGGGCCATGGGGCAGATGCAGATAGGCCAGCATGCCATGGCGGGGGTGGCTGGAAACCCACAAGCCAGTGAGTGTTTCCTCCATGTGGTGTGTTTGGTGTAAATGCACATCCTCAGAGTGCTGGTGGATGCTGGCTGCGTATTTTGGCGTCAGACCTGGTCTGAGTTTCAGTCTTCGCTTTGGCACGTTGTGTGTGTTTGAGACTCCAGAGGCCTCCTCAGACTGGTCTGTTCTGTAGCCAGGGTCTGTCCTTCATCTTCTTCTTGCTCCCTCTGCAGTAGGGGGTCCAGGCCAGATGCCGATGCAGCAGATGGTGCAGGCGCAGCAGCAGCAGCAGTCCATCCAGTTCCAGCAGTTCCAGCAGGCCCAGCAGCAGCAGCAGCAGCAACAGCAGCAGAATGCCATGCAGCAGCAGCAGCAGCAGCAGCAGCAGCAGTTCCAAGTGCAGCAGCAACTGAGGGTGCAGCAGCTGCAGGCGCAGGCGCAGCAGCAGCAGCTGCAGCAGCAGCAGCACCACCAGAACCAGCAGCTTCAGCAGCAGCACCAAAACCAGCAGCAGCAGCAGCAGCAGGCCCAGAACCAGCAGCAGCAGAACCAGGTATACAGCCATGCTAACACCATGTTGAATACAGCATTACACCGTGACCACTGGTGAATGTCCTCGTCGAAGCTCTGCTAACCAGCTGCTAACACCTGCTGGTAGCAGCTGAGCAGAATCACTACCGTAACGTAGTGGAGAGGTTTGAGCTGCCTCGCCTGAGATAGGAAGACCAGGTCCTTTCCGGGCCTACACCCATTTGGTCAGGTCAGGCTGAGACCAAAGGTGTGACATGGGGCTCCCCACCTGCGTCGTTGAATCTGAGGGTCTGGGGTGGTGCCACTTGGGGGATAGGGGCAAGTAAATTGACTTCGGGCAAGTAGATTTTTTACCCACTTGCTCGACCGGGCAATTCTTGCGGGTATCCTGGAGGTATCCTGATGTTCTATGTGACTAAAGCCCATGTAGACTAGATGTCCATCTAGTCTACATGGGCTTTAGTCACACACAACGAACTAGGTCTGTTCCCCCGGTGTATCTTGTGGGGTCGTTCTGCAGGAGTCCCAGGGTCGTTAGTATGAGCCATTCGGTTCTTATATGACTGGGTTGAGGCAGTATCAGATTCAGAATCCGCTTTATTGCCAGGTATGTGTACACATATGAGTAATTTGACTCAGGATTGTACATTGCTCACGATGTGCTTACTCATACAAAAATACAATAACACAATAATAAAATAATAATAAAATAAAATCAGACACAAACTACAGAATAGACAACACTAATATACACACTATGAACAAAACAATATAGACATATTGACAAATAGTGCAGTGATCAGAGTGCAAAGGATGCAAGAGTAAACTATTATTCTCATTATGTACATGTTGAAGGTGGATATTATATACAGGTACACATACATGCATACATGTAGACATGTACACAGTGTGATGGAGCATAGTGCAAAGGATGCTGGAAAAAAATAAGACATATGACCTTATGACCTGAGGTAGGTGTATTGGTATACAGTTTCTGCAATATGACATAGTATGAACAGCTCTGAAATAGAGAATGGTGAATAAATAAATAATAAGTGGAAACCAGTAAACAGGTGCTGATTAGAGGCAGAGTTACTGGGTTATTACTCAGGAATTGTTCCTGACACTGTGAATCAGAAATCAGCTGTTCATCAGAGTGATGGATTGTGGGAAGAAACTGTTCCTGAGTCTGTTGGTTTTGGCGTACAGTGCTCTGTAGCGCCTCCCAGAGGGGAGGAGCTGGAACAGGTCGTGTCCGGGGTGAGATGGATCTGCAGTGATGTTTCCTGCCCGTTTCCTGACTCTGGAAATGTAGAAGTCCTGAATGGAGGGCAGGTTGGCAACGATGATCTTTTCTGCAGTCCTGACTGTCCTATGTAGTCTGCTCCTGTCCTTTTTGGTGGCAGATCCAAACCAGACAGTGATGGAGGTGCAGAGAACAGACTGGATGATGGCTGTGTAGAACTGGATCAGCAGGTCCTTAGGCAGGTTGAGCTGACTCAGGACGGGAAGTACCCGTCTGAAGGCCGACTCATCACTGTCCTGGATGAGGCCGATGACCTTTGTGTCGTCAGCGAACTTCAGGAGTTTGACTGATGGGTCTCCTGAGGTGCAGTCGTTGGTGTAGAGGGAGAAGAGCAGTGGGTAGAGCACACACCCCTGGGGAGCGCCAGTGCTGATAGTCCAGGTGCTGGATGTGATGTTCCCCAGCCTCACCTGCTGACTCCTGTCAGTCAGGAAGTCTGCGATCCTCCACAGGTGGAGGCTGGCACAGTGAGCTGGGTGAGTTTGGTGCTGAGGATGTCCGTGATGATGGTGTTGAACGCCGAGCTCAAGTCCACGAACAGGATCCTTGCATATGTCCCTGGAGAGTCGAGGTGTTGCAGGATGTGATGCAGTCCCAAGTTGACAGCATCCCAGTTAGCCCTGTAGGCAAACTGCACGGGGTCCAGCAGGGGGCCTGTAATGTCCTTCAGGTGGGCCAACACCAGTCTTTCAAAGGACTTCATGACTACAGATGTCAGGGCGACGGGCCTGTAGTCATTCAGACCAGAGATGGAGGGTTTTTCTGGGACCGGGATGACTGTGGAGCTTTTGAAGCAGGAGGGAACTTCACACAGCTCCAGTGATTTGTTGAAGATCTGAGTGAAGATGGGGGATGGTGAGACACCGTCAGGTCCAGGAGCCTTCCTGATCTTCTGCCTTTGGAAGAGGTGGCTCACGTCTTCTTCACAGATCTTGAGTGCAGGTAAAAGGTCAGAGGGGGAAGGTGACTGAAGATGGCATTGGAGAGGTGTGACTGGGCTTTTCAAACTTACAGTAGAAACTATTCAGCTCGTCTGCCAGTCGTTGAGTACCAGCAGTGTTGGGGGATGGTCTCTTGTAGTTTGTGAGTTTCCGTAGGCTTCTCTACACTGATGCAGGGTCGTTGGCTGCAAAGCTGTTATTTAGCTTTGAGGAACGAGGAAAGCAGGCCTGTAAGTCCAGCTTTGACTCGTTGGTCCATCTTTTCATAGTCTTTACAGCAGATTTCAGTTTTTGCCTGTGTGTCTGGATAAGATGAACCAGACAGTGATCAGAGAGTCCTGCACGGGGAACAGAGCGATAGGCGTCCTTTAATGTTGTTTAGCAGTGGTCCACCGTGAGCTCCTTTTCGCGATCCGCACGGATGAGATTCAGTTCCGGGATGCCCTGTCCGGGATGCGCTCGGTGAGCCAGGACTCTGGGAAACAGAGGGCAGCAGATCTTCAGAAGTCCGAGTTAGTTCTGTTGAGGAGCAGCAGTTCGTCCATTTTGTTGGCCAGAGAGCGGACATTCGGCAGGTAGATTGAAGGGAGCGCAGTGCGAAATCCCCGCTGTCTCAGTTTAACCAGCGCACCTGCTCGTTTTTCCCCTGCGACGTTTCCGATCCCAAACAGAGCTGCCGCTCCTCCAACTAATAACTCCGGGAAAGTTCCAGGGTCAATAAAGAGCGGTGGAATAGTATGAGCAGTAGAAAGTCCAATGTTTAAGAGCTCTTCTCTGGTAAAAGTTACCAGAGAGGGACGGCAGAAAACAGCGTTAATTAACAAAAACACAAAAAGCACTAGTAATCCCGGCGCGTAATCCTGGCGCCATCTTGGTAGAGAGTCAGTATGACGATCTCTGCTTTTGGTGGATGATGATGTAGTTCAAGCCCGTTCTCATCTCAGGGCATCAAATACCGATGCTTTCATAAAGCCTGACAAAGCATCGCAAAATGTGCTTCAAAGGAGTAGACCAGAAGCACATGTCCGGACCGTAGTCTTTAGCTAGCTACCTAACTACATTAGTCTTAATTGCGTTGACAGCCCCCAAAGCCCCTTACGGGGGACATGTACGCATGTCGAGCAGTTAACCTCCTTTGTGTTGCTGCGCATGACCTCCACCAATTATTCATTAGCAAACTACAGCGTTATATACGGACACAGAAGGGTACCTTTTGCGTCAAAAACCTATGCTTTGTCAGGCTTTCTGAAAGCATCAGTATTTGACACCCCTGAGATGAGAACACGTTGGTAGTTCAGCTGACTTCTTCGAATGTGACCGCCACTGTAAACTGGGACAGGAAGTACCTGTCTCGTTCCTCAGTGAGGGTAAGATGAAGCAAATGATCGACACATTAGTGCAGTGTCAGCAGTAATATGGAACTTGGACTGAAGGCGAGACTCAATTTACTGCTCGACTTCTAATCGAACCCTCACCTGTGGTCATGACCTTTGGGTGAATGAGATCGCGGATTCAGGCAGACGGAAATTAGTTTCCTTTGCTGGCTGTCTTTGCTCAGAGATCCTGGAGGGGGTCAGGGCAGAACCACTGATCCCTCATTGGGAAAGGAGTCAACTGAGGTCTTCCTCCTAGACGCCTCCCTTTGAAGACCCGGAATACTTTGAAGGGATTACATGTCCTTCCTGGTCTGGGAACGGCTTGAGATCCCACAGGAGCAGCTGGAGGATGGGGAGGAGGACTTATGGGTATATGGAAGCGCCCTGCTTCATTATCTACAGCGGGACTGATGTTTAGCCTTCGTGTCAGCTACAAGCTTTACTCTCTCGTTGGTATTTCTTTTCTCTTACTGAACACCTTGTCTTTCCACACTGTCTGCAGATGCACCAGACAAGGATTCAGCAGCAGCAGCAGCAGATGCTGCAACTCCAGCATGCCCAGGCTCAGGCTCAGGCTCAGGCCCAGGCCCAGGCCCAGGCGCAGGCCCAAGCTCAGGCTCAAGCTCAGGCCCAAGCTCAGGCTCAAGCTCAGGCCCAGGCCCAGGCTCAGGCCCAGGCTCAGTCCATCCAGCACATGGTTCAGCAGCAGCAGCAGGTTCAGGGCCAATCTCAGCCTCAGCCGGGGCAGATGCCTCCACACTCTCAGCAGCAGCCGTCCGGCATGGTGCCTCAGTCCCTGGCCGGGCAGATGGCGTCGGCTCAGCACGTTTCCATCAACTCGCTCAGTCAGCAGCAGCAGCAGCAGCAGCACCACCAGCTCAAGATACAAGCCTTCCAGGTAAGAATGGGGCGGTCCCTGCTAGCAATGATTTTAGTACTCAAAGCTTCTATAGATCATAAATGCATCGTTTAAGAAGTACTTTTGCTTGGCGGCGGCGCCCCTATCCCCGCCACCCCGGTAACGGGTTCATCTGTGTACGTTGATAGATTATAGATATTTATTGGTCCTTTCTGAAATTCATAGTGTGTCATATAGCAAACATCAGACCAACAACATCAACAGACCAACAACCAGACAGCTGCTTTACAAACACAAACATCACCTGAGTGCTATACAAGTTATACTGAGGTGCAGCTCAACTCCTCCCTGATAGTAATCAGCTGGAGTCCAGACCTTTTTATATACAGGCAGGTCCAGCCAGCTGTGACGAGTGGTAACGTAGCTGGTAGAGCTTTGCAACATAAACATCTAAAACCTGCTCTGTTTGGGACTGCGAGCTGCACTGGAAGTTAACGTGTGTGGATTTGTGTTGAGATTTCTGTCTGATCAGAAATGTTTCATTTACTTTCGGTTTCACGTGCAGCGTGCAGTCCCTAACTGCGTCGGTCAAACGGTCTGAAGGGGATAACGCTAGTACCAGTGGATCGATTACATAATGCACAGCAGAGTAAAGGGCAGGTAGACTTCCCATTAAATGATGACGTCAGTCTGGTAATATTCTGCCTTTTCTCTGTGCAGAAAGTTTGGAACATGAGCATAAAATCTGCTGAAACACAAGAGCTATTAAAGTCCAGGAGTTTCTAACTGAATTTATCATTATGGTGAAAAGGAGCCACAGTCACATTTAAAGAGGTTACTTCTCCAAACAAAGACACAAAGAGACAAGAAGACTAAATCATGACTCCGCAGGGATGATATTAAATAAGTTGATCTACAGGAGAAACAGATCTGAGAGCTGCACTGACTTAGATTCTGTTATAGTTGGGCTGAAGTTTCTCTTTAAATAAAAAAAAAAAATCAGCAGAAAAATTCTTCAGAATGCAGAAAATAAAGTGTTTGATACTGTTTTATAAAATTCAGCAAATAGTTTCGTCTCGATCTCGTGGGTAAAGTGTCTCGTCACACCCCTAATATGTGAACATATGTTTTAAAAGTCGCCCCCTTTACACTAAAGCAGTTGGTGAGTTTGTGCTATTAAAGGATACGTTCAGCACATTTCCAAGTGCGTCTTAAAACAAGTTCCTCCCGTTCACACTGGCCGTTAACAGGTTCCTCCTTTATTTGCTTCCTACGTAAGTGATGGGAGACAAAACCTCGTTCCGCGTGAAAGTTTATTCCAAAGTTAATCTTTGTAGTACAGAATTCCTTTTTAAGAAAGACTTAAAAGATGGTGAAAATCTGAATCTGTGTGATTCAGTTTTCCATCTCTGATCTGAGATTCAACAAGAGCCAGATCCCCGAACCTGTCCATCCAGACTGCCAGTCACCATGCAGGGTTCCAGTAGTCCTGCTTACCCAACCTTCTGCTTGCATGCTTTGCTTTGTGTGTGTGTGTGAAAGCAGGCCCGTGCAGCCTTGCAGCAGCAGCAGCAACAGCAGCAGGCGCAGCAGGCAGCGCAGCAAGCCGCAGCACAGGCGCAGCTCAACGCAGCTGCTGCAGCCGCCGGCGCTGTTCCCGGACAGGTGAGACTGCAGCCTAGAAGTTAGTGTTTTATTCGTTTCTATTAACTGTCTGTGAGCTGTGTGAAGTGTAAATGTTGTCTTTAAACACAAAGAAAAGAAATGGAAACAGAACATTATAATAAACCGTCTGTGTCTTGGTCCTGTTAGAAGTAGAGGCTCTGCTCCTCCTGCAGGTGGGGAGGAGTCGATCTTTAAAGGAGACCTATTGTGCTTTTCCACATTTTATGACTTATCTACAATGTTACAGTGTTGATGTTTGTGTTAAACACGGTCAAAGATTTCTTCCTGTTCTGAACGCTCTGTATTGAACAGCTTTTTCTACCAATGTAATACGACACACGGAGCCAGACGGAGCCGCTGGTCCATATATGCTCATTTGCTCCCACAGCAACGCTCAGTCTGCCTGTTCCGCCCAGCAACAGCCTGGTAACATGCTTCAGGTCTTGGCCAATCAGTAGACAGTGGGCTTTGAGAGGGGGGGGCCTTAAAGAGACAGGAGCATCTACAGCTTGTTTCAGACAGAGGCGGAAATGAAGGCCTACATGAAGAGCCAGTATAAGAAATTAAAATATTTTTTTGAACTTTGAATGATGCAAAGCTGCAGGAATCACAGAACAACAATATAGGACTGGAAAAGCAGAATAATAGGTCTCCTTTAATCTGCAATCGCTTCAGACGGCAAGCGGTGCAAATATAAGTTTGTAAATCAGCTTTTTTCAAACTGCTCAAATTTGTGTAAATCTTGTTTTCTGTCTGAACTAGAGCTGGACAATAAAACAATAACTATAACAATATAAATTCTTCAAAAACAAAATTACAAATGTTCAATAAATGTTTGATTTAATACTTTTGAATGAATCAGCACTTAGTGTTTTTATTAAGATATTTATTTTGAGGAAATTTTACTTAATTTTCCTCGTGCATATTTGTTGATTTTATCATCATTAGTTCTGAATGTTCTGCCTCAGCTTTGTGAAGTGATCCGCTGTTTGGCATCAAGTCTTTGTTCTGACCATAAAGAAAAGTTTAAAACCACAATTAACTTTCCCTCAGGAGCAAAAGTCCGTAAACCTGAAAGCAAAATTTATTTGACATTTATCCTGATAATTATTGAAAGTGAACGATGTTATATTTTTAATCCTGATAAGATTTTTGGCCGTAGTCTGAACAGACCAGAAGAAATCACTCAGCTGTTCTGCTTTGTTGTCAGAGCAGCTGCCTCCATCCTAACCCGGTGAGAGGGAGTGCGTTTATCTTTTTAAACCATCGTAGCGAGGATATTTTGGCCGCTCCTCGCTGGTTCAGAGGACTTTTTTAAGGTTTAGGTTAGGCGGTCTACATCGTTGTGATGTTTGTCGGTCAGGGTTGTGTGTGTGCCGCAGTGTACGTCTGCCTCCTCTGCTCACCTGTCCTGTTGTGTGTCCTCTGAAGTTGGTTCGTCCTGGGATGCAGCTTCCACCCCGGCTGCCTCGAGCCCCCATGAACCCCTCCATCCCTCCTCCAAACGCTGCCGCTGCGGCCGCCGCCGCAGCCGCCGCCGCCGCCGCCGCTGCGGTGGGAGGACAGACGATGACACAGCAGGTATTTATCCCCCAGTGTGACCTCTGACCCCTCGCTGTCCTGTCCGCACTTTGCTTCTCACCGTGTGCTGCCGCTCCAGTCGGCTGAGGGAACAGTGTTCGAATCCTCTGACTGATCATTTTGAATTATGCAGGTTCCTCCCCTGGGTTTTGCCTTTCAGGCATCATATAGTATCTCATGAAAGTGAGTGCACCCCTCACATATTTGTAAATATCTGTTTTTATCTTTTCATGTGACGACACTGAAGAAATGACTTTGCTCCAGTGTAAAGTAGTGAGTGGTAGGGTTCAGGTCTGGAGACGTGCTCGGCCAGTCCGTCACCTTTACCCTCAGCTTCTTTAACGAGGCGGCGGTCGTCTCGGAGGTTTGTTTGGGGTCGTTATCGTGTTGCATGTTGAGTCATTTACATTGTAGCTAAGTGTCATTTCTTCAATGTCGTCACATGAAAAGATTTAATCAGATATTTATAAAACTGTTAGGGGTGCACTCACTCACTGTATATCCCAACAGCACGACGGTGCTGAACGCCGCTGAAGTCGACTAAACTACTTCTAAACTAGATGCTGGTACGAACTCCCCCACTGCCGTCCAACTTCACAGAGCCGTCAGCAGCCAATCAGGAGAGAGGATTTTATACCTGAACTCTGAGCAGGACTCTCACTTTTTATTTCATTGTGTGGAAATCTGTTTTTTCCATCTAAGAGGCTGTTTGCACCTGCCACTAGAATGAATCCTGTATCCAGATAAAATCTGGCTTATAATTTTACCTGATTACATTTATACCTGACAGTAACCATCTTCAGTGTCCACGGTGAAATGCGTTCACAATCAGAATAAAAACAATAATATCTCAGCCCTGAGAGGGTCGAGGAGGGAGATTCAGATCCGAGGAGAAGCAGCAAACCGACAACGCCAACGTCCTCTCCAGCCGCTGTCAAATAACCACCTGACCGCCACTCTGTCCGGCTCAAACAACCAAACGTCACATCCTCCCATCAGTTGCTCGGGTCCTGTATAGAAACTGAAGCGTCCCCTCCCAGCGTGATTTGTTTCCCACCATGGATTATACACCATGTTGTCTCTCTCCGCGCCGATGCGACCGCTCGACCGCTCGCCCGGAAAGTGAAACTCCCGCCGTACACCTTTCTTTCCTGCAGTTTTACAATCGAACCAAGAGGAGGAACCGTGACGTTGCACAGACCGACGGGTAACGTTGGAGTTTTTTGTCCTGCATCATTGGGACCCACGTGGGGAAATCAAACTCCGGTGACTGACAGAAGTTTACGCAGAACTTTAACTGATCTGTATTGCAAAGAGCTCAAGAAGAAATAAGTTATTAATAAGCTTGATTAGTAATTTCAGACCACAAATTGACCGAATATTATGAATAATGACGTAAAAACAGGACGAAGACGAGGCGTCTTGTCAGTAATAATCGGAGCTTATTACTGTGGGATCGTTGAACTTCCAGTAGGCTACAAAGAGGACTGGCCCCTTTAATAACAGCTTACTTGTTACGTGGTTACTAAATGATTTGCACACACAGCCTACACAGGCCTTGCACAGATCGCTGAACACATCTCACGGAGTCAGCAGATGGATTTATTAGTAGTTTAGCTTTGGAAATAATGCTCACATCACACGTCAGCTGTCAAAAAAATCCCGTGGTTGGCTCGTTTGCTTTCACACCACAAGCGAACCGCAACCCTAGAGCGATTCAGGCGAACTAAGTGAGGCAACGCAGCAGGGCATGGGTTCAAGTTCAGTTCACCAAGAACATGAGCACGGATCTATGGATAACAAGAAACAGGACCAGATGATGTCTTATAAAACCAAACGCCACCTATCGATAGTTAGAATCAGCCTTGACGTGATCTCGTCACTGGCGTTAAATTAAAACGACTCTGCAGCCTCTCCTCCTCTGATTTGGTTCATCTGTTTTCTCTTCTTGTCCAATCGCTTTCCTCAGCAGGTGCAGCAGCATTCGATGATGTCATCGCCGTCCCCGGGGCAGGTGCAGACGCCGCAGCCGATGCCCCCCCCTCCCCAGCCGTCACCCCAGCCCCCCAACTCGGCCAGGTAGGACAGGTGTTCGCTGATCTTTGGCCCGAAGAGCCGACTGTGACGCAGGTTTCTAAAATCTGTCCCGCTTCCCGTCTCCAGCTCCGGTCCCACTCCGTCTCCGGGGGGTTTCCAGCCCAGCCCGTCCCCGCAGCCCTCACAGAGCCCCGCCATCGCCCGAACCCCCCAGAACTATGGAGTCCCGTCTCCTGGACCGCTCAACACGCCAGGTACACCCACGGTCAGACACCTTGACCATCAACTGAGGAAACGGGGAACAAAAAGATAACAAATCATAATATCTCTATTTATCAAAAGAGACAGAGTTACAGACAACACAGTTCTGCAGAAGGAAGGAGGACCGGTAAGTAAAACTCCAGCAGATCACAGGTACATCATAGTCCTCGTCCAGCGCCGTTCCGTCTTTGCTGATGTAGATCGTTTATCCCGACACCCGGAGTTCAGGGATGTTTTCTCTCGGTTGGTGTAAAACCAGAAAATACCATTTTTTTTTTGTATTAACTTCAGATTAACGAGAGAATTGTCAACAAGAAAACAAGGATTAGGATTATAAAACGTTTTTATAGAATCAGCGCAGAGTGTAGCTGGGTAAATATGATCTGTAAATTACTTTTATAGAATTCATGTGTTGGCGGACTTCTGTTTGAAGCCTCCAGTTTGGCGTTTCTGCCGTCGCCCTCTTGGTTTTTTGATATTAACCTGGATGCTAATTTTAGCGAGCGACAAACAGGCTAAAAACCAAATGTACCTACTGAAAAATCTTAATAAGCTTTTTCAGCGGCGCAGGTTAAATGTACACAGCGGAGTCGCCTCTATCCTGATTGACAGCTCGCCATGGTAGCGACTTGTCAGTCAGCTTGTAGCCCCGCCCTAAAGCCTCCCCTGCTTCCTGGTCTCTGTTCCTCTAAATGGGACCATAATTTGCTAAATGAACATCATGCTGTGTTGAAGAAGACTTGAAACTAGCGACTGAGACCATAAACTCATCAGGAAAGTGTTTACTGAGGGAATAAATCAGCTGACAAGTAGAAACAGTTTCTCAGAGACGTCGCCCCCTGCTGGCCAGGTGTAGACCCGGATTCTACGTCCACCTTTTTGATTCAGTCTATAGTTCTTCACTGGAGACATGTTCCGTAAAATGAATGAATGAGGAGTTATGATGTCATGCAGACCTCCCTGAACAAACTTCATACCTTCACTCCCCCTTTCCCCCCCGTCCTCACCTGTCCCGCAGGTAACCCCAGCTCAGTGATGAGTCCGGCTGGAGCCACGTCTCTGGAGGACCAGCAGTACATGGAGAAACTCAAGCAGCTGTCCAAATACATCGAACCTCTGCGCAGGATGATCAACAAGATCGACAAGAACGAAGGTCAGAGCTGAAACTCTGACTGATCCATTTTATCATAACGAAGGACAGGAAACTGAATCTGCGGTCGGACAGAACAGGACACTTGGTCTGTGTCTCTCTAACGTCTTTTTGTCTTAGTTTGAGTTTCGTTTGTGTTCACAGACAGGAAGAAGGACCTGAGTAAGATGAAGAGTCTGCTGAACATCCTGACTGATCCAAACACCAGGTAACAGCTGATCACTGAAGCCCTCGCTCCTCTCCGACACACCGAGTCTCTTGATTTGACCCTGCGTGTCCTCTGACCTGCAGGTGTCCTCTGAAGACGCTGCAGAAGTGTGAAATCGCTTTAGAGAAGCTGAAGAACGACATGGCCGTGGTGAGAGCGTCTCTCTGTCTGTGTCTTTATCCTGACGAGGTTTTTAGTTCCCGTCTGTAAAGTTTGGGTTCAGACGGCTCGTTGCACTTTGAATATTAACCGTTTGTCCTGTTGTTCCAGCCGACCCCTCCTCCCCCTCCGCCCACCAAACAGCAGTATCTGTGTCAGCCGCTGCTGGACGCCGTCATGGCCAACATCCGCTCCCCGGTCTTCAACCACTCTCTGTACCGAACCTTCGCCCCCGCCATGACCGCCATCCACGGACCCCCCATCACGTACGTCTCTCACACAGTCCGGTGTTCTGTCGAATGTGTTGAATGTCTTTTAAACATCCCAAACATCTGGGCGACAGATTTATCTGTCTCGACCACGGAAAGCCAAACTGTCTGCATGAAGAGATAAAAAACAAAATGTGTTTGTGATTTAAAAAGAATAAAACTGAAACCTCGCCTCACACAGGGTTTCTACAAATCTAAAATCTGATTATCTCAATTTTAGGCCTTAAAATTTGGTTGGATTGTGACGTTAACTTCACTTTTATAAAGGTGCGTTAGCTTCGGTCCTGCTTTTAAATGTGTTTCTGGGAAAAATCTGTATTGATCACGCTGTAACAAAAAACTCTGATGCAAACGGTCCGAACTTATCGGCACACACCCAGCTAATGTGAGCTAACGTGGCGCTACAGGTAGCCTACGTCTTCAATGAGCATTTAGATTATTTCTGCTAACAGTAATGTAATATCGGTAAGATTAATAACATCTGGCTTGAGAACAGTGCTTTTGTTTCTTTTAAAGACTTTTGAAAACGGGTTTGAAGTCCCAGAAAAACAGGAACTTTTTCCTCCCCGTTTACTCCTGTAACCTGCGCACAGCGTTTTGGATGTGCGCCCACAGCAAAAGATCAGTTGTACAAAAGAAATGCAGACTCGGGTTGAGCTGTTGGAAACCATGTTCCCTGATCCGGCCATCGCTGAAAGTCTCGTCATCTGTTCAACGAAAGTCTTAATCAAACAAACAAAACCAAGCAGCTGGATCTGCACGTACGTTTCTGCAGAGGCCAGCGGGTACGGTCAGGGTTAAGCCACAGCCGAGGACTTTAGTTCTTGGCCTGTCAGATTTTAGTTTCTCTGCAGAACCCCTTCCTTCATATCCAGCACGCTGTTTTGGGGCCAGTGTGGATGTGAAATAGTCAGCAGCAGACAAACACAGTCACAGGACTGAGGGTCTTTCTGTTTCATGTCCTCTTCAGGGGTCCCAACGTCTCCGGGAGGAAGAGGAAGCACGAGGAGGACGAGCGGCAGACCATCCCCAACATCCTGCAGGGGGAGGTGGCTCGCCTCGACGTCAAGTTCCTCGTCAACCTGGATCCTTCGTTCTGCAGCAATAACGGCACCGTGCACCTCGTCTGCAAGCTGGGTGAGTTGGTCGGCTTCAGATTCAGGTCTCCAGACGAGATCGGCAGGATGTTCTGACGTCGTCCTGTTTGTCCTGTCCTCAGATGATAAGAACCTTCCCAGCGTTCCTCCCCTGCAGCTCAGCGTTCCTGCCGATTATCCGGATCAGAGTCCTTACTTGGCCGACGACGGGGAGCAGTACGGTGAGACAGGAATCCTGCATGTCCAGTGTTGATGAACTCACAGCACGCAGTGTACACGCTGTATAAATCTGACGGAAGGAAAGAAGTTTTATTGTTTTACTCGATTAGTGACGTCCTTCATGAGAAGTGACAGGAAATAAAGAAATCGTTCTGTAGATGTTGAACACAAAGAGTCAGATTCCTGTTGTGCGTTGGCCTCAGCTGTTCGCGCCACCATCATCAGACCTGTTAATGAGAGCAGCACTGATCCAGGGATGCACGATTACCGGGTCTCACTAATAACCGCGCTTTAAATCGTAAAGGCTCCGCGACACCGAGTGGAGAGAAAAAACTCTTAAAAGGTCTTAAATTGAAATCAGGGAAATTAAGGTCTTTGCTGTAGGTATTAAATTTGCCGATGGTGCGTTTAAGGCTGGTGGGGAAATTGTCACGCACAGTCGCCTAAAACGGCTAATTAGCGTGTATTTGTATGGTTTTCTTTTAGTAAGTGACAATGCGAGACCCCGCCGTTAATATAACTCATGTTACGTTTACGTTAGCTGCAGACGTTGACGTCTGGCCGCCTGTCATCGTATCGTCAGTCGTGGCTTGTTGGGATTGGGAGACGCATGTTAAAGTGGTTGGAGGAAGATCCGATCGTTCTGTCTAGCTCAAACTGTAGCCTGCATCACGTCCTCCTCTCAGATTTTCTACAGCTACAGGTTAAAATAACTTTCTAAAGTGTGTCTTTCTCCATGGATTATTTACCTCTCTGTAGCGGCGCGCCTGCGTATGAGCTCGGCCAGAAAGTGAAACTGAAACTTAAGTTCGGTCTTGCTATCTTTTTATAATGTGTAAGTTGCTCTTTTCTGTTATTTTAGAGGTTTATATTGAGTTTAATCATTGTTTTTATTATTATTATAAGTTTAAAGGCAGATTTTTTGCTCCTGAAGAAACCAGATGGTTAATTGTGCTTTTAAATGTTTCTTTATGGTCAGAACATGACAAAAAGCAGCCTGGTATCAAACAGTGGATCACTTCACAGAGCTGAGGTAGAACATTCAAAACAACAAATATGCATGAGAAAAATAAAGTAAAATCTTTTTTCAGTCCCTTTTCCGCAACACAATAAACATCTTCATAGAAAAGAGAAAGTGCTGATTCAAATGAATTAAATCAAATATTTATTGAACATCTGTATATTGTTGTTGAGGCAGATTGTATCATGATAATTAACGTTATTTATTTTATTTGCGAGCGGTACATATTTCCCCTGAACACCTCCAGAGGTCGTTTTGCTGATCGGATCACAATCTGTCCTCAATGCGTCTCAGGTGCATTTACACCTGTAGGCCTACTTACGACTGCTCATGTGTTCAAGTGCTACCCGATCACAATCTCATCACCCAAAATGCATTTTAACGCCAGGCGTAAACGGCCTCTGTGTTCCCCCGATTCAGAGTCTGTAACGTCATTCACCTGTGGTGGAAATAAAACTGCCAAACATGGCGTGAAGAGATCAAACGCGCGTCTCTTTTCTATCAAAGAAATTGTTTCAAAAGTTGAAGTCTTAAATTTATATTTGTTGAGGTCTTAAAAAGCATTAAATTTGACTTTTCAAATGGTGCAAGAACCCTGTAAACGCCGGCTCAACTCTGACAGAGGGACCAAACTGTGAAGCTTTAGTTCCACCAAAGAAGAAGTCGGCAGTGCGGGAGCGTTTCGGGTGCACCAACACTGACCAGGGCGCCGTTAAAAGGAGCCAATACCTACATCTAACCTGATGCAGCACCTGCGGGTCCACCGCCCAAGTAAAGCCCTGGACGTACTCGCTTTTAACTAGTCGTCCGCCAGAGCTTAGAAACTTCTATGATTAATTAATAACACGACGTTGACGACCGACCTCTTTAATAACAGTTTCCCCTGGAGGAGAAATAAAGTTCATATTAATAATAATACTTAAATATTGAGTAATTACAGGTGTTGTTTAATGAATAATAATCGTTGCCTTCACTGATTCAGAGGCTGAAGCAGACGGAGTGACTCCACCTGACCGCGACTCTCTCTCTCTCCACCAGGTGCGAACAGCTTCCTGCAGACGGTCCACAGAAACATGACGTCCAAACTGCTGCAGCTGCCGGACAAACACTCGGTGACGGAGCTGCTCAACACCTGGGCCCAGAGCGTCCGCCAGGCCTGCCTGTCTGCCGCCTGAAGCCCCGCCCGCCCGACATCACCCTCAGAACCGCCACGCTGACGCATCTCCACGGACACTACGGCCTCATCTCACCTGGCAGGTTCCTGCTGCGCCTGGATCTGCTTTCATCCAGGCCTTTTGGATTTGTTCCCCACGCTCATCTTAGTCCCCGAACGCTCCATGACTGTCAGGTGATCGGGCCGCTATCGTGCGGTCTGACCCCGACGTTGTTCCTGATGAATTCTGGGTAAAGTAAGACGGCAGGTGGAGCTGTACGACTGCCTCTGTACATGATATTTACTCTCGTGTGTCGGTTTGAGGAACACAAAAGGGAACCAACTGGCTGTCATTTATCCTGATCTATATTCTGCTCCCTGAATGCAACACCTGGTTCTGTTTAAGTCGGAGTGCGTTTGTTTTGTGCCCCGGGAGAGCGCTGTCGTAAAGAGAAACGCTGAACGAGGTTTGTACACTTTGCTTTCAAAGTGAAAATATAACTGTATTTTTTTGCTATCATAAATAAAATCTTTTTAGTTCTAAACGCCATCTTTTTTTTCTTTTTTTTTTTAAACACGAATAACTTCAGGCTCACTGGAAGGTATATTTCTGTAAGAAGGTGTTGTTCGTCCGTCCGGCTGCAGGTTCAACTCTCGCTGGTGGGGGTTAAAACGTACTGGTTCAAGGCTCGGGGGCGGCTCTTTACCAGTAACCTTCTCCGGCGAAGTCGCCGTCGTCTTGGCCGGTTTTCTCATACTAACAAAAAGAAGAGTTCCAGGCTGAAAGCAGAAGGAGCTCGGCCTCGTTTTATCAAGAACAACAGAAATACTGTGTAATTATAATCATCTGTAAAGGTATCAGTTTATTCACTGTTTTATTTCAGTAAATGTCCTCAGCAGCAGCGGGTCAGAAGAATCAGAGCGGGGGAGGCCTGGAAGTTGTGCTTCATCCTCACTGAACTTTCTTATGGAATAATAAAAACGATAATAAAATAACTGTTAGAAATACTTTGATCCACAGTGGTTCAAAAGAAATGTCCGGAATAAATGTGCAAGAGAATTTCCACCTGCAGGTGAGGGGGGGGCCACGGTCCGGCTGGAGCCACGTCTCTGGAGGACCTGCAGGTGAGGGGGGGGCCACGGTCCGGCTGGAGCCACGTCTCTGGAGGACCTGCAGGCGAGGGGGGGGGGGGGCCACGGTCCGGCTGGAGCCACGTCTCTGGAGGACCTGCAGGCGAGGGGGGGGGGGGGGCCACGGTCCGGCTGGAGCCACGTCTCTGGAGGACCTGCAGGCGAGGGGGGGGGGGGGCCACGGTCCGGCTGGAGCCACGTCTCTGGAGGACCTGCAGTACATGGAGAAACTCTCCAAATCCACCGAACCTCTGCGCAGGATGAGTTGGCACTGACCGTATTCTCCACCATTAAACTAGCAAAACTGGAGTTGGACGCCCCCCAAACGCAACTGCGCCACGCGCTTAATGTCACGCACCCGTTAGAACAGGGCCCCTGGCCCCAAACAGCAGCTTTGTTGTGGAAAACTTCAGTGAACAACTTCTGGGAGATGATTTTGTGCAAATAAAATAAAACTGTTGGTACAAAATATTTTATTATCTTCAGACTAAACGATACAAAAGCTGAGTTTAACAGTAAAAATAGTGACAGAGCTCCACCTGTCAGACACATTCACGTCAGAAGCGCAGTGAGAACGCTCTGTACGACAGGTTGGTGAAGACGTCGATGTGGTCGCTGCTGCCTCCTGCTGTCAGCACCTGCACAGACACAAAACACACCGTTACCGCCGTGATGGACTTCCTGTTTCTTTACGTCCATCTCAGACTGCAGCTGCTGTGGACGCTCGAGGCGACAGACAAACCCCGACTGGCCTCCATCACACTAATGATGCGTTCAGGGTCTCAGCGCAGACGCCGTCAGCTCTCTGATGTTACGTATGTGATGCGTTCAGGGTCTCAGCGCAGACGCCGTCAGCTCTCTGATGTTACGTATGTGATGCGTTCAGGGTCTAGTGTATGTGATGCGTTCAGGGTCTCAGTGCAGACGCCTTCAGCTCTCTGATGTTACATATGTGATGCGTTCAGGGTCTCAGCGCAGACGCCATCAGCTCTCTGATGTTACGTATGTGATGCGTTCAGGGTCTCAGCGCAGACGCCATCAGCTCTCTGATGTTACATATGTGATGCGTTCAGGGTCTAATGTATGTGATGCATTCAGGGTCTCAGCGCAGACGCCATCAGCTCTCTGATGTTACGTATGTGATGCGTTCAGGGTCTAATGTATGTGATGCATTCAGGGTCTCAGTGCAGACGCCATCAGCTCTCTGATGTTACGTATGTGATGCGTTCAGGGTCTCAGTGCAGACGCCGTCAGCTCTCTGATGTTACGTATGTGATGCGTTCAGGGTCTCAGTGCAGACGCCGTCAGCTCTCTGATGTTACGTATGTGATGCGTTCAGGGTCTAATGTATGTGATGCGTTCAGGGTCTCAGCGCAGACGCCGTCAGCTCTCTGATGTTACGTATGTGATGCGTTCAGGGTCTAATGTATGTGATGCGTTCAGGGTCTCAGCGCAGACGCCGTCAGCTCTCTGATGTTACGTATGTGATGCGTTCAGGGTCTAATGTATGTGATGCGTTCAGGGTCTCAGCGCAGACGCCGTCAGCTCTCTGATGTTACGTATGTGATGCGTTCAGGGTCTAATGTATGTGATGCGTTCAGGGTCTCAGCGCAGACGCCATCAGCTCTCTGATGTTACGTATGTGATGCGTTCAGGGTCTAATGTATGTGATGCGTTCAGGGTCTCAGCGCAGACGCCGTCAGCTCTCTGATGTTACGTATGTGATGCGTTCAGGGTCTAATGTATGTGATGCGTTCAGGGTCTCAGCGCAGACGCCGTCAGCTCTCTGATGTTACGTATGTGATGCGTTCAGGGTCTCAGCGCAGACGCCATCAGCTCTCTGATGTTACGTATGTGATGCGTTCAGGGTCTAATGTATGTGATGCGTTCAGGGTCTCAGCGCAGACGCCGTCAGCTCTCTGATGTTACGTATGTGATGCGTTCAGGGTCTAATGTATGTGATGCGTTCAGGGTCTCAGTGCAGACGCCATCAGCTCTCTGATGTTACGTATGTGATGCGTTCAGGGTCTCAGCGCAGACGCCGTCAGCTCTCTGATGTTACGTATGTGATGCGTTCAGGGTCTAATGTATGTGATGCGTTCAGGGTCTCAGTGCAGACGCCGTCAGCTCTCTGATGTTACATATGTGATGCATTCAGGGTCTAATGTATGTGATGCGTTCAGGGTCTCAGCGCAGACGCCGTCAGCTCTCTGATGTTACGTATGTGATGCGTTCAGGGTCTCAGTGCAGACGCCGTCAGCTCTCTGATGTTACGTATGTGATGCGTTCAGGGTCTAATGTATGTGATGCGTTCAGGGTCTAAGCGCAGACGCCGTCAGCTCTCTGATGTTACGTATGTGATGCGTTCAGGGTCTCACTCGGTGCTCGGTGCTGTTGGTGTTGAGCTGCAGCGTGTTGAGGTTCTGTGGTGAACAGGGGATCTGAGCTTTGACTTCTCCCCCCAGCAGACAGTGAGACACGAACGGGCCTTCACCCACTGCCAGGATCTGAGGAGGAGGAGAACGTGTTATTAACACACATACATGAACACACACACACACACATACACAGTGACCTCACCATGTCCTGGTGGAAGGCGGCTTGTCTCTGGCAGCCGGTCAGAGGGAAGATGGAGGTCGGCGACAGAGAGCGGAGATGCCACAGAGACAGAGACGGACCTCCGCCACACAGCTGGAGCACAAACAACACAAAGTCACCGCCACCTCCCTAAAACACCACCTGTAACCACGGTAACTACACATTTAGTGATGTCGGCGTTCCCTCACCATCCAGTCAGAGTCCGTGGTCAGACAGCTGATCCATTTACCGTACTGAGGCCGGGCACAGCTCTGAAACACACAAGACTCTGTTCACTTTTCTTTGTTTTAAAAGGAGGAAGCGTTTACACACGACGAGCTGATCCGCAACGTACATTTACACAGAGCGACACAACAGGAGGCTGCTGGGAGAAAAGTCAGCGAGGAAGCTGAACTAACGGGTAAGTTCTGCAAATACGTGTCTGTTACTTGATTCCAGCTTTCGTCGTACTTTACTATGAAAGACGTTAGTGTAGCCCTGATGGGTCAGAACTCCATTCAGAAAACGAGCATTTTAAAAGTTGTTTGCTTGTCATCTGGCTGACAGACCTGACAAAGCATGACTTCATATTTTTAACAAATCAGCATCATGTAGTCGTTATTTCAGCACCAGTTTGAGAACTAAATCACAGCAAAATGTTTATTTTGGGTTCAAACAGCTGTAGTGTTGGCGAGTCGTCAAACTCGATAAACACGATGGGAAACTAAAATTTGTGTGAAACCTACACATGGAAAAAATAAGACAGACATGATGAATAAAGCAGCTGTAGCGTTTCTCACCTCGTACTTGTGGACCTCGACGCAGTGGACAGACTGACCCGTCCTGCTGTCTGATCAACAGGACATCAGCGTTAACATTAAATCTGGCATTTGTTGTTTTCTGATAGGCGTGAGACCAGCATGGCCGCCATCACTCACCCCACATCCTCACGGCTCCGTCCTCGCCCCCCGACAGGATCTCGGCGTCCCTCTCCCTCACGCTCACACAGTGGATGTAGTCCGAGTGCCCGCGAAGGACCGACTGAAAACAGAGACCGCCACAGAGCTCAGTCACAACGCCACGCCCCTCCAGACGTATTTAACCATGAAACACCTGAACACGGCCGTCAACGTGTCTCCACTCGGGCGGAGCAGCAGAGGTATGACTGATGAAGCTGACCTTGAAGGCTCCGTGCTCCAGGTCCAGGATGTGGATGTTGTTGTCTCCTCCTCCAACCACAAGACTGTTATCCTGAAACACAGCGATGAGAGACAGAGCTGAGCCGACGCCATCTGTTTCCACAGCAACAAGCATCAACCGCCATCAACAACTGAGAGCTGATTGAAAGGAAGTTTTTCTTTGCCTCTGTCTCCTAGTGCTGCTCTTGGTGGGAACTGTTGGGCTTCTGTAAATATCATCATAGAGTTCGGTCTAGACCTGCTCTTAATGAAAAGCGCTGTGAGATAACTGTTGTTGTGATTTGGCGCTATATAAATAAAACTGAATTGAAAAATTGATTTCTGTTCGGATTCTTAAAGGGCCACAACACCTTCAAGATAAAAGCATCTCCATCCACCCAACATCTGTCCAACATCCATCCATCACCAGCAAACCATTAATCCAACATCTGTCCAACATCCGTCCATCACCATCAAACCATTAATCCAACATCTGTCCAACATCCATCCATCACCAGCAAACCATTAATCCAACATCCATCCATCACCAGCAAACCATTAATCCAACATCTGTCCAACATCCATCCATCACCAGCAAACCATTAATCCAACATCTGTCCAACATCCGTCCATCACCACCAAACCATTAATCCAACATCTGTCCAACATCCATCCATCACCAGCAAACCATTAATCCAACATCCATCCATCACCAGCAAACCATTAATCCAACATCTGTCCAACATCCATCCATCACCAGCAAACCATTAATCCAACATCTGTCCAACATCCGTCCATCACCACCAAACCATTAATCCAACATCTGTCCAACATCCATCCATCACCAGCAAACCATTAATCCAACATCCATCCATCACCAGCAAACCATTAATCCAACATCTGTCCAACATCCATCCATCACCAGCAAACCATTAATCCAACATCTGTCCAACATCCATCCATCACCAGCAAACCATTAATCCAACATCTGTCCAACATCCGTCCATCACCATCAAACCATTAATCCAACATCTGTCCAACATCCGTCCATCACCATCAAACCATTAATCCAACATCTGTCCAACATCCGTCCATCACCATCAAACCATTAATCCAACATCTGTCCAACATCCGTCCATCACCATCAAACCATTAATCCAACATCTGTCCAACATCCGTCCATCACCATCAAACCATTAATCCAACATCCATCCATCACCACCAAACCATTAATCCAACATCTGTCCAACATCCATCCATCACCATCAAACCATTAATCCAACATCTGTCCAACATCCATCCATCACCACCAAACCATTAATCCAACATCTGTCCAACATCCGTCCATCACCATCAAACCATTAATCCAACATCTGTCCATCTAACATTTGTCCATCCAACATCTGTCCAACATCCATCCATCACCATCAAACCATTAATCCAACATCTGTCCAACATCCATCCATCACCACCAAACCATTAATCCAACATCTGTCCAACATCCGTCCATCACCACCAAACCATTAATCCAACATCTGTCCATCTAACATTTGTCCATCCAACATCTGTCCAACATCCGTCCATCACCACCAAACCATTAATCCAACATCTGTCCAACATCCGTCCATCACCACCAAACCATTAATCCAACATCTGTCCATCTAACATTTGTCCATCCAACATCTGTCCAACATCCGTCCATCACCACCAAACCATTAATCCAACAACTGTCCAACATCCGTCCATCACCACCAAACCATTAATCCAACATCTGTCCAACATCCATCCATCACCACCAAACCATTAATCCAACATCTGTCCAACATCCGTCCATCACCACCAAACCATTAATCCAACAACTGTCCAACATCCATCCATCACCACCAAACCATTAATCCAACATCTGTCCAACATCCGTCCATCACCACCAAACCATTAATCCAACAACTGTCCAACATCCGTCCATCACCACCAAACCATTAATCCAACATCTGTCCAACATCCGTCCATCACCACCAAACCATTAATCCAACATCTGTCCAACATCCGTCCATCACCACCAAACCATTAATCCAACATCTGTCCAACATCCATCCATCACCACCAAACCATTAATCCAACATCTGTCCAACATCCATCCATCACCAGCAAACCATTAATCCAACATCTGTCCAACATCCGTCCATCACCATCAAACCATTAATCCAACATCTGTCCAACATCCATCCATCACCACCAAACCATTAATCCAACATCTGTCCATCCAACATCTGTCCAACATCCATCCATCACCACCAAACCATTAATCCAACATCTGTCCATCTAACATTTGTCCATCCAACATCTGTCCAACATCCGTCCATCACCACCAAACCATTAATCCAACATCTGTCCATCCAACATTTGTCCATCCAACAACTGTCCAACATCCATCCATCACCATCAAACCATTAATCCAACATCTGTCCAACATCCGTCCATCCAACCATCTCTACAATACCGATCCATCTAACATCTGTCCTCTATCCATCCTACATCCAACAGCTATCCCACATCCATCCATCACCACCAAACCATCTATCCCTGATTGATCCATCCATCTATCATCCAACACCTGTCCGTCCATCCATCCTCTGCCTCTCATCCGGGTCGGGCCCCAGCAGAAGCATGTTTTCCAGCTCCTCCTGGAGGATCCTGTGGCGTTCCCATTCCAGATGAGATATATAATCCCTCGAGCGAGTTCTGGGTCGACCCCGGGATCTCCTACCAGGAGGACATGCCTGGAAAACCTCCAAAGGAAGGCGCCCTGGAGGATCCTGATCAGATGTTGAACCATATCAGCTACTCCGAGCTCTGAAGTTTGTCTGACTAATATTTAACAAAACACGGAGTCTAGGGTTTGAGCAGATCTGATACAAAGCAGGAAACACGTCTGCTGTTTGTGTCTGGACTCACTCTGGGGTTGACGACCATGGCGTTGATCTCCGGGATCTCCAGACTGGATCTGAGGACAGAGACGAAACACAAAGCTCAGAACCTCCAGTCAGGCGACAATGAGCAAACAGAAAGACAGCGTGCGGCGTCTCTCACTTGTAGTTGGGTCTTTTCGTCCACACAGGTTTGACGTTCTGAGGAAACAGAAGGTCAGATATCAGTTCAGAGTGAAGCTGATGAACATGTGTCTCTCCGCTCCTTCAGGGCGGGAGGAGACGGCGAGCGGCTTCAAGTTACGGAGTTCAAGTCATCTCTGTTTCTGCAACTGAACACTTTTCCTCCACTAAAGTCCAGATCACCCGACATCTACTGTCCCTGTCCTCTCCACCCTTCGATGTTCAGTTTAAAGCGACAGTTACCTTCTTGATGAGCTCGGCCCAGCTCCAGGCGCTGATCTCGCCGTTTCCTGCGCTCAATAATTGGCAGTCGTTGGAGAGCAGAGAGAAGACGGGACCTTCGTGAGCTGACGGAGAGAAGAGGAGACAGAACGTCCAGTCAAAACAATTATTTTGAATATGAAACTGCTTAAAATGAAGATTAAAGGCTGAATTATAAAAACGTTTCGTTGTTACAACACTGAACTAAAATGTGAAACGAAGGACGAACCAAGCAGGAACCTCCGGCTCTGAAAAGTGAAGCCAGTGCTGAAGCACCTTAAACCTGCGTTCTCTCTAGCAGCCAGCAGGGGGCGACTCCACTGGCTGCAGAAAGAAGTGTGATTGTATAGAAGTCTATGAGAAAATGTTTCTACTTGTCAGCTGATTTATTCCCTCAGTAAACACTTTCCTGATGAGTTTCTGGTCTCAGTCGCTAGTTTCAAGTCTTCTTCAACACAGCATGATGTTCATTTAGTAAATTATGGTCCCATTTAGAGGAACAGAGACCAGGAAGCAGGGGAGGCTTTAGGGCGGGGCTACAAGCTGATTGACAAGTCAGAGGCGACTCGTATCTGCTGCTCTGTGTACATTTAACCAGCGCCACTGAAAAAGTCATTTTTCAGTATGTCCATTTTGTTTTAAGCCTGTTTGTCTTTAGCCAAAATTAGCATCCCGGCTACTATGACAGTTAATGTGAATTGCAGATGCACCTTGCTAACCAAGCTAGCTAGCTCCACCCTCTCGTCCAAATATGGTCACGTCTGGATCCAAAAAAACCAAGATGGCAACGACCAAAATGCCAACCTAGGTGCTTCAAAACGGCAGTCCACAAACCAACGGGGGACGTCACGGCGGCTACGTCCACTTCTTTAATGGCTCAAACACACAGACTTAATATTCATGTTTAAATTCAAATTAGCTTTATTGGCATGAATATATAGCAACAATATTGCCAAAGCTATATATAAAGTATATAAAGTAAAACAAATATATAGAAAATAAAAATTCGGTAAAAATAAAAATTTTAAAAAAGTAAAGAAGTAAAACAATAAGCGTGTGTGTGTGTTAGTATGTTAGAAAATGAAAATAATATTAAATTAAAATAAATAAATAAAACAATAAGCGTGTGTGTGTGTTAGTATGTTAGAAAATGAAAATAATATTAAATTAAAATAAATAAATAAAACAATAAGTGTGTGTGTGTTAGTATGTTAGAAAATGAAAATAATATTAAATTAAAATAAATAAATAAAACGCTAAGCGTGTGTGTGTTAGTTTGTTAGAAAATGAAAATATTAAATTAAAATAAATAAAACAATAAGCGTGTGTGTGTGTTAGTATGTTAGTATGTTAGAAAATTAAAATAATATTAAATTAAAATAAATAAAACGGTAAGCGTGTGTGTGTTAAAATAAAAACTAATAATTAAAACATTTAAATAAACTAAATAAATGACACAGTAACGTGTGTTATTATAATAATATTAAAACATTCAAATAAAATGAATAGATAAAACTGTGTGTGTGTGTATTAATAGGCAAAAAAAACCCAAACTAAACTTAATTAGTCCATTAAAAATAAATAAATAAATCAGTATCAAATGTGAAATTTAAAAACAACAATTATTAAAATATCAAACCATCAAAATAATAATAATTTGAAAGTTTCCCCTGGTTGTCCTCAGTTTGTGGCATGATGATAAATTTTAAATAACTGAAGGGAAGACGATGAACTGAATGCGTCATCACTCACCTGTGAACGTGAGAACTGGTTTCTGACTCAGTGCGGTCGCATCTGGACTCAGAGCTGCAGACAGGCTGCAACAGGTAACCACAGTGATTGTTAGTCTTCATTAATAACACGCCGACTGTTTTAATCTCTCAGGTGTTTCTGTCCCCACCTGAAGAGGGCGATCTCTCCGTAGTTGTTTCCAGCTGCCAGATATCGACCACAGGGAGAAAAACTCTGGGAGAAAACCGACATGTGGAGGAGCTGCGGAGCACAAACGTGATGATTTAAAATCAGATTTATTACACTGATCAGAGCAGCCAGCTACAAATCACTGCTTTATATTCTGTTATATTTTATCACTTTGAATTGAATTTTGTGTTTACCTTCACATAAATAAAAGATATTTCCACCCTAAAGGGGGTGGAGACCCGGGTTCAATCCTCCACTGTGTCCCTGAGCAAGACATTTAACCCCTCGTTGCTCCGGAGGTGAGTGACCTCTGACATGTATAGCAATTGTAAGTTGCTTTGGATAAAAGCGTCAGCTAAATGAATAAATGTAAAACCAGGAAAATTAAGTGTTTAATGCACAAAGGCCCCCCCCCCACTCATGTATTTCAGCACTTCATATTTCTTCTGAATCAAAATATCTTCACATCTTGTTATTGTCCTTATGTCCCCACCACTTTTCAACACAAAGCGACGCTCTTGGGTCCAGGGGCCCCAAATATACAGTTAATCCTGCTGTGTTTTGGCCCCATCAGGTGGTCTTATCTAAGATGATGATGATGATGATGATGAGTACCATGATGTCAATATAGATCCTGATATTTGCAAAATTCCACATAAAATCATCATTATGGCGTAAAACGAGAACATAAACTACATTATCTTTTTATAAAATGTTGGCTGAGAGGAAGGAATGAAAAAAACGTGTTCAAAAGGTCTGAAAACATGTTTGTAAAACAGTGATGTGGTGTTTGTTTAATGTGCAGGTGAGCGAGCCAGCTAATGCAAAAACACTGGTCTGCTCCTTTAACAGCTCACATGGCTATTAGTCCACAGTTAACATTTGTGAAACGTTAAATATCTGTACTTAATATTTTGGTACGATAATCATTTGAGTGGTAGCTCGGTGTCATTTCATTAAAGCACATTTGTAAATCTTTTTGAAATAGACACAGGTGACTTTAGCTCTTATAAATCTCCACAAACTGCTCTAAGATTAGTCTCGTCTAACTTGTAACTTTAACAGCCTTGTAACATATTTAACCGTAACCCGAATAAATCAGGAAACCTTATTTAGCATGAAAGTGTATTTAAACATGTTGTCCTATGCGAGCATTTTTACTAATAAGCATGAAAACACAAATTTTGACAAATTCTGAACGGAGTTTGGTCTGAAGCGCTCAAACACACACACACACACAGAAAAGGGATCAATACATTGATCTTTTTACAACACGGGGGATGGGGATTGTATTTCCCCCTCTGCTGTGCTAAAATGTAAAGATCTAAATGAATTTAAAATCAAAGTTCACCATCTCATTGTACGTTTACAGATGCTAACGTTAAGCAGCCGCATTTCTGACAACAACACAAAGCGCGGATCCAGCAGGAGCTCAGGTTCTGGTCTAAACTCTGGGTGAGACTCTGTAACTCAGGTGAATAAAGGAGACCACGTTTACCTCTACCGGACCCATCCTGCCGAGCTCAGCACCGGGTTCCGAAACCGGAGCAAAAGTCGGTAATTAAAACAGAGAAATCGCGATCGACGCGAAGCGAAGAGGGAAGGAGCTGAATCCAGGCGAGGAAATATGACGTCTTTGCTGACACAAGGGCTTCTGGGATATGTAGTACACAATAAGCAGTGTTTTTTTTGTTTTTTTAATTTGCAGGCCAGGAGAAAGCATAATTTCTAAATCTAAGAAATAAATATTAAGACCAACAAATAAAAATGTTAATTGTTATCTTTTAATATCTGTTTACATTTTGGCATGACTACATTTATGGAGGTTAAAATATGTCCAAATCATAAAGAAAGTCTAATTCCTAAATATAACAAATAAATAAATAATAAATAAGACAGACAAATAGACGGGTTTCTTGTGTACAAACACTACTGGATGCGCAGCCAGCGAACAAAAGCGCTTCGGTAGCCGGGCAGAAGACTGTAATCAACGTAGATTACGCATTGTTTGTAAATTCTTGTTGACTTAATAATAAACTACCGTTTCAGAGATTCTGTTTGTTTGTGTTTCATTTTATATTAATATAACATACGCGACCGCGCAGCAGGTCAGCGACACCAGAGATAACGTTGTTGAAGTCAGCTGCTAGCTAAAAGGCTAATGGCTAACGAGGGAGAGAGATGTTCTTTTATTGTTCCAGTAAAGTGGATTCATTTCTAAAACGCGCTGCTGAACAGGTTTCCCGTCACTTTTAAGGTTGGGGTGCGGTGGTGGAAAGTACTTGTAACATAACAGGTAACGTGACTATTTACTTTTAATACCTAATAATAATAATACAGTAATATTATTACTTTTTAAATTAATAATAAGTAAAAAGTAACGGTTGACAATGGATGGATAAAACAATGTGTTGCACTTTCACTTCTTGTTTTGATTAGAGGAATAAAAGCTGTTTGTATGTATATGAACATATTTGTTTTTTAAAATAATGTTCTACTATTAACCATAATAATACTCGTAAAGTCTGTTTTTTTTTTCCTTATGTGTTGCTGTTTGTTATCTCCTCTTTCATTCATTCACAAAGCTGAAACATTTGTTTACCACTGCGCTGTTTATTACAGGAGATCACTCTAAAAACTAATTCAGGGGACCTTTAGTCATTTCTTAAATATATATATATTGTTGTGAAATAAAAAATCAAGTTCTTAGATACTGTTAGACTTTTTACTTGTAATTGTTATTTTAATGAGCTTGGATGACACACAAATTATGCCCATTGATTAAATATACTATCATGACTTGTCAGAGTTTAACATTTTCAGTTAATCACAAATTAATTTAATTTTAAGTTCTGTTAACGTAAAATACAATTTGTTGACATTTAAATGGTCCACAGTTTCCCTCTCTTGCGTGTGCGGGCATGTTCAAGGCCAGACGAGTGACCACAGGGCCACAGCTGAAACTCACTGAAGCGTAATGTGTAAGTAAGTAATTTTATGCTTAATTACACATATTTGCATTCCTCAGGATTCTGTTGGTGATAGCCTACTGTAACCGAATACCGAAATCTGGAAGTCCTTACTCTGAAATTTGAGCAGTGTTGATAGTACAGTGTGTACCGAGGTAAAGTTAGCTAGTAGCTGTAGCCTG
Source organism: Micropterus salmoides (assembly GCF_014851395.1). Lineage (NCBI taxonomy): Eukaryota > Metazoa > Chordata > Actinopteri > Centrarchiformes > Centrarchidae > Micropterus > Micropterus salmoides. The sequence goes on along the minus strand of NW_024040041.1, from coordinate 34,560,559 downwards.
TCACTGATTGAGTAGGCTTACATGCGGGAGTAATAGGTGGCCAGGCAGCCAGGGAAAACATCTCGGCAAGATGTCTTCATCTGGGATTACCCATTAGCCACCGCGCCGGTTAGCATGTAGGCTAGCTACGTTTATAAACTACAAGTAGCTACATTAGCCAGTTAGCTGGCTATGATTCAGATGAAAAGAAATACTAAAGATAACTCGCTTACACACAACTTAACTCTTGTGAGGATCAACTTAATTATTAAGTTCATGTTACTTAGAAATGTGTTTTATTGTGGCCAAAAAGCTTCTTCACCTAACTTAAAACATTATGTTGGATCAACTTAAATACTTGCATTCATGTTGACAATTATTAAGTTACTTAGAAATGTGGCCTAAAATGTAATTCACCATACTCAAAACATTGCTTTGAATTAATGTAATTCTGCCAGCAGTCTTAACTTAAAAATTAAAGTGGAAAACGTTAAAATATTTTTTTTGTTGACCCAGTGTGCAAATATTTATAATTTCCACAAAAACTAAAACCAAAATAAAAACACTATGAAACTTGAAGTGATGTCATGAAGTTTATATAATCACACACACACTGTGAATATTTACGCAGCGACTCTTCACTGCTTCATGTCAGCGCACATTAAGATGTTCAGCACATCGATATGTTTATTGATTCTGTGATGTTTTGTGCTGTAGGAAACAACGAGCTGCTCTTAGACAGTAACACAGAGAGTTTATACCGATGATGATGTTTTGATTATCTATCATCAACCAGAGGAGATGGAACCAGCTACATTTACTTTAGTACACATTTGAAGTACTTTTACTTTACTTGACTCTTTTCATTTCATGTCATTTTATACTTTTACTGCACATCAAGGGAAACTTACTTTTTTTACTTTCCTACATTTATCTGACACCTTAGGTTACATCACAGATTAAGATTTTACAAAACATATCAAGAGTTTATGAAATATTAAACCACCCGACTGCTGAAATGATTAAATGATTAATCAATTACTTTTTAATTATTTGAAAATGACAGCTTTCAGCTCCTAGAAAGTGCAGATTTGCTACTTTTCTCACCTTAAAGCTGCAGGACGCCGTTTACCTCAGGAGCATGTTTTGTTCTATTGGTGGAAATTCTCTTTATGCCTCGACAGCAATCAATAAATCAAAAGCTCTGACACAAACGCGAAAAACAGACCGTCCTCACCAGAAACGTCAGTACACGCAGGTGGATTGTGCAGCACGTTACGTTTACTGTGGCAGCGACCACCAGAGGCCGTACGATGGCAGCAAAGGAGGACGTCGGGTGACGTATTATAAACAGAGTTCGAGTCTTGTGTGAAACCAAGCAAACGTTGAGTTATTTTCAGTTTTACCTTCTGTCACGTGACTTACTGTATGTAATGTACTTATTTACCGTTAACGCTCACATGTGTCGTTTTGGGAAGCGTGGATATGTTGTCGTTTAGATTAAAGGACTTGTTGGAATTAGTGTTAATTTTGTCAGCTATTTTAAAATTGAGACTTAAGCTGTTTCTCAGTCTGCGTTCTTGTCTGTACTCGTGTTCTTGAGAAACGTCATCAGTCGCAGCCAAAGTGCTGCTCCAATTTAAAAGTCCGCATCTAGCCAAGTACAGTCAAACGCCCGGATGTGTTCTCGCTCCGCCCGTTTTACGAGTAGTATGTAGCTGCAGTACCGGAGGCTGCAGTTTCGGATCCTAGGACCAGAACTGCAATTCCAGGACCCTTGTTTACTTTGATACTGACTGGCTAGCTAGCTATGTTACTTCACCACAACCGCCACCGAGTGTGTGCCTAAACCTAAGTTATTGATGATATGCATGTCGACCGGTTAACCCTACAGCTATTCGTCCGACGTGCTGGCAGACAGCGTTAACCTCCGTCGTGTTGCTGTGTATTACCACCACCACGCCACTAGATGGCGCTGTCGCAAAAGAACTATGGTCCTAGAACTGCAGTCCCAGGACTGCAGTCCCAGGACTGCAGTCCCAGGACTGCAGCCTCCGGTACTGCAGCTTCATACTATTGCGTTTTACCGAGCCTGCATCGGTGGTGACTTGTGTGGACTTCGGATAGCCAGATATCCCAGAATGCATTTCAGAAATGTTGGAGGAGAAAACTCAGAACTTTAACTTATAATACTGCTGTTCTTGTGTCACAGATAGTAGTTTTAAGAGTTTTTTATGCGGGAATATAGTTGTTTAAACTCCAAATATGTGGCTGATTTCTCAAGACAGAGCTGATATAAAAAAATTGCTACGACGTTTTCAGAGATGTGAGGTCCCGTCCGCTAACGGGTCCAGCTGTCATCAAGTCCGCCGCTGTTCCAATTGCTGAATGACGGACTGCGTGCTCCCTTTCCAGGGAGTTTGTACTACCGAGTCTTGGCGAACTTGGCGAACTCGGTACTGAGCCACAGCTTTAGTCCTGTGTCAAATGTCCTTGTTAGTTTTTGTCATATTTCACTGTATACTCTATTTTTAATTAAGTTTTAGTTGACTAAAAGTCTGGGTATTTTAGTTTTAGTTTTAGTCATTAACCATCATTTTAGTCGTCTATGAAGATTCTCAGTCATCCAGGTCATAGTTCTCCAACGAAGGTTAAAATCAAGGGCAACTGGACTTGGTTGAAGATACTGGAAGACGTTTCGTCCCTCATCCAAAGGACTTCTTCAGTTCTGACTGACTGGCAGGGAAACTCAGCTATTTAACCTCAGTGGGGTCGTTATCCCGGGTCATCGATACCGCTGGTTCGTTAGTGTTCCTTGTTGCTGTGACGACAGTCGTTACGGTCGTTAAGACTACCTGTGGCCAAGACTGAACGACCATCGTTGGTATCTTCACCTGAGGCCAAGACTGAACGACCATCGTTGGTATCTTCACCTGAGGCCAATAGGTTACGTTTGTTGAGTTTCCTGGGAAGTGATGAAAGGACAGCATTGTAAGTGGGGGATAAGTGGTGGCGTAGACCCCCTCCCCTGTTCAATGACGGCTTCTCCACCCTGGTGTAGATGCTTCCTTGACACCTCTTTCAAACCATCCATCTGCCAGTCAGTCAGAACTGAAGAAGTCCTTTGGATGAGGGACGAAACATCTTCCAGTATCTTCAACCAAGTCCAGTTGCCCTTGACTTTAACCTTCGTTGGGCATCAATTTAGTCTTTTCTAACTCTTTAGTATAATTTTGATCAGCGTTTTGGTCGATCTGCTCGAACCAAAACAGAGAAACGATGGTAATATTCATCCAGCCAGAGGGAACGATCACGAACCGTTCACAGCGTGTTGGTCGTACTAGAGACACGACCCGTACCTGAGAGGAAGTGGGGCGGACCAGGGACAGGAGATCGTGGAGCGACCGGCCCGCTGAAGTCTGACGCTTCGCATGATCCATGATGACAGAGAAATATAGAGATTAATGGCAATAAAGCAGCTGTCAATATTTTAATCCCCCCCGAAATATCACAAATCATGCTTTTAGGGGAGCTGATGTCGGCCAGCGTTCAAAGCGCAGGAAGAAGAAAACTCGGCTGAATGAACAAACTGTACAAGTGGAAATTTAGAGGGAGAAAATGTGGCCTGTGATATTTAGTCTCCTCATTATACTGACAAAAAGAAAGAAAGACTTTTTATTAATAATGACTTACATTTCAGTCTCGTCATTTTTCATCAACAATATTCATGTTTATATAGTCACAGTCAGCGTTTAAGGACATTGTGGCCGTCTCGTCTTCGTCAGCGCAAAAAAGGTTGTTGAATATATTTTGTTTAGTTTCGTCTGATGAAAGTAACACTAGTTGGAATAATCAGCTGTCTAATAATCGGTGCTCAGCAGAGAAACGTCCATGCAGCAGCTTATTAGGTCTTTTTGTTAGGCTGCGGCCTCTGGTGGCAGAAGAAGACCATTTCTTCTACTTCTTCTATGTATTTAACGTAGTGATGAAACGCGCTTTGTCTTTATGGGCTTCTGTAGAAACACGGCGGTGCAACATGGCGACCTCCATGTCAGAAGCCCCGCGGTGTCTCATTCAAAGGTAATAACAACAAAACGGTTCATCATGTCAGGTCTTTACACACCACTGAAAACATAGTTATAGATTTCATATTACATTTCTGTCAATAGATCCTCAGAAATATCACACACTGGACCTCTAACAGACATATTTAATTTCACGGCAGCAGAAAGGAGTCTGGACTCAGACCTGAGCATCCTGACCAGGCTTTGTGCTCCTGGAGGTTAATGTTTCTAAGACGGCGTGTGCAGTGAGACAGCGAGACGATAGTAAAGCAAATGATTAATAGAAGACTAACTGGTGGAAGCTGTGGACTCCTTGGTCCACAATAATCCTGGTTTCTGCAGGACACCCACATGATTGAAGCAGCAGCAGCCGCCCGGCTCGTTCCAGATTATGTTTGTCTCATCTGCATCAAACGAGGACACAAATAAGGTCTGAGGGACTAAAGCCCTGAACCCGTTGTTTTAAACCCCCGAACTGATAAATGATTGTTAAATGTCAGAGAGTCTGACCGAGACAGAAACCCCCCAAAATGTTCAGTTTACTGTCAGACCATGAAGAAAACCTGCAGACTTTTATCATGTAGATGATGGAGGAGCTGATTTCTGCTTTAATAGTGACTCATTTGATGGATGTAATTAGTAAAAGTATAATAAGTAGTATATCTGTATGCACTGTTTTGATATTCAGTCTTTTAAACTGAACAAAATGAGACATTTGAAGCTTCCACCCCGGCCTGTTTCTAAACACGGACACGCAAATAAAAGTCTGAACCCGCAGTTTAAACCCGCAAACCTGGTGTTTGTGCTGCGGGTTTAAACCTGATTGTGCGCATGATGACGCGTGTGCGCTGCGGCGCCGCTCGGCCGCAGCGGCAGCGGCAGGAAGTATGTTGTCGGAGCGGCGGCAGAAAGGGAAAAGAGCCAAGAACCAAAAGTCGGTGGCTGAGCAGCGGGAGGAGAGATAAACCATGCCTAATCCGTGAAACTTGCACTTTTTGCATCCCCGCGCGGTGCATCGTCCACGTCGCGGGCGCAGGGGCCAGTTGAGGGTAAGTGTGGAGCTAAAAAGACGATGTGAAAGACGAGGTTTTCCATCAGCGGGGGCCGCGGTGTGTTTGTCGAGATCTTTGTGTAGCTCCGGGCTAGCCTCGGGTTGCTAGCTGCAGAGCTAACCAGCCTCCGGTGCGCTTCGTGTGCGGGACACATCTGCGTGTTAGCGAAGCCTGCGCGTTTGTGTTTGTGTCGTTTGTTCGTGTTTTTTTTTTGGTTTACTGTATTTGTATTGAACTTCCGTTTTACCCCCTTTTTCTCTCATCGCAGAGAGAAGCGGGGGGGGGGGGGGGGAGGTTGCTTTGCTAGCTAGCACGGCGCTGATGCTAACGTTAGCGCGGCCGTGTCGCTGACTTTCACCTCAAATACAGAAAATGTGACTTTTTTATTAAAGCTTAAAAAGCACAAAGGGTGTTTATTCTGCTGTGTGCGCGTTGTTTTGAGGAGCTGGACTTGTCCCCGGCCTTTGTGTGCAGCGGGCTGTGTTTGAGGAGCTAGCCCGTTAGCATGGGGGAAAATGGCTTGCTGCTCGAAAGCCATTTTCCGATGGAGACGGGGTCTCGGTGAAAGGGGGCTGGCGGCGGTAGGTGTTGTCCTGCTCTGTTGGTGGCATCATGTCGGAAACACTAGACCAGTTTTCTTCGGTGGACCCTGTCCCCCTGTCCCCCTGCTCCTCCTCCTGGCCGGCCGGGCTCGGTGTCGTTCCCCCGGTCAGGTCGGGGAGTCTGCGGAGGGGAAATGTCGGCGGCGGCTCCGCTTTTGTCCCGATAAATTAATGCCGGAGCTGAACCCGACCGAGAGGAGACGGGCCAAGGTCAGGGAGCCCCGCTGCGACCGGGACGGACATTAAAGTGTCCGAGCAACTAAAGTAAATTAAACACGTGCGGGCAGAACTGTTAGTTTCCTGAGTTTCCCGAGTTTAAACCCGGTGAGTCCTGCACGGAGTTTGGATCCTGAGACTCAGAAGTGCAGCTCTTAAGATCCGGGATCGGTTTGTTTACATGATCCGGGCTGGAAGCAGAAGTGAGGCGTTTGATTGGCTGCAGCTGAGACAGAGACACGGAGATTTAAATCTGAGATGAGACGCCGGGTGTGCAGGATCTCACCTGGGCAGGTTATTGATCTGCAGACAGGTGAAGCAGCGTGACGCAGGTTCATGTGGGAATAAATAACAAATAAGCATTGACTTTAAAAAGGTCACACATGCTGCTGCATCAACTGTATTTATACTGTGGCAGATATTCAGTTTACAGTCAGACCATGAAGAAAACCTGCAGATATTCATCCTTTAGATGATCAACAAGTTCTTCTTTACAGAAATCAGTTAGAATTACTCCAAGTACTGTAGTATATGTAACTCTACTGTTCATTTTGTGTTTACGGTTATAATTAAATAGTAATCAGAAGCTGTTCCGATGTCTTTTAAACTGAACAGTGCGAGAAATTTGAAGACGTCCCTTTGGATTGACCCGTTTGCAACTGATGGATGAACTGATACTGGAGGGAGAATAATATTACATTTAATGTTTTTTAAGATCTTAATTAAGCTCACAGTGAAGTTACTGAGCAGGTTTAGGATTAAATATCTAAAAGGGAGACGTGGTTTTAGCAGCAGTTTGGGTTCATGAATATTTAAAAGGGGGTTTCCTGCAGAGTTAAAGGGTTTTAAAGGGTAAAACATTCACACACAGCATGAACGCCACTTATGTACGGTCCCTCGGCTGCCCGTCGGCTGCCCGTCGGCTGCCCGTCGCCGGCCCGTTGGCTGCCCGTCGCCGGCCCGTCGCCGGCCCGTCGGCTGCCTGTCGCCGGCCCGTCGGCTGCCCGTCGCCGGCCTGTGTGTTCCTGCTGCATGTGTTCGTTCCCTTGTCTGGATTCTGTCGTCTTGTTTTGGTCTGATGCTGTTTGAATGTGCCGTTCAGTCTCATCAGTGCTTTGATCTGCAGCTGGTAGACAGAAATATTGTCCCTGCTGTACCTGCGCAGCACCTTTCTAGTCTTCTGACCACTCACATTCACGCACTGATGGCAGAACCTTCGACAGTAATTTGGGGTTCAGTGTCTTTCTCCAGTTGGTCCTCCTGTTAATGCTGTAAAGTGCTGCTGGGGCATCGAACACGCGGACGTCCAGGTGTGCTCCTGCCGCTGTAAATCTAGTTTCTGCATCTGAACTGGTTCATAATGAGTTTAATCTGTTTTTACTGGTTTAAATACATCTGAAAGATGTAAATGTTCAGCCAGTCAGAAGCAGCACACGCAGTCACATGACTGTGTGTTTGTGTGTCCCCTCCCCCCCAAGACTTTCCTCTCCTGCCAATCAAATCCTCTACACCTTTATGTTTTCCTCAGCTTTCCCTTTTTTCTTTCTTCACCGTGCTGCAGACCTGAGCAGCCTGCCGCCCCTCCCCCACTGACTCCCACGTGTTAGAATATATTCATTATTTATGAATCGAACCTAAATTTGTGGTTCAGCCCTGTAACTTCGTCCGAGTAACGGCGCCAGGCGTGGACTGGAACCATAGCTGAATAATAAAAAGTCATTTTAAGGAACCAAGTCACAGGTTTTTACGTCCATGTACAGAACCTGTTTACCACAACATTTATATCCCGTGGGGCTGGCGATACGGCCAATTATCAGGATAAACGTCAAATCATCATTTCTTTCAGGTTTAAAGGCAGATTTTTGCTCCTGAGGGAAAGTTTCTTTCTGGTCAGAACAAACTCTTGATGCCAAACAGTGGATCACAAATCTGAGGCAGAACATTCAAAACTATTAATGAGAAAATCTGTTTTCAACAAATATGCACAAAGAAAATTAAACAAATCTTTTATTTTTTTTTGTCTTATTATAATGAAAGAAATTAGTCCTTTATAAAACAGTAGTTATTGAGGAATATTATATTGTGATTATTATTGTTTTATTGCCCTGTACTAATATCTCCTAGTTAGCTGCATGGATTTGTATGAAATTCAGTTGTGACTCAGTTGTTGGATAAAATGTGGTAATGATTGATTAGACGTGGCTTATTACAACAAATGTACATTTCTAAAAAAAAAGAGAAATAAAAAAACATCCATACGTCCACTGATGTGTGTCAGATGCTTGCCTCGCTGCAGCCCGTGGTCGGTTCAGAAGTCCGCGTAGGTGTCAAAAAAGTTGAGCCCAGCTTAAGCTAAAAAAAACAATCTGCTGATTATAAAAAGACCCAGAAACGTGCAGTTTCACACAGCAGCACCCACCATCGACCTGGATACAAAGAATATACATTAATAAAGGCAACATTTAATATCAGGTGAACGAACGGCAACACAATAAATGTTACGGTGTGGCTTTACTCGCCGTTTACACCAGACCGCCACTGCAGTACGCCTGAAACAACACAACGACGTTTTCTCCCCAACAGTGGGGGAGTTCATGCATGTTGTGTGTTTTTTAAATCAGATTAAGTCAAATATTGCTGGTTGTTGCTGCTGCAAAACAACATAAGACTTCCTCCCGCTATTCAGGCTCGGATAACAAGGTTACGTTTAGAGTCCAAATTGTTTCATCGAGTCTGTTTGGATCCCGATCGCTGCGGCTTGTGGCTGCATTTAAATATCTATTTTTGGGGCATCAGGAAATGTTTTGAGTTCCAGGCTGACACAGAAATGTTATAAGGTTACAGGAAAATACAAAACCATGACGCCTGATTTCTGCTTCTGCGTCGAGTCCACGCAGGTTGCCACGCGTTTATTCCTGTGCGTCGTTCTGCAATACGTCCACTGTGTTGCCATCTGCCGGCCAACCAGCTAACTGTTTAGTCCTCCACGAGCTTGAATGGGGGTAAAATGATGATTGTGCAGCTTTTCCAGATTTTCCAAATGTTATCGGCCGAGTGGATCAAACTCTGGTAGTGAAATGAGTCATTTTGTGGGGGCTGTCATGCTCACAAATAATTCAGTCACCGTGTTACAGCCGCTGGTTTGGCCGCTAGCAGAAAGTGACTTCAGGGCCCAGTTGTTCAAAAAATTTAGAAATCCCACGTTTTGCTATCCTGGATCACGTAATCCTGGATTACTTTTGTGCCGGTTTTTCAAAGCAACATTGGATTGGATCACCCAGAATCCAGATCCAGGTTTTTCAGGATTACCAAATCTGGTATCCCAGCGCTCTAAATAGGACTACATATGACAACGCAGGCAGTTAATGATTTAAAGACCAGCAGGTAGAACAGCCAGCGGGGGGGTCGCTGCTGTTTGATGAGACCGAAAACGCACAATAAAATAACACAAACATTTCCTTCCATTTTCAGACCATCTGACGCACAACAAATCCAAGAAAAACAAACAAATGTACATCATTCATAGATGCACTGTGGGTATTTTGAGCATGTGTTGTCCAATAGTTAGTCAGATGTCTGACAGCAGCTTTTAGGAGGCTGGCTGGACCTGCAGCAAGAGATGCAGTTGTTACTACTTTTGAGTGGTTCACCTCTGATGATTGTGCCGTTGTACACTAATAAGTGACAGGGCTCATTAATTAATTAAATACATTGCTTTTGTTTGATACTAACAGCTGTTTGGGGGACTTGTTTTCTTCCTGTACTGAAAGGCTTATAGGTAAAGTCTACTTCATCTACTTCATCACCGTAAAGTTTAAACAAATCAAGAGCAAAATATAAATAAATGTGTAAATAGGCTCCTACATGATAAAATTGTTGTATTATTTGGAAAAGTTTTAAAATCCACGCTGAATGCAGCCTTCTGTTGGGATCAGGATAATCCTGTTTCTTTGGATCAAAGGGGTCCCTGTCCTACTAAACTACACAAACTGAAGATTTGATCCAGATCAAGTCCAGGATTGGATTATTAGGTGATCTGATCCGATTTCAGAATCCTTTTTTCTTTTTAACAACCCATTTTCAATATTTGAACTAAACCAGGAGAACTGGGCCCAGGAGACTGAGCACAACGACACAAATGCAATGCTGCCAAGCCGACCAATCGCAGGTCTCATAAATAACTGTGGACGATGTTACTGACAGATGAACTCGACGCAGTCTTCCCGGTCGGCGCCGCTGTAAACCGCCTCCTGCTGTACTCCCGTGGAAAGAGTCGGTCGACTGAGACTCCTCTCGCGGACAGAGACGAGTTTTAGTCACTGCTCGCGCGTAACGAGTGAGCGTTTACCGTTTAACTCCGTCTACTGGTCGGTTTGAAGGCCTGTTGAATATAAAACTTGTTTTTCTTCAGACGTGTCCGTTAATGAAAAACATTTGGACTAAAGTTTTACTTTCACAGCACCTTCATCACACAGAGCAAACGCAACACGATGAGGCAGAATAAAACAACGAGGCGATTTAAGTCCACCTACAGGCTTCACTGTCCGACAGCGTACCAGATTAAAAATGAGTGTGGACTGTCAGGCGGGGCTGGCGTCTCCTGTGGGAAGCAACCACTTTGAGTCTGTCTTGAAAGTCATTGAACGGTCCTTGAGTGTGACTTCAGAGTGTTTGAACAAGCAGGTTTGTGTGTGTGTGTGTGTGTGTGTGCGCAGATTAACATGTCTGCCTGCTGTAGATTACAGATTAGCCTGTTAACACTGTCACCGACAGCGACTCACTTTAATCACCTCTGCTACTTAACGAGGGATCAATCTGACTACTGACAGGTGAGCGTGAGCTTTACGTCCTGCTGCTTTATGTATTATAATCTTAAATCTATAATAATAATAATACTGGCTGCACCAGCCTTTGTTTTCTTTTAAAATATTCTACCTTTTATTAAAACAGAATATGCTTACAAATATTAACCCTTTACTTTGACACAAACTGGACAGACGTGACCACAAAGCAAAGGAAGCATTTCATGTTTTATGTTCATTGTGTTTTGTTTGAACACTACAGCCCGACCGATTCATCGGCTGACATGAGCTAATTGCTTTTAATCGGATATCAGATATGACTATTAAAAAAGAAACGGATCACTCATGATATAAGTGTTGCATAGTTTGCCCACCAGAGGGCGATCAGCTGCAGCTCCTGTTAACAACTCTGCCTCACCACAAAAACCACAGAAGAAAACAATCAGCTGACCAGAACCAGCCTGTAGCATGTTAAAACAAGGAGATGCCCTCCCGTTTTCGCTGCCCTCCCCCGGCTTCCTCTCGGCTCACCGCAGGTTAATGTTATAGTAATTGGGTGTCGGAAGACGTGATTGTAGATTTATTTCAAACTGTGTCGCAGTTCTAGTGAACGGTCCACATTTGTCTCTAGTTCATCACTTCTAAATATTCTCTAAAATCACGTAACGTTACAGCAGCTAACACTGCCCGTTGCTAAATTAGCCACAAAGCTAATGCCGTGTTTATCAGTGGAGGAGCGCTAATGAACCGTTACACTATAGTTTCTGGTGTATTCTAAATACATCTGCGAGCCGCCTGTCTGCAGTTAGTCTGCGTGTCTGAAGTGATTAAACCGGAGCTGTAAATAAACGTGAGCTGAACAAGAATCTAACACGGCTTCCTGTAGCTCCTCTCTGTGTGACGCTGCAGATAATTTGGATGATGCCGCGTAAGCAGGTGTTCAGGGCTGCAGCCATTGGTTATTTTAATGATCGGCTATTAAACCGATTATTCCATCGATTCATCGGATGAGAAATCCTTTTGCTTGGCGCCTCCTGTACCGGATCATCACAGTAACGTTCAGACCCAAACTCACAGACCAACCAGCAACAAACAAAGACCTGTGCCTTACCTTTGCTGGCCTTCATCTCATCTAACAGTCATGATTTAAATGCTAACGTTAGCGCGTTTAGGGTCCGCTCCGTGGACTGGATGCGTGGACCGGGTCTACCTGCTCAGATGCTGAAGCCGTGGTTCTGGTTTACAGCAGACTCACTGTGCAGAGCTGCTGATTTCTGTTGGCTTGAAATGATCCCAGACTTTGGACGCTTTCTGTCTTTGTCTCTTCTTCCTCTCTAGCCATCAGATCATGTCGCCTTCACTTGTCCACAGCGTCAGGGCGTTGTGCGACAGTAATAATCGTCCGTGAGAAACAGTCCGCTGTATATGGTTTTATGGATCAAACAAGGCATCGACGCAAAGCTTGTTTTACAGCTGCAACACAAGTCATGCATCGTTTTCTGAAACGTGCCATCACATCAAAATCAGTTCTTTAAATTAGAAAATTACAAAATAGAGAAAAACAAGATGATCAAGTAGTGTTTGCCATGTTTTTTTGGTCTCCAGGAGCACAAACATGACATGAGCAAAAAAGCTCTCAAACAAAAGCAAGAAATAGATCTGACATGAGGTCACATGATCAGTTTACGCTGATTAAAACAAGGAAAAGCTGCAAATCTTCCACATTTATGCTTTAAAAACATGACAAATGATTTTCTGTCCACCAAAGAGTTTTAGGCAGGTGTGGGGAAAACTGCTGTAAAGTAAAACTGCTTTTCAAAAGTAGACATGTTGAAGCGGCGGTCACGCCAAATATTAATTTGATTGAGTTCACTCACTTTGCTTTTTGATGACTTATAAGTAGAATCTATGAACATGTCTGTTTTTGAAAGCAATCTTTCTTGACAGCATTTTCTCCACGCCCTAAAACCTTTGCACAGGAAGGTCACGTGTGAGAAGCGGTCTGTCGGTTCTGACCCTCAGCTGCAGCGGCGTCCGTCAGAGCGTCACGTGATGTCAGGAACAAACAGGCATGTGTCAATATTAGACCTCACTTGTTCAAATACTCGCCGGGGCTGGAAATGGTTTAAACTGTGAAGACGATTCGTTCAGTTCTGACTCCTAAACAAAGCATGTTTTAACTTTGAGAAACAAAGAAGCTTTTTTTATTTAACAGATATACAGGATCTATGTCTCACTGAAATACAGAGTAAAGAATAAATAAACAGCTTCTCAAACCTCAGTGCATTCTGGGTACTGACACCTGAAGCTAGATGGTAATGGTGCTGGTTTTAGGCTGTGTTATTACTGTCATTAATCACTCTGCGGATTATTATCCTGATCAGTCATTTGTTTTGTTGACATTTCAGAAAGCTGTGAAAGGCCCAAAGGTGGTCAAAGATATTCTGTTTACCATAAATGACAAAAGAAAGGAGCAGATCCTTTCTTCAGAGAAGTGGCAACAAGAGAATATTTGGCATATTTGTTTGAGAAGTTTCTATTGTATAATTAAGTGATTATTGGACTAATCATGTCAGATTGTGTTTAAGACCGGTTAATAATGATCATTTTATGGGCTGTTAGTACCAGCGTTTTTACCTGACATGTCTGAACAGAATGAAGTTTAATTATTCAAAGGACTTGTTGAAACACGTGATTTACTAATTAAGATTATTTATTTTAACCCTCACTTTCTCACAGAAGTTGTGTAATTTGGTGTGCACCCAAAAATGTCCTCCTTATGTGTCGTCCACAAGTCTTTGTGCTGCTACCAATAGTTAGTTAGTTACCAGTACTATGGTGGTGTGGTTGACTGTTGATGGAGGACGAGGGTTTGGTGATCCTTGAGATCCTTGAGGATTCACAGTGACCCCCGTCCTCTTTACACAATCAACAAAGGTGTGTCCTGCAAGCTGCAGACAGGTGTGAAGCTAAGGACATTTACTGCCTCATAATAAATAATGCGGTGAAATGTTTAACTGCAATTTGAATAGAGCTGGAAAATAAAACAATAAGAATAAATTAAAATTCTTTTCAATAACAATATAACAAATGTTCAATAAATGTTTGATTTTATTTACTTGAATCATACACAAATTAGGACTTAAATAAGATGTTTATTTTGTTGAGGAAAAAGGAGAGAAAAAACATTTTACTTCATTTTACTTGTGCATATTTGTTGACAAAGATTTGATCATAATTGTTTTGAATGTTCTGCCTCAGATTTGCAAAGTGATTCACTGTTTGGCATCAAGTGACCATAAAGAAGAGTTTAAACCACAGTTAACCATCAGGTTTCCTCAACTTTCACTCGGGAACAAAAATCTGCTTTTAAACTCGAAAGAAATAACGATTATCGGACAGCCCTTAATTTGCAATATGTCAGTATTGGAGAATTAAAACATTTGATGCAGTGTACTTTTACTTAACATGAAGACAAGTGTTTCAGATCAGGATACATTTAAAATATATGAAATAACCGTGACATCATTCACACATTAAAATAGGATCTGATTATGGCTACAATTAATGATTGCTTAAATCTATTAATTTGTTTTCTTTCTTTCTTTTTTTTTATTATCCAGATAATAGTCTATAAATGAAAAATGGCCATCACAACATCCCAGAGTCGGAGGCCACATCTTCAAATTGCTTGTTTATTCTAGCCAACAGTCAGAAATACAAAGAGAAGACTCACATTTTAGAAGCTGGAATCAGAGAATTATTAGTCTTTCAAGCAGAAATCCCATTCAGTTATCAGAATTGTTGTTGTATAATCTTTCATACTTGTTTCGTACTTACTATGAATCATGAGATTGTGTTCCGATAAAAAAACAAAAACAAATACTGTTTAACTCTGTGCGATTTTATTTAAGTGGCGTGCTGAAGCTAAAACAGGGCTTTGAATTTGCTCTTTAAGTAACCCTCTTGTTTCTTTTTCTTGTCCTCCACAGTGATACCTCATTGGCTGGTGTGACCCCCGCAGGCCCGCCACCTCCCAGGTGGGCCCAGATTGGCTGGAACTACACTGACGGCTATTGGGGAGAAAATGGCCGCCACCGCCACCCCCAGCTGAAGAGCTAAGGCCTACTGTTTCCTCCTCCACTTCCCTAACGTCACTGTTCATTGCTTCGTTGTGAACCGTGATTCCCGCCAACCGATTTGCTTTAGAGTACTATGGCAATGCATGATATGAGTCGTGCCAAGGGTTTCCCCTGTAAAGAGTGTGATATGGTTTGCCCGAGTACTCCAAGTCTTCTAGAGCATATGAAAGCACATTATCAGCAAGAAGAGACCGGACGTTTTGAGTGTGAACAGTGTGGCCGAATTTACAAGCACGCAGCTAGCCTAGCTAATCATAAAAAATCTCACGAAGTGGGTTCATTCCAGTGTCCTGTTTGTACCCGGACCCTCCCCAACGCAGTAGCTTTGAAGAACCACTTACGTATCCATACACTGTCCCCCAGTAGTGCGCACACAGAAGAAGAAAGCGAAGAAGTACCTGAAGAAGCAGGCCACGACGAGAGGGACTACGGCCTCGCCCAAGACCTCTCAGACGGGTTTGGGCGCTCACATTTGAACAATAGTGGTATGGGACATAGTGTCCTACAAGGCCACGAGACAGACGACCACGGAAAAAAAGGCTCCCCGGAGTCCGACGACGCTTGGGACAGACCATTCAAGTGTGATCAGTGTGACAGAACCTACCGGCACCACGGTAGCTTGGTGAACCACAAGAAGTGTCACCAGCAAGGAACTTTCAAGTGCTCTGTGTGTTTTAAACAATTTAGCAACCTGGCTGCCCTAAACAGCCACGAGAGAACTCACTCGAAGTTCAAGACCCCCGGGGCATCCATGGTGAGCAGCAGCAGTAGCAGCAGCAGCCTCCACGACTCGGAGCGCAGCAGTGGCACCCAGTCATCCCAGGGCGACGACACTGCTTCCTGTTTCTGCCACCTGTGCCAGGTAGCGCTGCCGAATAAAACAGACTTTCAGGAGCACATCCTGCTTCACAACTCGGCTTCGCCTTCCCTCGGACTCCCACGCAGTTTCCCAGGCATCATGCCGCACAATCTGAGTGCGGTTCGATCCCCGGCTTACACCCCTGCCCTGGGGGACCCTCTGCCTCTCCCACCTCTGCCCAGTGACAAAAGAGGTCCCTATGACCCCATAATGGGTCCTCCAGTCAACAATCCCATCTATACATGTGCATACTGTGGAGCAGGACACCCAGATCTGGACACCTTGAAAGTCCACTATCTGACTCATGACCCCCACCCTGGCTCCCATGGCCAGGACAGCTCCATCCTCAACTCCGACACACTAAGCTCTGGATCACAGGGCTCTGTGTCTTCTCCCTCTGGAGGCCGTGTGCCTCAGGCCAATTCTCCAGATGATGGTGAGCGCCGCTTTAAGTGTGGGGAGTGTGGCAAGAGCTACCGGCATGCAGGAAGCCTGGTCAACCACAAACGCTGCCATCAGACAGGCCACTACCAGTGCACTATCTGCTGTAAGCAGTACCCTCACTTGGCAGCACTACATAGCCACCTACGAAGTCACAAGGGGCGTCCCTCAAACCAGCCTATTGGTAACGACAGCAATGACTGGCTATCTCCAGAGCCGCTAACTCTGGACTCCCAGCAGAGCTATGTCCAGGAAGGCAGCGGTGCCACCACTCCAATCTCTTTGCCAGGAAACCTTGGTGATGCTGCCCACTTTGTGCCAGATGGTGGCCACAGCAGTGGGTTGGACTCTCTTGAGTTCCACGATCGCTTTGATGGCAGCTCACTTTCCCAGAGCAACTCTGCTCACCGTCAGGCCGATAGACATGTGTGTGCCGACTGCGGTGAGATGTATGGAGACGTATCTGGCATCAAGTCGCACATGTGTCCCCGCCGTGGCCAGCAGCCGCAGCAGAGCAACATGTCTAACGGTTTTATGGGGAACATGAACTACCACGGCTCCAGTGGTGGAACTGCCTTGCCTGCTGGGAGTTCCAGCAGCCTGAAAGAAGGCAGCAGCCAACGGCAATACTCCCAGAGTGGAGGCAAGAGAATGGGGAGCAATGATAAAGATGACGATGATGATGGAGAAGTCTATCAGTGCTCGGTGTGTGGCAACCACTACGCTAGCCTCAGAGCCCTCAGGAGCCACCTGCGTAGCCATGCCAATAACCCAACAGGGGCAGGACCTTCCAACCTAGAGCAGGAGTGGAGGATGATCTGCTCCACCTGTGGTCAGAGCTTCGCCAGGAAGCAGGACCTCTTGAATCACCAGTTAGTCCATGGCCCCCAAAGGCCGGACAGCCAGCAACAGGCTATTGGAAGCAGCTCAGCTAATGGCAATGACAAGATGGATGGACGCAACCACATTTGTGTTGACTGTGGCATGTTTTTTGCTGACCGCCACCACCTGATAACTCACCTGTGCCCTGGAAAAAATCGGGCCAGCTCACTGAGCAAACAGGGCATGAACGGAGCCAAAGGGATGTCTGGAGGCGATGGCGTCGGCGGCGGGGTTGCTGGAGGAAGCCGTGACGTTGGTGGCGATGGACGTAGGCCTATGGTTGACCAAAGTGACAAGCCCCACAAGTGTGACCAATGTGGACGTGGATACAGACACCCCTGCTCACTCCTTAACCACAAGAAGTCCCACAAGACTGGGGTTTTCCGCTGCTTGGTGTGCCAGAAACGCTACTACAATCTACTGGCTCTCAAGAATCACCAAAGGACCCACTTTGATCTAAAGAGGTAGGTCCCAGATTCTGTCCATATTTCTTTAGTTCTTTTTTTCTTTTATTTGGGCAGATGTAAAGATGTAGAAAATAATCCTACATTTTACACACATTTAAAAATAATTCTGACTCAAGTTTGGTCTAAGGATAAAAACGTGGCTGACACCAAACATTTTGATAAACATTTGCTACCGTTACAAAACACAACTGCTGCACCAGTTTCCATTTAGCTCGGGTGGTAAACTTTATATTGATATGAAATGTCATTTATGATGAAATGTCAGACATACATGTTTTGGTTATATTTATGTTCAGTGAAATAAGTCTAGATTTCGTCAAAATCAACATTCCATTGTTCTTATAGTTGATTTGTTATTTCTGAGCCTGATGTGGAGGCTCACAAGCTTTAGTATTATTTCTGCAGAATGTTTGCCAGGGTAGACAATCAATTTTCGATCAATTTTCTGCCAAATATGTTGCACTTCAACATAATAACATTGTACTGGGACTGCCAACCTTATTCGGAGTTTGACGTCTGGCCCATAATGCATAAAATAACAGCCTCATCAAAGGCCCATGTTTAATACCACACCTGCCTTGAGATTGGTTTATTGATTTTGTGTATTTACTGAGATTCTATTGTTTTTCTTCATCTCTGCCCATTTCTGCCGCAGGCACAAGTGTGAGGAATGCGGCAAGGCTTTCAAGATCCAAAAGCAGCTGATCAACCACCTCCGTCTCCACGAGGAGCACCGGGCCAAAGGTCTTGTTCGGACCGGCCCCAACGGTTCCCGCTTCCAGCAGCCTGGCCCATCTCAAATGCAGACTATGAGAGGGGAGTCGTCAAAGGGCCAGGTAATGGGCGTGAAATACAGCCACCAAGGATTCAAAAAGCCCTACTCTTCAGCTGGAACGTCCAGGCCCCAGAAGTTTGACCCAGCTGAAACTGGACGGCGGCCTTTTTCATGTGAAGAATGTGGAAAGACATACCGCCATGCAGGCAGCCTGGCTAATCACAAAAACCTTCACAAAATTGGGGAGTACCACTGCAACGTTTGCAACTCCACATACCCCAACAGGCTGGCAATGAAAAACCACCTGCGCCTCCATTTTGCCCAGAAAAAGCACAACTGCCAAGAGTGCGGCAAGGGCTTCCGCACCCAGAGGCAGCTAGCTACCCACACTACAGCTGGCCTGTGCAAAGGCCCGCAGGGCCCCGGTGCCCAGATGGATTTTGAGTGTGATGGCTGCTGTGAAGGCTTTGCCACAGCTGATGAGCTCGCAGCCCACGACTGCCCAGCCCAGCACCTGCCTTCGTCCTCCTCCACCAACAGCTCCACCAACATCAGCATGGAGAGAAGCTCCGTGGACCTGGACTCGGACGAGAGACCCTACGCCTGTGACCTGTGCAGCTGCGCCTACAAACACGCGAGCTCCTTGCTGAACCACAAGCACACCCACAAGACGGGCAACTTCCGGTGCAACTTCTGCGACAAGCCCTACACCAATTACATGGCGCTACGAAACCACATGCGCATTCACACGCAGCGGAAGAAGCACATCTGCCACACATGTGGGAAAGCCTTCCGGCTGGCCAGGTTCCTTCGCAACCACCAGAAGGTCCACGAGGAGGGTGCTACCCCCTTCGGCTGCCCCACCTGTGGGAAGAGTTTCCAGGGGAGATCCGGTCTGGCCAGGCACCGCTGCGGGGACAACCAGGTAGGCATGGAAGTCAGGAGGAAGGCCGCTGCACCCCCGGGAGAGGGCGAAGAGTGTCGGTACACGTGAGTTCTCGTCAGTTGTTTGTGATTCTTCGAAGTTGAAAAAAAATAGTGAAGATAAATTTAGGTCTCTACATGTCTATTACAGGTATATGATCTCCAATCCGGCTTCCTTGGGACCATACGCGTGCCGGAATTCGGATTTTTCTGAAGTTTGGACAAATTGAATTAGTGGAGAGACCAGATAAGTCAACCCTGTTTGCTTTCAGTTAGCATATATCACACACTTTAGTCTTTTTAGGCTACCTACAGTCAAACATTTCATGTTTAGATGTATTGTGTTCATGTTTTGTTTTCTTAGCAAACTTTGACACAGATTTAAGTATTTTGATTGTAGCATATTAGCAAAATTTAAAGTATTGATGTTGTGTGTTCCTTGCTGTTATGATTTTTATTGTAGTCTTTGATTTGTTTGTTTGTTTCAGGTAGTCATGATCATGATACTGGCCAGTTTTTAGACTAGAACATGCAGTTATGTGATGGGTCTCTTGCATAATGATGTCTTGGCAAACTGAAATCACAGGGAAGACTAGGAAGTATTTGGAGCTAGCTGCACTGCACATGTCCAGAGGTTATTATTCCTAACAGTTTACGGATTCTTTCCTACAGCACAGTCTGGCATGGTGGAAGTTCTTTGGGCGTGTTTGATGGCTTTCTCATCACTACATTCAGAATTCAGTAATCACCCAAAAGAAGGCTTTGACAGAAGGTCTTTGACTTGAAATCGTTTTCAGATATGAAAGAAGCTGTTTGAAGCTTGTGTCCATTTGTGCAGTGCAGGGAGCGGCAGATACCTCCCAGTTCCCTACATGAATCCCAGTTGTTGGTCCATAGTTTCTCCCATTCCTCTTCCACCCAGCAGTCCTCTCCCCTGTTACCTGTCTAGAAAGCATAACTTTAAATGGTACACCACTTTGTAGTAGTCTTCTTTAAAAGCTTTAAGCCGGATTTCAGATCATATACCTGTATGTGCAACGTATTTAGATGATGAGTAGTTAAAATATTTCAATCATTCTTAGGAAAAGTGGTCACCAGTAACTGAGATCAACTTGGCTAGAACAACGGAAACACGCTTCCATATTCCGTTACTAATCTCCCTTTTTCTTTTATTCTATCCCCCCTCCCATCACCCGGTTCCTCCCCCCTTGTATTTCTTTGTTTTCCTCTGCACAGATGTGATCAGTGTGGCCGCTCCTACCGCCATGCCAGCTCCCTCCTCAACCACAAGAACACCCACACTGTCGGCATCTACCACTGCGCCGTGTGCCTCAAGACCTACTCCAACCTGCTCGCCCTGAAGAACCACCGCCGTATCCACTCTGAGACACGGCGCCACCGTTGCCACGACTGCGGCAAGGCCTTCCGTGTTTCCTCCCAGCTCTACAACCACCGACGCGTCCACCAGAAGCAACGGGAACTGACCTGCAGGTCCTGCCAACGAGCCTTTCCTACGCATGCCAGCTTCAGGCTCCACATGGAGATCACCCATGGCCAGGCGCCGCAGCCCCGCCAGCCCAGACCCCAGCAGCCCCGACCGGGGGGCTCCCAGGAGCTGGGCTGGGGGTCAGGCCTAGACCTCACCTTGATGCAAGAGCAAGGACTCGACCCCAGCAGCATGACCAAAGCCCGCAGCCGTGGGGGCAGCACTGAGGTTATCAAGTCCCACGTCTGTGACCAGTGTGGGCGGTCTTACCGCCACGCCAGCTCCCTGCTCAACCACAAGAACAGCCACAAGACCGGGACCTACTTCTGCAATTCCTGCCAGAAGGAGTTCCCCAACCTGATGTCCCTCAAGAACCACAGACGGATCCACACCGAGCCCAAACGCTACCAGTGCCCCGACTGCGGCAAGTCGTTCCGGGTGTCCACCCAACTCATCTGCCACCGCCGCATCCACACCAAGGAGAAACCGTTCTCCTGCCAGCAGTGTGACAAGCGCTTCTCCTCCAAGTCCAACCTGAGGCACCACATGAAGGTGCACTGGAGCAACTCGACGGCGCCCCCTCCCATGGCCATGGGTGCGCCCAACTTCCTGGGTATGCCCGGCGGCCCCTTCATATAAGCTAAGGGATGAGGGAGGGGGGCGGGGGGGGTCAGTCACATGCCAAGGTTTCTGGAGGTGCCAAAACGTAGCTCTTCCTCCTGCTCACCCTCTTCTTCCTCATTTTCCATGTGTGGCTGTAGTGTGTGTGAAGGACAGGGTGCTTAGACTCAGTCCAGGACCTGCATGACACGACATACACGCGGAGCAGGAGGGAGGAAGCAAAATGGACGCTGCACGCACGCACGCACACACACACACACACACACACACAGACTAAAAATGGAGGACGTTCTCACACACTTCGTTGCTCGCACACCTTTCCTTACCTGAGCTGAGGCTTCCTTCACGGACGTTCCCACAAGGCGCTGGTTGTAGACCTGTCCCACACAGACTGACTGACGGGCAGGCAGACATGGACTGAACACAGACATGATGTAGTTTTTTATAAACTGCATGGACTTCACTACACCTGCCTTACCCCCCTGCTGCATGTTGCCCTGTGAAGGTTAGGTTTTTGAACCGTTCTGGTTCCGGACCGCCGGTGCCCCCCGCAGCTGCGGTGACTGAGCCCAGCTCGTAAAGACTCGACGAGTCCTGCGGTAGTGACTTGATTGGCAGGCAGAGCTGCTGTGAGGGTGTGAGGGAGTCGGATGCTTGTTCTTGAGTAAGGAGCCATCTTGTCCATTTCAATCCCGGAAGCTGGTTCTGAGTTGCAGTTGGTTCCCTGTTTTCCACCCCCCCCCCCCCCCCCCCCCGTTCTGATGATGTTTATAGGGAGTTTTGTCTTGCTAAAATCTTCTTGTGGCCTTTGTCACAGTGTTTTTAAACCATATTCTGACCGAGTCGGATTAAACAAAGTTGTTTTTATGTGTGACCAACGTGTAGGTGCAGCTGGTGAAGACGGACAGCTTTGGTTTCATTTTACTTTTTTTGCACCTAAATGCTTTGACGGGAGACAGCAATGACTTCTGGGAGTTTTTAGGCTTGAAGACGGGACGCTTCAGTCTCTGAGGGTCTGGTTTAAATGTGTGTGTGTTTTGTGTGTGTGTGTGTGTGTGTGTGTGTGTGTTGTGCAGCACTAAGATGAGCTTTATATTCTTGTAGCTTCCCAGACAGACCACCTCCTGACGCCTTGTTCACACACAGATTCAGCAGCAGCAGCAGTCTTTCATTACCCTGAAGCTTCAGGCGAGCTTAGCGTGTTGCGATCGCCGTCTGTCGTAGGAAAGACGGTACGTGGATCATTTTGCTAAACTTCTGTCACTCAGGCCGGGAATGAGCTTTGCTCCTTAAAGGTGAGGTTAAGCAATTCTGGAGAAATCCAGCACCACGATACAGAGCAAACAACTACACAGCGAGTTATGTAGCTATCGTTAGCTAAGGTTCAGTTGTCTTACACCGTCCCCGAGCACACATGACTTGCTGGAAAAAGCGCGCGCTCTCGCAAAGCACCGTGAAGTTCACGTCGAGTCCCATGCTCGGGGCACGGTTAGCGATCACACTAGATGCATACCGTGCCGGAGTCCAACTTAACCGGAGTCCAACTTAACCACGCTCGAGCCCACCTCCTTAGGCCAGTTCAGTGCACCGTGCCCGGGCGCAGTACGGAGCGGTCACACTAGTTAAATGAACTGGACTGTGAGGGTTAAACATGCTCGGGGACTCGCAGAGCGTGAGGTGACCCAGAGCCCGATTCTGCGTCGAGTCTACGCCGCAGCGTACCGCGTAGGCTACACACGTTTACACATCTGTGATGGTGTGCGTGTCGTTCTGCTAGTACACCGCCAAAACACTAGTTGGCAGTTGCGTAAGAGCGTCCACTGTGTCGACTTCTGCCGGCCGAGTCGGCTATCTTCCGGTTTAGCCCTCCGCTAACTTGAATGGGGGTAAAATAAATAATAATTGTGTGGCTCATCGAGCTTCCAAATGTTATGGACCAAACTCTGACAGTGAAATGAGTCACGGGGGTTGTGACGCTCAAAAAAGTTGACCCTCCGTGTTCGAGCCGCTTGTTTGAACGCTAGTACAATAAGCTTCAAAGCACCGGGAGCTTCCTCTGGGAAGGGGAAATGCAAAAAGCTACCAAGCCGACAAATTACAGTTGTTGCGGTCCGTGTCGCCGAGACGTGTAGTTAATTTTGTGGCGAGGTGCAGGTCAGGCTACGACGCTACGCGTAGGCTTCGGTGTAGATTTGACGCAGAGTGCAGACACGGCACAGAACGGAGAGCTAGCGGGCCGTGAGGAGATACTCGATGAATTTGACAACAAGACGTGTTTTGGATTTGACTCGCTTACTCCACCTTTAAGTCTTTGCTTTAGTTTCACACGAGAATCAGAATGAACGCCATCAGCGGGTTAACGGACGATACAGGATTTATGGAGATTATTTAAAAGAACAGGGACGGATATTTAGTGAGCGGGCCGCGTTGCAGTGCAGAAATGAGTGTGATCGTTACTATCAGCTGATATTCGTAATAAACCCGATCGCGCCTGCTGTCTGTGAATCTGTGTGTCAACATGCGGCGAAGCTCCCTGATCTCTGTCTCACAGGTTCACTGTACGACTGAACTACCAGCTGAATGTGGCTGAGATAAAGGAACCGCATTTAAAAACTAAAAACCACACCGAGTAACGGAAGATGTATATTGAGCCGACTCTGTTTAGTTTGATCCTGTATTGTACTCGTATTCTGACTGTATTATCTACAGTACCTCTTTTATAAGAAGGAAAAAAGACGACAGATCATTGTAGTAATGCATTTATTTATATTATTAACACTTGTAATGGACGGCGCTAGTCTTTAGGATGTGTGAGTTTAGAGCTGTGTTGATGTAACACCCCCTCCTCTACCCACAATCCCCCCTGTTCTCTGGAGATGATGGACTCTGAACTTTCGGCTCCACTGAGACTCTGTGTGAAGATGTAAGGAACTGTACCCGCACGATGGAAAGTGTTTTTCTTGCCTTTTACCAAGTGATATTTGTGACGGTCTTTCTCAGTCGAGCCTTCCCATCATCCCTCTCTTCCATATTTATCTCTCCGCCAAGTTTGACTGATGCCCCCTCCTCCCCTCCCTCTCCGAACTCACATTGAAAAGGGACGACTCGGCGATTCTCCTCTTTTATTTGGAGTGTCCTCATCATTTGAAACTTTTTTTTTTATGTTACACCTTTATGGTAACCTCTTGTATTTATTGGTGTTTTTTGTTTTCTCCTCATATTTAATTGCGTTTTATGACTATTTGGAAGCCTCTCTGTGTGTGTTTAAAAAGAAAAAACACAGTTTGTCAGCGTTTTCAGGAGCACTGGTGCTAGTTTTAAAAAAGAAAAAAAAGACAAAAAGTCAAAGCCGTGCAGTGACCGTCAAGTGCTGTAGGAGTCGATGTGATCTTGATCTAGAACACAGAAATAATAACTGTACATTCTCTATTTTTATTTCTTGCATTTTCCTCCTCCACCATGTTTGACTTTGGTTGTCTGAGTGGACACTTTCCCCTCCTGCATTTCAAGTAGATTTTAGAGAGAAGAAGAAAAAAGATTTGGTTTGGATCAACTATAACCCCCTTTCTTTTTTGTTTTTAAGTTCTAACTCTTTTGTTCCCATGCATATATATGTAATGCTTACTATACACTTTTATAAACTATGTTTTGATAATTCATTTCTTAACAGAAAAACTTGTCCATATACTATAACCCTTACTGCTGAGTACTGAAAATAAATAGCTGAAAAAAAAACAGTGGAGCTCAGTGTGTTCAATCTGTTCACGACCAACACTTGTACTTTAGTTTACACTCAGTAGCCACTTTATCCAGGCACGCAAACTCATCAGGTTTTGGCAAAATTTGCCGTTTTAAAACAAAAATGGCTCACCTGTGTGATTTGTGCAGATTCGATGGCTAAACCTGACAGCCAATCAGAGGCAGGGTAGGGCAGGATATATTTAAATCCGCTGCATTGCGGAGTCTAACAGCTGAACACGTTACTGACGAACGAGCTAGCTTACAATAATAACTGTCCTGTCAGATACAGTAATGTTGCCAGTTTTTATAACTTTGCCCTTATTAATCAATGATGTTAGTTAAGCTACTTGTTCATTTATGGAGAGCAGTGGCAGGCAGCACAGTAGCTACATGTAACGTAGTTTAACGTCAACAGGTTAAAATCGTGTCGGCTTACACTGGGGACGCTGAGGACGTGTCCACCACTTTTTGAAAGTGTTTGTTAAAAGTGTTCTGAATAGCTTGCAACAAGAAATGTTAAATAACAAATGAAAATGCTTTGAGAAAGTTTAATTTGACCTTATTTATTTAACTTCAGAAAAGCTACTGATTGTAAAATGACCCCAAAGCGTGCACCAGTCTGTAACTTTAGCAACTTGTTGATTGTTAGGTACACCTGAGCTTCTAACATTCTGCTTATGTTTTTAAACAAAGTACATAAAAAGTCAGTTACTAACAACTTCATAACATGGCAGATCTTTAACTTTACTGAAGTATTCTGGAAATAAAGCCAATTACAAAGTGTTCCTGCCCCCTACTCTGCCTCTGATTGGCTATACCTAACAGACCCTAACCCAACGGAGGCAACGAGTACTAACCAATCAGAGGCAGAGGTGTCGAAACTCTGGCAGGAAAAAGAATAACGCGTGTTTGCGTCCTTACAGGCCATGGTCAGTTCACAATGGAGTCTCAAATGGGCCACATTTAAATGTGAACTGTCAAAAAAAATAAATCAGATCTGAGCGTTAAGGCCTGAAGGGGGAACGTGGCCTAATTTCCTCGGGCTACCCAAAGGTTCACTCGCAATTTAAAGGTTGAAAATATAATCTGAGACAGGTCATGGACAGCTTTAGAAGTAATTGATAAGATCTTGAAATCATTCTTAAAGTCCAGTGTGATGTGACCTGTAGCTCCTGGTTCTGGTTTAAGGATCGCCACCTCACCAAAATATCCCAAAGCCTCACCTCATGCACACTTATGCACATTATAATAACTGATTTCTATGTTGTTGACATTTTACACTAACCATTTAGCGGATAGAAAGTTCAATCTCTGGATTTTAATAATACATATTGCTTTATTGTTTTCTTTTTATTTATTTTTTACTCCACCCTCAATAGCAAATGTTAAATCTAAATCTGTCTGACACTGTAAAAACATTAAACGACAGGTTTCTTTGCAGAGCTGTTGTACAGGTGTTCCTAATAAAGTGGTCACTGAGTGTAAATCTGACAGGAAAGCAGCTCCTGCTCTCCGTCTGATTATACCGTTTCACCTGAATGTCCAGTTATAGATTTATTAGAAAAAACTCAAATACATACACATTCTATGGAAGATTTAAAATGGCAGAATAATAAGACAAGTCAAGCTGCTTGCACGCACTGCTCAGACAGCGCCCAACTAACGCCAACATTGTAAAGTTGGCAGGAGTTGGTTTGAATCTTTAAAGAGTTCAGAAAACTGACCAGACAGACTTTTGCTGCCTATTTGTTCTTATTTAAGTCACAGAGTCGAGGCTGTATTCACTTTTTGGCAAGTGGAAAACTACTTGTTACTGGTTGGTCCTTTAAAGGTATAACAACATGTTGAAAGGACTGGGTGAGCTATAATCAGCCATAACTCAAATATAACGCTCACGACTAAAATCAAGTCGTGTTGAGAACCTTTTAGTCACAATGGGCTGTATTGGCCATTTAAATGTATTGCAACTGGTAATAAGGACTCATTAAGCTATATTCTGTCTTTTTGGCAAGTGCAATACTACAAACTACATTACAACTGGTAAAAAGGTGGATTGGTTGGCACCGAGCAAGCAAAAATAATGTCATATGGATACTACCTTTATTTTATTTACAGCCTAACCCGGCCGTGAATCATGTTAAATAAAGACTACAATCTGTTTTCCAAATATAAACAAGATCATTAAACATCGGCCACCAAACACAAATTGCATTGGCAGCAACAGGCTAATTTTCTTGCTTATAACGTCTTGTCTGGCCTAATAAACTGCAAACACTTCAACTGTGATTATTCCGTTACAAGAAACATTAACGTTTCACAAAGACATAAAGTGATGCTTATTTGAACGTTATGACTGTTTGATCCAGATAAAAGCAGCTGCAGATGTAGAGATACCGGGCGTTACAGCTTTAACATGCTGCGTCACGTTTTTTTTATTTCACATCACTTTTCGGCCCGACACCTGTCGCTTCCTCCAGCGCGTGATGCACGAAGAGGAGAGGCTGTTCACAGACGGGTCCGTTGTCAATGACCGAGAGAGGAGCAAGTAATGGACACCTTGCTAACCTACATTGACATCAAAGAAAGTCGTGCGCACTGATGTTCTGCATGCGAGTAGTTGTCAAGGAAACGCTCTCAGAATATTGGGGTTTGTTGGAAAACGGCGCACATTAGTCCGACTTTCTATGACTCCACCCGACTAGACGTGTCAAACTCTAAAGACGCCATCCGACGAACACCGACTGATCCAACAGTTGGTATTGGTTGGAGTTGGTCGGCGTTTGTCGGGGCAGCTTAAAATACACTACACGATTTCACATTAAATATAACGTGGTAAAAGGATACATATTTTGATTTTTGTCTTCAAATCAAAACAGCAGTGCAAGCTGTGACTGGATTGTTTCTCATTTTGCCATTTACAATAAACATCTGCATATCAATAAAGATTATTCAAAGAAGAAGACTGACAGAAATGCAATTCAATGTTTTTTTTCCCCCTGTGTTCTGATTGGATTTTTACATGACAAGGAAAATAAGTCACTACATATATTAAAGACAAAAGTCTAAATAGGAAATTTACCGTGTTTAGGTCAGAAACTTTATTGTCCAGAATGTGGAATCAAGACCCTGAACGTGCATATAATAAAATTATACATGTAACAATTTGTATTTTATTTTAGCATATTATATCTTCCGTATATTTCACCATCACAGGATGGACAAAAAAAAAGGTACATAATTGGATAATTGATCTGCTTTAAGAATCAAACACCACAGATATATCTGTAATTTACATAATCAATTCATGGTAAATTGAGGAAAGAGCTCAGCTGTGTTAAGATGTAGAGCCGTTAGTCGACTATCAATCAATAAAATATGAATTAATGTAGATTAAACTACAAGCTCTGTATTAATTAGAAGTAGCTCCACCAGCTGCAACATTAACACGGTGAACACACTAATCAATAAATATAATATAATAATTGTTCTGAAATGGGCCAGAAATAATGATCAGCTAATAATTATATTAATGTATCTAGAATTATAGATTAAATATTTATGATTTTTAAAATGGAATCATTAAGTGATTAGAAAAACTAAAATATCTTTGTTACATTTTTAATAAATAAAAAATTTTCATTCATCATATAAAGACAGAATAGAAAAAAGTTATTAATTGTTAATGCTTAATTTAAACTTAAATGTAATCAATTAGAAATAGTTTGTTGTTTGTTGTTTATAATTAAATACCGTAAAAAAGCTATTAATTATTCTGCATGGTGGCACACTTCACACTCCATATAAAATAGAAAGATTCAGCAGATATATACCACAAATATATCTAATATATCTCTAATTATTGACATAAACTTGTTTACTCGTCATTCTCAATAAATAACTGGAATCCTGAAGAATTAAACACCGGAGGTCCATCAATCCATGAAGGAGCCAACAGTCCTGAATCTGAAACTCATTAAACTATTGAGGTCAATGTGTAGTAATATTACAGTGTAGAAATACTCTGTTACAAGTAAAAGTACAAAAGTTTGAGCAACAAAATATATTGAAAGTACCTGAAGTAAAAGTACTCATTATGAATAACATTTATTATATTGCTGGATTAAAACTATTGATGTGTTCATGTGTTCATCACTTTAATGTTGCAGCTGGTCAAAGTGGCGCTACTTTTAATTACTTATAAATATATATTCTATAATACTTTACATTCAGCCGGGCGGCTTCATCAAGATTTATAGGTCATATTTTATTTGTTTATTGTATTTTCTGTTAATCTGAATCAAAGTAACTATGGCTGTAAAATAAATGTAGTAAAGTAAAAAGTACAAAATGTCCCTCTGAGATGTGCTGGAGTGAAGTAGAGAGTAGCAGAAAAAGAAATACTAAAGTACAAGTATCTCAAATTGCATCTAAGTACAGTCCTTCACAATAAAAGTGAAACAGAGGGCTTTTACTCTGAAGGAGCTGCCAGCAGGATGTTTTCACTTTCAGGGTCATCGAGTGCAAACATTCAAAGACCCACCAACGTTTTCTGTCAGTCACATTTAAACTGTCGACATCATGAACATCCCTTTACAAACCTTTAGTGAATTAGAGATTAGACAAATTAGACCCTTCGGCTTCATGTTAGAAGCAGCCGGAAACAAACATTTGTTCGGGGACTGTTTTCATGAATCCGTGTTTGGGGCAGCAGGTATCACATGCGACTAAAACAACATTTGCTGAATGTTTCTGGAATTTAACAACCTCGACAACCAAATTACACACAGTGATCCTCTACAAGAAGATCCAGATATTGTTCTGAATTTAGAATATTTAAAATTCCAACCTGTTCTCATCCCAACTCGTCACATATGGACGCTTGGTGAACACCCCTTGGAGTCACTTTCTTACGCCCTGGTAAACTTTCAAAATAAAACTAGCAGTTGTGAAACATCACAATTTGGTTAGGTTTAGAAAAAGATCATGGTTTGAGTTAAAATAACATGTTACTTACGTGACTTAAATAAAATAATGTTGACTTTTTGTTTCACACGAGAAACGAACACCAGTCTCCTGACTGAAAGTCTAGTTTCTGTCCACCCGACCGCCTCCTTGCTCAGACTTTTCTGTGAAAGACCCTACACCTACCTTTAGTGTTGAAAATGGTTGCTATAGGGCGTTACAAACTGACACCAGCGGGTCTTGACCAGGCGTCCATATGTGACGTCTTGGGATTGAGAACGTGTTGGTACGCTTTAAAGGAGACCTATTAAACTGCTTTTCCAGTCCTATATTGTAGTTCTGTGACTCCGGTACGGCAGATTTGCATGATTCAATGTTCAAAAAAATCTTTTTCTGTCATATACTGGCTCTTCATGCAGGCCTTCATTTCAGCCTCTGTCTGAAACAGGCTGTAGATGCGCCTGTCTCTTTAAAGCCCCCCCTCTCAAAGCCCACTGTCGTCTGACTGGCCAAGACCTGAAGCATGTTACCAGGCTGTTGCTGGGCGGAACAGACAGACTGAGCGTTGCTGTGGGAGCAAATGAGCATATATGGACCAGCGGCTCCGTCTGGCTCCGTGTGTCGTAGAACGGAGGCCTTGGTAGAAAAAGCTTTTGAAAACAGGAGGAAACCTGAGGTTTTGGCTCACAGGGATTTCTTTTAAAGAGGTGGTATTCTGCTTTTTGGCTTTTTCCCTCTCCTTTATTGAGTGATATATCTTTTTTGTGCATGTAACAGGTTTGCAAAGTGAAAAAGCCCAAAGGGAGTTCCCATCTCCCACAGAAAGCTCTGCTCTGAACCGCTCGACTCGCCTTTGTTTGGTTTTCCTTTGTAGAAATGTTGCACCTGTACCTGCTTCCAGGTACTTTTTTTCGTATCACCTCTGTTGAGGTTCCAAGCGAGCTGAGGCGATACTAAAATGTAACGTGAAAACACGACAGACTGCTGACTGGTCAGAGAGCGTGTGAGGCCGGCCAGCCGCCCGCTCACAGAGCCCTCTGCTCCCGCCCACAATCACAACCTGTAAGTGTGCTTTATTGGTTGTGAATTATATTTAAAATAAACACGGCAATGTAACTTCACAGACTGTTCAAGTGCGGAGTTGTTGTAAACGTTGGCTAACGCAGCTAAAGTTATAGCTATAATGCTAATGTTACACCTGATTTAAAAAGCTACTGAGCAAACGTTCAAATTGTTTGGCCAATTTTTATGTAGAATTGAGTTGAAATATGGTGATTTCTGTAGTGGTTTATTGTAAGATGTGGAACAATGATGTTGTGGACTTGTGAGTAACTTATACCATCTGCTAGGTTACGGTCTCAGTCTGAAGCGGCTTTGATTTGGATCACACTACCTTGTTTCTTACGACCCGCCCTTCTCTCCTTCTGATTGGCTAGTAGTCCTTACCTGGGAACTGCGCATGTGCAACTCCGAAAAAAGATTTTGTACAAGTAAGATGCATCACTCTGTAGCTCAAGAGTAGAGCGTACAACACACAGGGTGAAAAGAGGAGCTGCAGCAATGTGCAGTATGAGAAAAATATAACCATGTAAACCTGTTCTGGTACAACCCCTAATTAAGATTTTGAACCTGAAAATGAGCAGAATACCACCTCTTTAAATACTTTGAATACATTTACATACATTGTAACATTGTAGATAAGTCGTAAAATGTGGAAAGCATAACAGGTCTCCTTTAATGTTGTTTTTGTACGTGTAGGGTCAAGTTAGGAACAACAAATATGCAACGTCTGGTTAGACTTTGAAAATAAAACTAGTGGTTAATGTTGTGCAACGTCACAGTTTGGTTACGTCGTTAGGTTTAGGCACAAAAACTGCTGGTTAGGGTTAGGAAAGATCATGGTTTGGGAATAACTACGTTACTTAAGTGACTTAAAGTATCTAAGTTCAGTTCCGCTACTTACGTAATATCACAAAACAAAATCAGTGAATCTTTTTGTTTCATATGGGAAACAAACACCAGTTTTAACGGTTTTGTCTCACCTGTCCACCCAAACCCACTCCTTACTTTGACTTTTCTGTTATTTATACTAGGCCTACTTTTAGCGTTGAACTATCGCTTGCCATGTGCGTTGGTACCAGACACCGAAATACGTGTCAAAGCAAAGCTTTTTTGGGGGGAAATGAGAACAGTCTGAAAATCCAGCTGCTGGTGATAAATTTCAATGAAATCTAAGGGAATTCAGAACTATAGTGTGTCCTGGCCTCATGTCAGCATTTCGACCTTCATGTAGAGAAAAAAACTGAACAGTTAATTGAATAAATAAAACATGTGGAAACGTTTGTTTCGGTGGCTTGTAAAAAACGATCTCACCCACAACTCATGACTCCAGTATCCAGTCACGGCGTGCGTCTTATCTGACAACTAAATGTTGGACTTAATGTTTGCAGGTTAAATATTTAAGAGAAACTAAAGTACTCTGGTTGAAATAATGTGGTCCAAAAAGTGTGTACCAGTGTTTTTCTTCTTGTGTCTGGTGCTAAATCTGAAAATATTATTTTATTCTAACATATAATTTAGACGTTTACATATTTTGTTCATCATAAAGTTCATAACTTTTAAAAGTGCATCTTTGTAAGTTTGTTACAATCAGGAACAAAATTTTGTGTTTTAGCTCCTTTAAAATTAAAGATATAAATCAAATCCAGTTTCATTATTAGGATTTTAAAACCACCTGTCAGTCATGCCATGTGTATCTGCAGTGTTTAATGTAAACCTTTTGAAAACATTTGGATAATTACTAACCTGAAACAAACCGGCTTTCTACAGTAACATGTGTCTAAACCAAACTCCATTCATAAAAACCTGCACTTTACTGTCCTGTCCTCTGTGCATGTGTTTTTATCC
Source organism: Micropterus salmoides (assembly GCF_014851395.1). Classification (NCBI taxonomy): domain Eukaryota; kingdom Metazoa; phylum Chordata; class Actinopteri; order Centrarchiformes; family Centrarchidae; genus Micropterus; species Micropterus salmoides. The sequence continues at coordinate 34,527,637 of NW_024040041.1, read as the reverse complement.
TGAAGATGAAGGTTTGTGTTTGATGTGAAACTGCTGACTGATCAACATCAAACATTGACTTTGTTGCTAATCAACAATAAAGAGCTAATTTGTATTATTATTTGGAAATGATCTTTGCTAAATAAACAAAACAGGTCCTAATGCTTTGTTGGCACAAAATGGCTGCCAGTTGGTATAGTGTCAAACTGCCTTTTTATTTTGTCTGTATCAGATTTTACATCGATTATGTGATGTCGACCGTGTCATCTGTGTGTAATAACCCTTCATGGCAGATTTGTCAGACAGTCTGTAAATGAAAATCCTTTCGTCACGCAGCTCAGATCCGAGCAGCCGACGGCCTCTTGGGAGCCAAACTGTGTCAAAATAATCACTTTATTGTGATTTTGGTTGTAAAGTGAGACGCTCATTAATAAGTCATTGTTTTATTCTGAAAAGCTGCTTCGTGGCTGCAGACGCCCCTTTTTTCTTTAGATGTTTAATGTTTTTAATGTTTATGTCTTGTCATGCTGAGAGAAATGGAGCTGACCTTTGACCCTTTGCTGTTTGTTCTTCAGTGCTATTTTGACATCAGGACCTTGTAACTGTAACTTACTATCTTAGTTACGAGATCTGTAATTAATGTGATATGGATGAGAAAGATTTTTTTGACGTACAGATTTAGTTTTCTCATAATTATAAATAAATACAGATTTTGTCAAAACAGTTTTTTGCTGTTATGAGACACGAATCTTGTTAATTATGAGATTTACTTTTGGTAACGGAGATCCAGAACTCATCGATTACAAGTTTTTCTTGTAATAATGAGACAGTTTTTGTTTGTTTGCAGTCATCAGATACAGATCTAGTTAGAAGTTGTTGTGGAGCTGCAGCACTCAGTGACAAACTTGTGTGAAAGTCCTGAGTTTGACCCATCCTACCTTTATAATCCGTACTGTTGTAGTCTTGTAGAGACCGGTCTTGGTCTCAAGACCACTTTTTGATGGTCTTCTCGTCTCGGACTCGACCGCATTTGTACTCGGTCTTGTCTCGGTCTCAGACATTGAAGACTCTGGATTTTATTTCAAGACCAGTCAAGACCATAACTTTGGGAATATCAATAAATTGCTTTTGCATCGTCTGATTTATTTGTTAACATCCAAAATTTGGTTGGATGTAAAACGTGTTGCTTCAAATGCAACAATTAATTAAAAATGTGTTGTTAACGTAACGACTCTCCCCTCCCCGCAATGGTAACTATGGAGAAGGAGTTGATTTCAGCCCTTAGTGTTTGTACGTGGGTGTTTTAATGGGAATGTGGAAGAAGTACCTGTGATCTCGTTCCACATTTTATTGTGTGTCATGTAATGTGGGAAACTGGTCTTGGTCTCGACTTGTTCTCAGCCCCTAAAAGTCTTGGTCTTGTCTCGGTTTCAATAAGTTCTGGTCTTGGTCTCGACTTGGTCTCAGCCCCTAAAAGTCTTGGTCTTGTCTCGGTTTCAATAAGTTCTGGTCTTGGTCTCGACTTGTTCTCAGCCCCTAAAAGTCTTGGTCTTGTCTCGGTTTCAATAAGTTCTGGTCTTGGTCTCGACTTGTTCTCAGCCCCTAAAAGTCTTGGTCTTGTCTCGGTCTCAATAAGTTCTGGTCTTGGTCTCGACTTGGTCTCAGCCCCTAAAAGTCTTGGTCTTTTCTCGGTCTCAATAAGTTCTGGTCTTGGTCTCGACTTGGTTTCAGACCCTAAAAGTCTTGGTCTTGTCTCGGTCTCAATAAATTCTGGTCTCGGTATTGACTTGGTCTCGGTTTCGGCGGCCTTGACTACAACACTAATAATCCGTCTTCTGATTTCCTACAATGCTACCGCCGTGCGGCCACTAGAGGCAGCTAAAAGCCTAAACATGGGTCGTAAGAAGCTGGATAATAATCGACCTACACGTCCGTTTTTCTGGTGAGGATGGCTGAACAAACTGGACCGTCTGACTGGAGGTCTGCAGCTGGACGTTGGTTTACGGGGGAGCGATATATTTAGACGCTGCCATCACTAACGTGTCCCGGCAGTGCGGGACCTCCTCAGCTCTTTGAGATCTGAATCTGCTTGTTGCACAGTCCACCACGTGGCGTTAATGTGAACTAAAACCCTGGTCTTTGTCTCCTCTCAGATCTGAGTTCGGGGGGTTCGACCAGCAGCTCCAGGAGCTTCGTCTGCAGTCAGTGTGGGCGGTCTTACCGCCACGCCAGCTCCCTGCTCAACCACAAGAACAGCCACAAGACCGGGACCTACTTCTGCAACCACTGCCAGAAGGAGTTCCCCAACCTGATGTCCCTCAAGAACCACAGACGGATCCACACCGAGCCCAAGCGCTACCGGTGCCCGGACTGCGGAAAGTCCTTCCGGGTGTCCACGGCGCTTATCTGCCACCGCCGCATCCACACCAAGGAGAAGCCGTTCTCCTGCCAGCAGTGTGACAAGAGCTTCTCGTCCCGGTCCAACCTGAGGCACCACATGAAGGTGCACTGGAGGGGTCCGCCACTGTCCAGAGGGAGGTCATCCGCCTTCCTCACCGTCGCCTCCAGACCTTTCATCTAAATCTAAACCTCACTGGTCTTTCTGAAACAGACTTCCCCGGACCGCGTGGTCTCCTGAGGAACACCATGTGGAGGTTTTGGTCTGTGGGTTCGGGTTTAAATTTTATCAGAGACTGAACACCTGATATCATTATATCACTGAGATATTTCACCTGAAAACCATCAGTCTGAATTTATCAGTTTTAAGTTCCCCTCTTCGAGGTTTTTCCTGGTTCCTGACGTGAAACAAAAGAAGTTCGAAAATATCTTTTTCTGTGAACAAAAGACAAAGTCGACTGCGACTCCCATGGTGCATTTCACTGTCAAACAGCCGATCACAGAGCTTCATATACTGCTGTGTGTTCAATAACAACAAGCTAAATTTAAATTGCGTTTGGAAAACTGATTATTTCAACGTGATTCATTCTCATTGCATTTAAAATTCTCTCTGATTGATGGTTTATCTCCATAGCAACAGCAGCTGAGGCTCATGGGTATTTAGAGACAGACAAAAACACAATTTATCAGAAAACAAGGGTCAGTTATTCAAACTTCCAATCACTTTCACGACTACAGTATAAGTCTCTCTTTTTTGGATCGGGTGACGTTCTGATCAGTTCCATTCAGTTTTGATATTCAGCTTTTACCTTGAATTTTGGCATCTGAATCTGATAAACTAGAGTTTATTTACTTGAATGTTTTGATCCGAGTCGTGTTATTGCCCTATGTGCTAATAACGGATTTCAGTGATGTCATGTTGTTTTTTCAGGATGATGTGTAACTCTGGTGCATTTACAGCAGTGGCAACGTCTCGGATATTAAATCAACAAATAAATATATAGAAACTAAATGTAGCAGTTTGAATAGATATTATAGTTTTATCATGATCGTTTTTTATCAACAAGTCCCCCAACCTAAACGACAGCATATATCGTTTTATCCATCCCAAAACGACACATATGAGCATTAAACACTGTGAACGAGCGCTTTCACCACTAATGTTGTGAAACGGTCACACTTTGGTTACGTTTATGAAAAACATTGTGGTTTGGGTCAAAATAAGTACATTATATAAGTCACGTGACACAAGTCAGTTAAAACTGGTCTCCTAAGTAAGTCCAGTGTTTCAGCCATCCAACCACCCCGTTCTACCTCCTTATGCGGACTCCCTGCCTATTTATAATACGTCACCCGACGTCCTCCTTTGCTACCGTCATATTACCACTAGAGGTCGTTGCCACAATAAAAGTAAATATGGGTCGTCATAACGTGCTGCACAAACAACATATAGTTTCAAGTCCAAACCATATAAATTCAGATTGATGGTTGACGAACGAATTTTGGAATTAAATTTCAACATGATGTGTTTTAGCAGTTATTTAGGTTTTCAGTGAGTTATTCAGTTTCTTACATGATTCAGATCCTTTCATGAGCAGGAAACCTGGAAGCTGAAGCTCTTCTCTTCATGGAAACTTAAATGTGCGTTTTTTTTCTCTGACTTTGTGAAGCTCTCTGAGTTTCTCTCCGTCGATGATGAACGGCACTCGGAGGCTTAGCTGAACGGGTCTGAACACTTTTACACTCTGAGTGAAGCGGCATATTGCGTCGTCGTTGTCGTCACTTCCTCCTGATGAACTGAGCTCGCCGGGTGTTTAAGTAGATATCAGACTTTATCTATTGGGATATATTTTAGGTTTAAAGACGTCAGAGTGGATGATGGGTCTTCTATTGTTTCCACTACCTCTTCCTCTAATCTTGGTGTACTAGCTCCTATTTGTTCCTCTCATGTAATCCTGATTTTCTGTTTTATGCTCTGGTTTCACGCCATTGAACGAAGCGAAGAGTGTTGTTGTTGTAGAGTCAAGAAGCAGAAACATTTTAAACCCGTGGAAGCGTCTTTTTCCTCGGCGTCACGCTGTCTGGAGCGAGACCATTCAGATCTCAGCAGCTGTAAATGCAAAGAAGCATAGATCAGATGATATTTATCAGAAAACATGTCCAGATACAGATCACATGTGAAGGCCAGGTGAAGACAGGGCCTTCGTAAAACTTGTCCAGAGGGAAAATAGAGGAAATGAAAGCAAGGATTCTTTTTTTTAGATGATCTTTGAGTGAAAACAACAGCTCATTTCATTCATATAAACTCTCTTTCCTCTGACAGACTGTAAGACTTCACAGCGTCTCTTCAGACTGAAACTTAAAACGTTAACTTCTAACAAACTCTGGAGTGGAGGAACAAAGCGAAGATGAACAGAGGACGTCGACACGGACAAACATGAGGAGATTCTGTTTTTTACACTACGGAGGATAAACAGTGTTCCTTCCTCTTCTTCTGTTAGCATTCAAGACTCATAACGTACAGACGTAAAGCAGAGAAAAAACTGGGAAAATGTAGTTTCATGGGTGTTTGGACGCCTTCAGGTCAGCAAAGGAACTGTGAACTTAGCTGCCCTGATGGGAATCATCATCATCCTCCGAAGGACTGTCGAGATCAGAACCTCAACACTCAGACTGTTTTTAACTTCAACACCAAAATCAAACCATCAACACGGAAGTCCATTTATGTCATGTGGGGAAAAAAACTATCATATGTTTTTTATTCACTATTAAGTGTTTCTGAATCTTGTAAATATAAAAAAGTTAAGTGTAAAGTTTCAGTATTTGTAGAACACTTTGAAACTGCCTCCTGGATGAACTGCAGGAGCTAATTATGACAAACTCTCATAAATATGAGAAACGGCATCATAATTATGACGCAACTGAGTTTCTTAATCAGTAGATATTATCTAGTAATTATGCCTACTATGTTGCGATTATAGTTGAATTTCTCATTGCTATGATATTAGAAACCTTTTCATAATTATACTGAGTCAAATTTGAAGTATCTCATTATTATGAGATAATAATGAGATACATAATAATGACAAACTAATTATCACATAGTTTTATTTATGATGAGAAACTTTCTCATAATTATATGATACAGAGTATGAGATAGTTATTACAAACTCTTTATATATACTCTTTATCTCATAATTTATGATCCTTTTTATGAGAAAATAAATAGTCAAATCTATGAGGTGCAATCTCATGTTGCAAGTATGAGGAACATTTATAATGAGAAACACAATTCAGTTTCTTAATCATTAGATATTATCTAGTAATAATGAGAAACTCATATTTATGGCAATCTATGACCACTATTTTATGATTCTGACAAAATTTGCTATGATATTTCATGAGAAACCTCACAGTTATAAGATTCAGAGTCATAATTATAAATTAATAATTATGATGAGATATTATCTCAAGAAACTAATTATCACTTTGTTCTATTTATGATGAAATCGTATGTAATAATTATGAGAAACCTTCTCATAATTATGAGCTACCGAGGGTGAGATACTCATAGTTATTACAAACTCTGTCATAATGAGAAACATCTGAGAATCTGAATGATGAGATTGTATCTCATCATTTTGACTTGGCATCTAAAACTGAAAAAACAAGTTTCTCTTCTTTATGAGAAAGTTTCTCATAGTTGGTAGATACTATCTCGTAATCACGAGAAGCTTATTTTAATTATGAAGTACTCAGTCATACTAACTCAGTACTTGAAGAAACATCCTGTTATCTGCGAGATAGTATCTATTAGTCATAATTTATAGATACTTTATCTCACAAGTATTAGAAAGTTTCTCCAAACTCTGAGAGTAGAAGTCATTATTATGAGAAAAACCTAACACTTAACAATGAAAGAAAAACTTAGCTGGTGGATTTGTTCTTCAAAATGTGGAAATAGACTTCCATAACCAGCTGTTCTACAAGACGACCAAAAAACTGGGACTCTTGTGACGTTCTCATCGGATCTCTCACAGACTTCATTTATCATGGATTTCTTTCACAAAGCTGATGTCGGGAGCCATGTAGCTTTGTCTCTGAAGAAACTCACCAAATACAGACTTCAGGTTCGTCTGACAGCGGCCTGTTGACCAGCAACGTTCCTCATCAGGAGAGTTTGTAACATCACGGATTTATCCTGCCTCCGTCTTCTTCACCGTCTTGTACTCAGTTGGTTTTTAGGACACCTGTATTTTCTGACTCTGTGCCTGACAGCTCACATATATAGATAGTTTAAAGGGTTGTGGTACAAACTAAAAAGAAGTAGAATTTATAAAGGTAATGATGTGATGATGCTTTTGCTTACTTGGTCACAATCTGCAGCTGATTTCACTCAAACGAAACGCTTTCAGCTCTAAAATACTTACATGACGTGTGGGTTGAGGGTCATAGTTCAGTGTTGTTTCTACACTTCAGATCTGGTTTATCAGATGAAATTATAAAGAGTTCTCCAAAAAAAGTGACATACAACTGCAGGTCATTGTGACAGCCATTTTGTCTCCTTTCTAAATAATGTATTTTGTAAATATGACAATGTTTTCTCATACTCTTCGCAACTATGAGAATCAAAAAGTTATACTATCTCCAGCACAATATCTGTGAAGCTTCTGAGTCATCCAGGTCTTAGGTATCCAAGGAAGGTTAAAATCAAGGGCAACTGGACTTGGTTGAAGACACTTGAAGACGTTTCGCCTCTCATCCAAGAGGCCTTTTCGAGCCTGGTCTCATCCCAGGGCGTCAAATACCGATGCTTTGAGAAAGCCTGACAAATTGTTCGTATTTGAAACACAAGGTATCTTTCAGCGTCCGTATGAAATGCACTGGGCTTTCAAGTAACACACTCACCAAGCAACCATAGTTTTGGTGCCTAAACCTAACCAAAACCATGATCTTTTCCTAAACCTTACCAAACTGCATCGATTCCACATATTAAAAACGCGTCTTGTACAAATGCTGAAGGGTACTTTGTGCGTCAAATACTGATGCCTTTTCAGGCTTTCTCAAAGCGTCGGTATTTGAAGCGAGATGAGAACATGTTGGCTTCTTCAATTCTGACTGACTGGCAGGAAGTTGTGGTCGTTGGAGTCACCTGAGGCCAAATGTGAGTGTTTAGTGTCCTGGGGAGAGATGAACCACTGGGAGGACAGATGGTTCGAAAGAGGATTGAAAGAGGCCATTTACACCAGAATAGAGAGACCGTCACTGAACAGAGGAGGTCTGAGACACCACTTATCCCCCACCTACAATGCTGTCCTTTCATTTCTTCCCAGTAAAACAAATACTCACATGTGACCTCATGTGACAATGCTAACAACAGTCGTTTAAACTTGGCTTCAGGTGACTCTAACCACCACAACGACGGTCGTTACAACAGTCAGGAGCACTGACGAACCGGGCGGTATCCATCACCTCGATAACGACCCCACAGAGGTTAAATAGCTGGGACTCCCTGCCAGTCAGTCAGAACTGAAGAAGCCTCTTGGATGAGAGTTGAAACGTCTTTGAGAATCTTCAACAAAGTCCAGTTGCCCTTGATATTAACCTTCCTTGGATATATCATACAAAATTCTCAGAATTAGTAATTATGAGAACAATTTTTAAATTATGAGATCTGCATCTCCAGAGATCTGTGAAAAACAGTAAAAATTCTCATAATTATGTGAACGAGAAAACGTTTCCATATCTTTATCTGGTAATTATGAGATGAGTCTTTGTTGAATGCATTATGCTTACGTTCATTCCTGACAGCCTCGATTTAGGGGTTAAGTTAAAAGTTGTTAAGCCGTGTCAGTTTAAAGAACATTTTCCTCCTGGTTTAATTTGATTAGAAAAAATGTCAAATTAGTTTTAGATTTATCTGCGTCGGCATTCACATGGTCCAAATAATCAGGTTAATTTTAGTTGGGGATGCAAAATGGCGCAGCAGAAAGGGACTTGTAGAGACATAGCAGTAGACTCTGTGCTGTTTGGTTAGATGATGTATTGTCATTGTACCTCTATATCATAACCTCTGTATGACCTTTTATATACAAAACAAATAACTGTAGAATACATGTATTTATATCTACTTGTGATGAACTGATGTTAACGAGAGTGTCAACTGACAAGCAGCTGACAGTGAGAAATGGTTTGTTGCAAAAAATCACTAAATCTAAAATGTCAGGCTCTCAGAACATCATCGCATCGCTTCCTGCGCATTTTCTTCTTCTTGATGGTTCTTATTGTCCTCTACAGTTTTTAATAAAACATTAATTGGTAAATTCCTGGAAGCACTGTAGCTTATTCTAAATCAGTCCCAAATACACCATCCTGCTGGCCCAAAAACTCACTAGAGCACCACATGTGGATTCATCCGCCGCTGAAAATAGTCCCCAACAAATGCACTATTTCCTCCTGTTTATTTGACAGAAACATACTGAAGCAGAGCAGGATCCCAACATGATAACGACCCCAAACACACCTCCGAGACGACCACTGCCTCGCTAAAGAAGCTGAGGGTAAAGGTGACGGACTGGCCGAGCATGTCTCCAGACCTGAACCTAATGAGCATCTGTGAGGCTCCTCAAACAGAAGGTGGAGGAGCTCAAGGTCTCTAACATCCACCAGCTCCGTGATGTCGTCATGGAGGAGAGGAAGAGGACTCCAGAGCCAACCTGAAGCTCTGCTGAACTCCAGGCCCAGGAGGGTTAAAGCATCACTGGAAAATAACGGTGGCCCCACAAAATATTGACACTTTGGGCCCAATTAGGACATTTTCACTGAGGGGTGTACTCACTTTAGTTGTCAGCGGTTCAGACATTAACGGCACAGCAAATTTACACTGTTATACAAGCTGCACGCTCACTACTTTACACCGTTATACAAGCTGTACGCTCACTACTTTATACTGTTATACAAGCTGCACGCTCACTACTTTATACTGTTATACAAGCTGCACGCTCACTACTTTACACTGTTATACAAGCTGTACGCTCACTACTTTACACTGTTATACAAGCTGTACGCTCACTACTTTACACTGTTATACAAGCTGCACGCTCACTACTTTACACGCTCACTACTTTACACCGTTATACAAGCTGTACGCTCACTACTTTACACCGTTATACAAGCTGTACACTCACTACTTTACACCGTTATACAAGCTGCACGCTCACTACTTTACACGCTCACTACTTTACACTGTTATACAAGCTGTACGCTCACTACTTTACACCGTTATACAAGCTGCACGCTCACTACTTTACACGCTCACTACTTTACACTGTTATACAAGCTGTACGCTCACTACTTTACACTGTTATACAAGCTGCACGCTCACTACTTTACACGCTCACTACTTTACACTGTTATACAAGCTGTACGCTCACTACTTTACACTGTTATACAAGCTGTACACTCACTACTTTACACCGTTATACAAGCTGCACGCTCACTACTTTACACGCTCACTACTTTACACTGTTATACAAGCTGTACACTCACTACTTTACACTGTTATACAAGCTGCACGCTCACTACTTTACACGCTCACTACTTTACACTGTTATACAAGCTGTACGCTCACTACTTTACACTGTTATACAAGCTGTACGCTCACTACTTTACACGCTCACTACTTTACACTGTTATACAAGCTGTACGCTCACTACTTTACACTGTTATACAAGCTGCACGCTCACTACTTTACACTGTTATACAAGCTGCACGCTCACTACTTTACACGCTCACTACTTTACACTGTTATACAAGCTGTACGCTCACTACTTTACACTGTTATACAAGCTGCACACTCACTACTTTACACTGTTATACAAGCTGCACGCTCACTACTTTACACTGTTATACAAGCTGCACGCTCACTACTTTACACTGTTATACAAGCTGTACGCTCACTACTTTACACTGTTATACAAGCTGCACGCTCACTACTTTACACTGTTATACAAGCTGTACGCTCACTACTTTACACTGTTATACAAGCTGTACGCTCACTACTTTACACTGTTATACAAGCTGTACGCTCACTACTTTACACTGTTATACAAGCTGCACGCTCACTATTTACACTGTAGTGTCATTTCTTCAGTGTTGTCACATGAAAATATAATCAGATATTTACAAACAAGTGAGGGGTGTTCTCACTTTTGTGAGATACTGTATGTTACTGTGTGTTAAATATTCCATGTCTGAAATCTGTTTTATGGGATACAGCTGACAAAATCTGCAATTTCAAATTTAAAGCCTTTCTGATGGCCATAATCCTTCTTTTTCTCTGGAAGGCTTTTAATGTTAAACAGACATAAATTGCTGATAAATAAACAACAATAAATTAATAAATAACAACAGAGCGGTGAGTATGACCTGTTGTACTGAGAATTTCTCAAAACTAGAATCAGCTGGAGAAAAGTAAAGATAAAGTGAGAGTGATTAACAAGACACAAAGCAATAAAGATCCCGTCAGGCATCAAGAGTACACTGAACAATCCTTTTCTTTATTCATTTTTTGTTATCATTTCAATATGTCTGTCAGGGTTTGTTTTTTTAAAGTTTTTATTTTAAATTAAAATTTTGACACACTTATAAAAGACAGCATCTGCATAGAGTTGTCATCTTAAAGATCCATGAAGAGAGAGAGAAGAGGGGGAGGGAGGAGAGAGAGAGCAAGAGAGAGAGAGAGAAGGGGGGAGATAGTGGGGGTGGTGGAGGAGGGGGGGAGGGGCAAAAGGGTAAAGTAGGGTGGAGGGGAATACTGGCACGTCACATGAACTAAACAGAACAGCCAACAGCAGTACGAGAGAGGGGGAGGAGGGGGGAGACAGGGTTGGAGGTGAGGGTGGGGGGTCGGGAGGGGGTTTTAGAGGGGGCGGGCTGAGAGGGGAGGGGAGGGGGGGACAGATCGCTTTTACATTACGCTACGCACACATACACACACACAAAAAAAACGGGACACAAGTTGCATTTCCGGTCAAAGTTGCGTGTGAATTGCGATGGCTCTGTCCTCTTTTTGTTTAGTAGTTTTTTAAATTTTAGGAAATATTTTCAGTCTCTCGCCTGCCATTTCCCCCGATATATAGCTTCTTTCTTTATTTGTCCATGTGCACTAAAAAACATAGGGGTTTGTCCTTCTTCTAGAGTCTTACTGACGCTCCAGAAGGTCCCGTGTTTATGGCATCTAAAATGGGTGATTTCGTCAAAGGAGTTCCTGCAGGAGGTCTGAGTGTACCGGCCGGGCCCGAACGCCTCTGCATGATAAAGAAAGCCCTTGTTTCTCTGTATATTGCACGCTTTGTTACGGTAGGCCTGTGTGAGGCTAGAGACGGGGCCCGAAATTAGGTGGCGACTCTGAGACGGCCGTGTTCCTCAAACCGCGTCGAAGGCGTAAAGCTGCACTCGGACTACATTCAGACAGACCTGAGCTACTATTGTGAGTCTGACCAGGTAAAACCCACAAAGATTGTTTCCCTTTCAGAGATCCACAAGTAGCTTAAATCTGTTTGTCGCAAAGACTTCGAGATTCAAATGTCTGTATGACCTTCGAGTGGTCTCTTGTGCCTCGACACCTTTGAGAAACTGATGCTAAGACCTCCAGGAACCGGATGAGGAACCAGAGATGTAACATAGAAGGAAGACTGTGGTGGCGTTTTGAGGTACGTCAGGACGGCTGAGTGGATGCAGAAACACATTACGTGATTTTTAAAACTGGCTTGGGCCTCATTTTCCAAAAGCATTTTAAGGCTTGTGATCTCACCCCATAGACTGACAACGGGACCGAGATCATGTTAAAAACTGCTTTTGGGGAACCGTCCTCAGATCTGTCCGTTGTTGCACCGACAGGGTCAGATTGTGGTTTGGTTGCTGTTAACACGAAGACCAAGGAGAAGATCAGTTAGAAATCCCATCTTGTGTGTCTTACGTTCATTATAGCCAAAGGCTCTGCAGTAGCTGATGGATGTGCGGTTTTACTGATTTACTACTCAACTGACCCAATAAATTGTAATGGTGGGATTGTTTTGTCCGACAGCCTTGACAGGTATAAGCAGCGTGGCTCTGCGGCACTTCTTTGCCACCGATATTCAAATTTGGCGCCATCTTGGAGCTGCTTATGCCAATCAAACTGTTAGCAGTCTAGCAGGCGGATGTTAGCGCAGTTAGAGTATGTGGGCACTTGCATCTCATGATCTGGCTACTAACTTGTGGAGCACGTCAGGGTTTTTCAGGACTGAGTGTAGGCTACACTCTGGGGGAACAGGCAGGTGAAGAGACCAGGTTTTAGGTATGTAGTTTGGCTAGCTAGCTGTGGTTGAGAGACAACGTCCGACAGAGAGAGAGAGAGTTCGGAAACCCGCTAACAGTGCTTCCGAAGTGATCATGGGGCGTGGCTTGGAAAGCCCTGGAGGCGGGGTTAATTTTCCTAATATGGAGGGAAGCACTTTCATCAGAGGAGCCAGTGGGTGGAGCCTCTGGAACTGGGGTGATGGGCGGAGGTGTGGTTGTGGCTGCGTTTACACCCACAAAGGCAAAGATTTGTCGATTTTAATACCTGCCGACACACGAGATCTTTACATTTCCTTCTAAATGGATTTGTCAGAAGTGTTTCAGACAGAAATGAAGAGACCAAAAAACAAAAAGGCACGGCAGTGAAAAACACTGTCATACATTTTTCTTCCACACGTGTGAAAGTGTGATTTGGGCAGGCTGGTGTAAACACAGCGTCTGAACTGAGCATGACGGACGAGGACGCTCGAAGCTACGTTTCTCTTCCTCTCTGTTCATTGTCTCTCACCCACGGAGAAAGAACAAAAGGACTGTGGAGACAGGAGGGGCGGAGGTGAGGACGGGCGACGTTTGAGGGGGAAGCGAAAGAGGCAAAAAAGGACAGAGATCGAACTACTTGTCAACTTTGACGGGAATAGATATCTCAGTAGATTTATACATAGACATGCAAGTCATTTTTTCTCTCTTTGAAGTTATTTACAATAATTACATAACACAAAGAATCCAGTTTCAGTTTGACAAAATTGCGAGCATTCAATATTCAATATAACTACTATTACTTATGATAACATAACTCCTTTTGTACTTCTTTAAATCATTGCTATTATAGAATCGTCATAACCTCCCTTTTTTATGTTTGTTTGATCACTTTGTGTGAAGCCGTTCGTTCTTCTTCTGGGTTTTTGCAAATGTTTTACTGCATTTTTATCTGTCATTTATGGTAATAATAATAATAACAATAATAATGATAATGTTATTTAAGTGTCTTTCCTACTTGCTATGGCAGAGACCGGGTGGGTGTGGTCTGTCTTGTTGGCCCCTCCCTCTGACTCCTCCCACCCCTCCCACTAGGGAAAAAAACACTGATACAAACTGAAATACTGTCTCGTACGATGAAGAGAGCAGAAAGACATATGGGTGGAGCTTCACATAAAAAAAAACAAAAAAAACAGTTCATATCAAATTGCAGCTGCTATTGCCGACAAGAGCAGCATGAAGCCACAATTAAACAAACATTTTCATTTTAGCATCATCCAGAGCAGGGCACTGAACAGGGTTTTGGTTTTTGAAAATTCTTTCAGGAAGACAAAAATCATCGTAGAGAAGAGTTTAATCGTCCGACAGCGGAGGAACAAAAAAGCACGATTAACTTTGAACCTGGTGTCTGCAGACGCTGTGCTGCTGGTTGACACTGACAAAGTAATTTTCAGAAATAATAGAGCGTATTGTGCCCACATACACACACACACACATTAGTTTTGTGTGTTAAAATAACCTCAAATTACAGGAACTCAGGAAGTCATTTTTCAATACTTTTGTGAAACAATACGCCACACACAGGCTAATGGCTAACGGCTAACGGTAAGTCAATCTTTGGAGTCTTGGTGTCGCACCCAAACTCTGTCCGGATGATTTTTTCCTGCTTTCTGTACCCCACTCTGACAAAAACTGTACACAGCCAACAGAAGCAGTGATGGCTACACAGCCACATAATACAGTTATAGAAATGCAGTATGTTGGTGTAAGATTTATATATATATATTCTTCCCTATATATGTGAGTTCAGTTGACAAGGTTGCAGTCTGTTCTCACACATAGGAAAATGCTCGCTGTAGGTTTACGGGGACTTGCTAGCTCGCAAATGTTCCGCTAACCGCTAACGCAGCTGCCAGAACAGTTAATGTAATATTATAGCTAGGGCAAAATAAACGGAGTAGAGTGCAGTTAATGAGTTAAAGAAAGTAACTGACGCTGCAGTCGTGGTGATCCCGATGAGCACAATTACAACAAAGCAGTGTTAGCTAGCACTGTTTCATCTTAATTATTGTCATTTGCACAGCTAAACACAAACAATGTAGAGAGGGGTTGCAATAAAAGAGGCGTTGGTTGGTTGGCTTTAAGCCTTTAAGCTTTTAAACAAAATCCTTTGTGGCCGTCCGGCTAGCAAAACCTTAAAACCCGCAGGGAAGCATCCATCCTGTAGTGTGAACACAGAGACTGATAAACAAGAGGTACAGAAAATGACACCAAAATAACAAGAATAACAGCAATTAATAAATAGAATAAGAAAGCACCACCGTTGTCTCCGTATATGCCTCAAGTGGAGGAGAAGCGTACATATGCAAATTTTATCACGGATGATTATGCGTCATATTTTTCCACTTATCAGATCACAAGCTAACATCTACAGGTGAAAAGGAAAGTGGGGTGTGGAGGCAGACATCGTTGTGGTGACGTGAGATTACTGTTGGAAAGCTTTGTGGGTTTGATTGGCGGACAGACCAACATGCAGTGAGGGCTGGTGGTGGGCAGGGGTGGGGCTGGGCTTTTGTTTTTAAAGTTAGGGTAGCATTTAATGTTTTTTATTATATATTTTTTCACCATTTGTGACAAACATCTCAGTGTAAACTTTACTCGCATTGTGCTCTTTGATATTAGCGGCGAACATTTTGAGAACACATGAGGGGGAGGGCAAAAAATGCTTTGGTTTAAATTTTAATAAATATAACAATAACAGTGATCATGGCGTCCGGAAATGTGTCTGATCTCGTCCCATTGGTCACAATTTTCAAAAAACAAAGTTCAAAATTCATCGAACGGCTGCGATCCACGGACCTGCGATTGGATGCTTTGCACATCACAACAAAACTTGTGCTGCTCCAAAACACACACACATTCACGCATTTATGCACCAATCTTGTGTCACTGAAGAGGACGGGAGGCATGCTGCACACACACAAGACCGGGCGGAGGGACAACTGGAGGTTAGCCCAACAATAATTAACGTTTGCGGGGACAGTTCCTCCACAAAAACACAACACAAATGCATCCGTGGAAGCAAACAAACACAGGGAACAGCTGATAACGGTGGTGTGTAACCTAGCGGGAGGGTTTGAGGGGGGGGGGGGGGGCAGAATGGCTGAAGTCGACGGCAGCGTATTTGAAAATTTAGCCTCCTCGTTAAAAATCCAGTTCCAACAATGTTACAAAACAAAGCACTTGTTGACATGTAGTGCCAACTTTTTAAAGATAAAAAAATCGAGAATGCAGATTAAGGAACGAGTAAAGTAGTTAGCTAACGTGCTAACGTGCTAACCAAAGACAGGTCCGATGAACGGTAAAGTGCACGACATGGAGGGCAGGTTGGGGGTGGGGGACAAAAAACACCATCATGCAAACTCCACAACGCTTTTGCATGCCGTTTTTATTATTATTGTTATCATTATTACACACAACAGGATGGGCGGGGTCTGCTAGGAAGGGAAGGGGCAGACTCCCGATCCTCAACGCCGTCTTTTTGTACAACCAAACGAATACTACACAAACGGGGGGAGAGAAGACAAAAGGACAGGGGGCCGAATACTCGGACAAACTTCCTAACCTTCGCCGACTTGTTTAATTAACGTCTTTGTGGTTTTGGGACGTTTGTCCATGTTTTCTTTCCCAAGAGGATGGCGGCAGGACCTGATGGATGGCTGCCATACAGGAACAGGAACTTTACAGAAAACACACACACACACACACACATACACACAGCAAAGAAACATCAGTGTCAACAAGCTGGCTGGTGCTACGACGGCATCCCGGCGTCTTAAATCCACCGCGATCACCACCGCCTTAACCCTTGCAAGACTACCGCGTCGACCGTGACGTTACCATCGACCACCGAGAACATGTAATCGATTGAAATATTATGTGGCTCACTTTATGATGTAACTGGCAGATGATAAATGAAGGGCTGTGATTGGTAGGGGTGTGTAATGTACTGACAGCCAACGGGCAATTCAGTTTAGCTTCTGTTAATTCCCTCATTACATGTCTGTGTATTGTAATCTCAAAAAATAAAGCAGAGCTCTAAAAACACAGTTATAAAAACAGGGGCAAACATTATTTGATATTTAGTGTTTGTATTACAGTCTAAAAACCACTAAAGCACTTATAAAGTCAGAACGTAGCCATGAACAACACAACAGCAGAAAAAGTGCTAAATTATTCTACATCTACTGACAAACATCTATTGGATTTGGCTGCTTGGAGGGACTGGGGGTCATTTTTTAAAGCTTTGGTGAACACAGAAGTGAAGTTTTGGTTTTGGGAATTCAAAGAATAAAATAAAAACTCCCACCTTTACTCTTCTCCAAACCTGAAGCTAAAAATCCTCTCTATACAGCGTTACGGACATAGACAGCTAACAGCGCTAACTACTGCAACGACTCCCAAGAAAACACACACATATTCAACAAAGCAAGGACTACTTCCTCACGTCTACACATCGCCCCGGCAGCCAGAAGTATTGTTAGAATAAGCAGCTAACATGAAGCCGTGGCGTCAACTGTTCGCTAACAATACTTGTCAAGCAACGCGTCACGTTAGCTTCCTGTCAGAGCAACAGAGATGCAGAGTGAACGGCATGTTTTCTAACACAGTTGTTCTTCTTTTGAATTGATAATTCAGTCCATCCAAGCCCTTAAGTGTTTCAGCTGTCAGCCATTAAACGAATGAAAGGAAAACCCCGGATGCCCAAAACAAATCTGTCCACTTTGCAGCTCTGCAGCCTCTAAATCTGGGGGCAGAATCTAACCACAGCAAGCTAGCTAAAACCTTTTCTGTCAAATGAAACTATATATATAACTATAACAAACTGTCTTTATTGCTTTGACACCAAGTGAAGTGTAGTGTTAGTATTTGTGTTGATTGTTACCCTGAACGTGACTGTGATGCATGTATTGCCCAGCGTAGGCCTCAACAGAAGCAGACTACCTCCGTATCACAGAGCCTGTACATGGACAGACCTTCCTCCTTAACCCGCCCCAAGTCCAAAAACAGAGACACGACACTGTGGAGTCATTTTCAACACACCCGTGTGTCCAGTTTGGGGGCAACACACACATTGGTGTTATTGTCAAGACAAACCACATTAACGTTAACAAAACTAAACATTCTTGTACAACATATATGCATGATGTCCCATTCTGGAGCAGTGTTGAGGTTTACTCAGATTACTGTTTCACTCAGTCAGGACTAGCTTATCTCAAGTTAGCGTGTTAATTTCGGTCATAGCTTCATTTGTGTAAAAAACAGTAGTAGTGAAAGTCCAGTATTTTAGTGCAGACGTACCGCCAACTGCTAATTCTAACACAATCTGATGATCAGTAAACACATTTCAAAACAACAATTGACATGATCTACTTTATGTATATTGCTACATGTTTGTTAAAGGGGAAGAAATAATTGTACTAACCAGCTATTAGCTTACTAGTTCCTTCCAAGACTTTCAACCACCATTGGGGGATGATGAAGACTGAGAACTCTGGAAAAAAGCTAATAAGTGAAATTTGTTTTGAGATTATTTTTGCCAAACTGTAATTTCCAAAGTCAAGAATGAACTTTCACACTTCCCATCTTATTCCTTAAGTTTCATTCTTTAACCCCAACACTGGTCTGGACACACGGAAAGCGTCTTTAGCATTAGTAAAAGAGCATAAAGATAAAGATCAGTCTGCAAAAATAACTTTTACATGATCTACACGTATCACGAGCTAATTCTATAGCATGCTAAGCGACCCAGTCTAACACAAGCACGGGCATGACGCGGGAAAGTTAAAAGTGTGTATGTTTAGGGGGGATTTTCAGTGTGTCAGTGTGAAGAGTTAAACGTGTAGAAGAGGCGTTCGTGCATGTGCTATGTCGTGAATGTATGTCAATGTGTGTGTGTCACATGTTCCACCTTCCACAGAGAAAATCCACCAATAGGAAAGAGCCTCTCCTGTTCAACCGCACCTGTGAAACTCAGGCTTTTTAATAAATGGTGTGAATTTAAACATCACAATCCGCAAAAACACACACACACACACTCAGGCAGGAGATGGAGGGATGCAGGGAGGAAACAGGCAAACTGCTAAATGATGTCAGGCCGATACGTCACGGGACAACGTCACGCACGCACTAAAACAGCAGCACCACGGAACAACAAAGCAGCAAACGTTCCCCATTAAAGAACAGAAAAGCAACAGCAGTACCACAACACTCAGGCGAAACAGGGCACGCCGGCATCTTCAGCGTTTTCTACGTTATCTGTCCGTTTCGTTTTTTTGTCTCGCTTGTTTGTTCGTTTTATTTTGTTATGCTTTACTTTTACTTTTTAATGTGTTCTCTTCATTTTTTAGAATCTTCCGGAAGATCAGTCGTGACGGCTTGGAGATGAC
Source organism: Micropterus salmoides (assembly GCF_014851395.1). Taxonomy (NCBI): domain Eukaryota; kingdom Metazoa; phylum Chordata; class Actinopteri; order Centrarchiformes; family Centrarchidae; genus Micropterus; species Micropterus salmoides. The sequence goes on along the minus strand of NW_024040041.1, from coordinate 34,508,495 downwards.
ACCCGGCCCCTAACTACGATATTTCTACAGCGATCTGTGCGATGAGCCTTCTGGTGCGGTAACGTGAACCCCCGATCCTCATTGGCTATCTTGGGTGGGGGAGGCGGGACAAGTCGTCTTCCTCTTATCTAAACTGCATAGATTGACTGTCCGTCTCCTCCCATCCGCCTTTAAACCCTCCTCCTTCCCCCCCTTCCTTCCCACCGTTCACCTGTCAGTCAAACGTCATGTTTTCTGCCGACGGCCAATCGAATTCAGCATGAAAACCAGAGGCCCTCCCTCCCCCTGCTCTTTGGTTGGATAGGTGTGACAAGATGGGGAGGTTGTTATCGTGGAAACCTGCCACGTTGCAATGACATCCCCCGCCCCCCCCCGCACACACTAACACACACACACACACACACACACACACACACAGTGTTTTCCCAACCAATCGGCTGGCTGTGAAACACGGTTTGTCGGGCAACGTGTCACGCTCTTTCCTTTGTCTTTTTTTAAAATGGCGTGTGGCAGGTCGGGCTTTGCCAGTCTTAGCTAATTACATAGGCTGACTGAGGTGAATGACAGGAGCGAGCAACCAATGAGAGGTGGTCTAAAGAGGCGGCTGAGCCAACAGCGAGGTCGGTCCCTCCCTCCCTCCCTCCCAGAATCACAGGGACAAAGCTGGTTCTGGCAAAAACCAGAGGGCGCTCGCCCTGCAGGACGGCGTTCTGGAACCTCACCTCTGTTCCGAGTTCTGGAGCTCCCGAACGTTCTGACAGAGCGGAAAACGTTTGTCCTCAAGTAGGACCGCATGTTCTGTGATGCTCTGGAACGTGCTCCGTCCCAGAACGTCTTACTGGGAAATAAACCTAAGAAACTTAACGGACGGATTAAAGGTTCGGTTCTGGAACGCTCGTCCTGCGGAGCTCCCACCCAGCAGCGGTCACCATCACTGTCCTCGGAGACTCCCGAAAAAACGAAAGAAAGTGTTAAAAAATAAGAAAAAAGGCAAAACAAACAAACAAACAAACAAGTAAATGTCATATTAGAGGTCATCATTTTTACAGGTAGCTAACCCACATGTTGCTTCATATGTTCAATACATTTACATGTACATCTGTAATAAATAGTAAGATTATTTGTACCCTCTTTTTGTGTATGTCATGTATTTAAGTCAGCTATAATGTGATGGCATTTTTATTGTTTTTTTTTTGTCTTTGTTTTTTGAACCCCACCCAACCCCACGGTGTTTCCTCTTATCTGTGATTGGACTGTTATCGCTTCCTAGCTGATTGGTTATCTGTCTTGCATTTGTGTTTCAAGTTTTTGTGTTGTTGTTGTTGTCGTTGTCTGTGTTTCTTTTCTCTGCTGGCGGTCGGACGGTCGGTCGGTGTCGGTTGTCACAGCGGCAGGTTGGTGGAGCATCGTCTTAGAAGCCCAGCGTGCCGCCGATGGTCGACGCCAGGACCACGCCCAGAATGACGCAGCAGATGATGATCATGATCTTCTTCTGCAGGGCGACAGGAGAGACACGGGTTGGTAAAGAATTTATTTAATTTCCTCACATTTACTAGAAAACTGTTTGACATTAGTTCAAAGCGTTCTAAAGTCATTCAGTTTGCATGATTGTTAGATCAGCAGCTGAATGAGTGGCGGGCTCCCATGCCTGGTGCACACTAGAGGATTTAGGGATACGTAGGATACCACAGTTTTACAACAGAATGAACCCATTTTTTATATTTTAATCTTAAGAACGCACACACTAGACAATTCAGTCCAGACCAGGACCACACACTTTGTAAATACCAAATATTTAAGATTTGAACCTCCGATCCAGTCGGCAACCTTAAGATAATGTCTGTAAACCCCTCACATTACAGGATCATTTGGGCTGATAATCTATTCAGACTAAGCAGGAACCTCCGGCTCTGAAAAGTGAAACCAGTGCTGAAGCACCTTAAACCTCCTCTCTAGCGGCCAGCAGGGGGCGACTTAAACCTGCGTCCTCTCTAGCGGCCAGCAGGGGGCGACTTAAACCTGCGTCCTCTCCAGCGGCCAGCAGGGGGCGACTTAAACCTGCGTCCTCTCTAGCGGCCAGCAGGGGGCGACTTAAACCTGCGTCCTCTCTAGCGGCCAGCAGGGGGCGACTTAAACCTGCGTCCCCTCTAGCGGCCAGCAGGGGGCGACTTAAACCTGCGTCCTCTTTAGCGGCCAGCAGGGGGCGACTTAAACCTGCGTCCTCTCTAGCGGCCAGCAGGGGGCGACTTAAACCTGCGTCCCCTCTAGCAGCCAGCAGGGGGCGACTTAACCCTGCGTCCTCTCTAGCAGCCAGCAGGGGGCGACTTAAACCTGCGTCCTCTCTAGCAACCAGCAGGGGGCGACTTAAACCTGCGTCCTCTCTAGCGGCCAGCAGGGGGCGACTTAAACCTGCGTCCTCTCCAGCAGCCAGCAGGGGGCGACTTAAACCTGCGTCCTCTCTAGCGGCCAGCAGGGGGCGACTTAAACCTGCGTCCTCTCTAGCGGCCAGCAGGGGGCGACTTAAACCTGCGTCCCCTCTAGCAGCCAGCAGGGGGCGACTTAAACCTGCGTCCTCTCTAGCAGCCAGCAGGGGGCGACTTAAACCTGCGTCCTCTCTAGCAACCAGCAGGGGCGACTTAAACCTGCGTCCTCTCTAGCAACCAGCAGGGGGCGACTTAAACTTGCGTCCTCTCTAGCAACCAGCAGGGGGCGACTTAAACCTGCGTCCTCTCCAGCAACCAGCAGGGGGCGACTTAAACCTGCGTCCTCTCTAGCAACCAGCAGGGGGCGACTTAAACCTGCGTCCTCTCTAGCAACCAGCAGGGGGCGACTTAAACTTGCGTCCTCTCCAGCAACCAGCAGGGGGCGACTTAAACCTGCGTCCTCTCCAGCAACCAGCAGGTGGCGACTCCACTGGCTGCAGAAAGAAGTGTGATTGTATAGAAGTCTGTGAGAAAATGTTTCTACTTCTCAGCTGATTTATTCCCTCAGTAAACACTTTCCTGATGAGTTTATGGTCTCAGTCGCTAGTTTCAAGTCTTCTTCAACACAGCATGATGTTCATTTAGTAAATTATGGTCCCGTTTAGAGGAACAGAGACCAGGAAGCAGGGGAGGCTTTAGGGCGGGGCTACAAGCTGATTGACATGGCGATCTGTCATTCAGGATTGAAGCGACTTGTATCCGCTGCTCTGTGTACATTTATCCAGCGCCACTGAAAAGGTTACTACTAGCAGATTATTTAGATTATTAGGAGTCGGCAGTTCATATTTCCGATATGTACGTTTTGCTTTAAGCCTGTTTGTCGCTAGCCAAAATTTGCAGGTAATATCACAGTTAACATGAATTACACCTTGCGAAACAAGCTAGCTAGCTCCACCCTTTCGTCCGCTGCCTGGTTCCAAAAAAACAAGGTGGCGAAAACCGAAATGTCAAATTCGCGGCTTCAGAACGCTAGCCCACAAACCGATGGGTGACGTCACGGTGACTATGCCCACTTCTTTTATACAGGCTATGGTTCTGGCCAGCCTCAGCTCAGGAACGCCCCCGTGATTGTCGGTAGGGTGAATCAGACCCTACATCGCCCCTCTAGTGTGCGGCCAGCATTACAGCAAAGTTTTCTGGGAGTCATCGTTGTCTTCTCTGCTATATGGACACAGTTTTTTTAAGAAACACGTTACCTTGCGGGCCTGGCTCTGGTATTTGACGGCCTTCTTGGTGTCGGATACGGCTCGCTCCACGTAGTCGACGGAGTGCTCCACGTTGTACTCAATTCTGTCAATCATCTCTCCCTTAAAACAAACACACATCACAAAGGTTAACATGCGAAGCCCAAACGGTCTTTGACGTGTAGCCACACTAATTTCCACGTCACGTACCTGGCTCTCGACCAGCATGGCCATGTCGACGAACATGTCGTGCAGTTCACGGATGCTGTTTTCCAGCTTGATGATCTCGGTGTGTCGGGTCTCGATCTCGTTCAGAGCCTGCTTGGTCATCTGAGAGTCCATTTTGATCTGCAGCACAGGTTGGGTTTTATTTTACTCTGACAGCTTGACATGAAAGGAGAAAACCACTGAAATAAATCCAAAAATGACCAACAAAAAAAGAAATATACAACCTCTTTTCTGGCTCTGTGTAAACACTCAGTTTTAGCTCCTGTCTCTGTGCAGCTAGCCGGCATGTCAGTTCCATGTACTGAACTCTTTTTATTCAACTATGCCAAGGTTTTCCATTCTACAGCACCTTGAAGGCAATGTCAGACTAATCAGTTAAAACAAATGGCTTCTTTACAGTAAAAAATAAAATGAATAAGATAATACTGTAAATTCTCAAATAATATAAAATAATAATAGCAGCAGCTGGGGTTGGCCAGCACATACTATTAAGAGCCTGTTGCACTGAGTTTCTTTTTAAACTAAATTATATTAAACTAACAGTTTTCATTATTCGCTATTTATATCTATTTATAGTTGCTGTTTTTTCGATCTCAGTACCCTCAGTGACATTCTTTCAGACTTCCTGCAGTTACAAATTAAAAGCCTACCAAGAAAGGGAGGGTTACACCCTTTGAACCTCTGGAATGCTTTTAATGTGAAAAATCCTTGCAGGAAGTTTTGAGTTTCTTTGATTGCAGCTTGATAGTAGAAAAAGTTGGAGGATTTGTGTCTTCAGTCCACCTTCTCCCAGCAGAACGCCTCCCTAAATGTTTTGGACATGAGGTCACATGACACTCAAGTCATCTACCTTGCTTGTGGCATCAGCAAACAGTGAGCACTCAGGCTACATCCCGACTACTATGCTTTTGGACATGTTGATCGTTTTTGTTTCAAACTGTATTAAAAGACTGAAAATGCACATCTAGCCGTAGTGTGGAAGTTCTAGGTTATGGTTAGGGCTTTAGGATCCTGGGAGCTTAGATACGCTCCCACGTGACCCACCCTGAGGTCATGTGATTTCAGCTTTGGCCAGTAGCAGTGGCACTGCACATATCTGAGCTTTTAATTTGAAGGAGCGAATGATAATGTGAGATGGCTCCATCAAAATAAGAGCTTTACGGTGCAGCGACTTGCTCACACGTCCTCCCATCATCCTCCCAGTTGACATATGACAAAGGCCGTGTTCACTTGATGTCTCAGCGCACCTCGTGGCCATTCTCCATCCCCAACAGGTAATTATAATCAATAAGGGATGCCGAATGGCTCAGGGTAAAGTGGCCCTTGCAGCAGGGCTCAGGTGCGTTGCTTACATCATCGGTGAAGATGGCCAGCTTGCCACTCTCCAACATGTCCTCCAGCTCCTCGTTGGTGGTGGTTCTCCCAGCTGCAGACAGAACACAGAGAAAGAACGTTAGAACACCTGAAGCATCAGTTCAGTCACACGGCATGTCATGTGACACACGGCACGTCATGTGACACACGGCACGTCATGTGACACGTTGCTGGTCATGTAGTTGCGTGTAGTATGTTGTGTAGTCTCTTGTATGTTGTGTGTAGTATGTTTAATGTTGTGTGTAGTATGTTGTGTGTTGCGTGTAGTATGTTGTATGTAGTATGTTGTATGTTCTGTGTAGTGTGTAGTATGTTGTGTAGTCTCTTGTATGTTGTGTGTAGTATGGAGTATGTTGTGTGTTGTGTGTAGTATGTTGTGTGTTGCGTGTAGTATGTTGTATGTTCTGTGTAGTGTGTAGTATGTTGTGTAGTCTCTTGTATGTTGTGTGTAGTATGTTTAATGTTGTGTGTAGTATGTTGTGTAGTCTCTTGTATGTTGTGTGTAGTATGGAGTATGTTGTGTGTTGTGTGTAGTATGTTGTGTGTTGCGTGTAGTATGTTGTATGTAGTATGTTGTATGTTCTGTGTAGTGTGTAGTATGTTGTGTAGTCTCTTGTATGTTGTGTGTTGTGTGTAGTATGTTGTGTTGTTGTCATGACCCTGTCTGTGTTTCCTGTTGGGGAGTCTGGGTTTTAGTTCCGTGTCTTTAGTTCATATCTTAGTACTTGCTCCTGGTTCTTGTGTACATTATTTTGGTTAGTCTCCTCTGTACTCTGTGTTCTAATTCTGTGTTCTCGTTTAGGTAGTGCCCCATGTCTGCCTGTCATGTGTTTTCTCTGTTTTCCCCTGCTCTCTCTCTCCCTGCCTCTGCCTCTTTAACCCTGATCCCTGTCACCTGTGTTGCTCCCGCCCTGCTCGTTAGTCCCTGTATATTTACCTGGTGTTTCTGCCTTGTCTTTGTCGGGTCATTGTATGTGGTTTATCCCAGTGTTGCTGTGTGTTTGTAGCGTTACCTGTTCTGTCTCGTCGTGCTTGGATTTTGGTTTCTGCATTGCACTTTGGACTACTTTGTTTTTGGACTTGCTATCAGCCACTCCACCTGTAAGTGTGCTCGCTTTTCGTTGCCTGAATAAATCATTGAACTGCATCAGTTGGTCTTGGTGTCCTGCGTTTGGGTCCTCCAACCTGCTCAACACTGCCTCATCACACCACTAAACTGTGACAGTTGTCTATGGTATGTAGTGTGCAGTAGGACTCACTGATCTCCAGCTGTCTCTGGATGCGGTCCTTGCAGCGGTCGCGGTACTTGGACTGCGTGGTGTTGTACTCAGTCATCACCTCCACAAACTTGCGTGACAGCGTCGAGTGCTGCAGCACAACAAGAAAGAGAGAAGAGGTAACTTCCTGTTTCTGGTATCAGAGATTCACACCAGGAGCTCACACACTGCGTCTGACTGACAGTCCGCTGCTTTTCACTTCAACATAGTTTGGAGAAACAAACACGTTACAGGTTTCTGCCATCAGCGCTGCGTTTGTGTTTTTCAGTTGTACCTGAAGGCACCTGGTTTAGATTTTTTGTGATGTGATTTAGTGTGAAACAAGACTTTACTCGGAGCAGCGATGGTGACTAACTGTTATCTGTGATGTTATACTAAAACCAATAGAAGAGATAAAATGGACAAGAGGGAGTACTCATTTAAAACTGAACCAATTAAATAAAAGAAATCATTAAATATCAATTGGGGTCAAAAGATGGAGAGGTTTATGATTATCAACTTTTTTTTTTTTTATTTAAACCTCCCACATGAAGTGCAGAATTAGAACATTTAGCATCTTTTATCATAAATTTAATGAATAAAAACTTGATCTGAAAGGTAACTAGTAACTCCAGCTGGCAGATAAATGTTAGTCAAATACAGTACTTGAGTAAATGTACTTTTCATCACTGTCCAAATGTCCACTTGGTCAAAGCTCAAGTAAGTTAACCAAAGTCCAGTCAAATCTGACAAATGTTTGTCATCAATGCAGATGCAATAATAGAAGGTAATAAGATCTATTGGTAAAATGTCTCATGTCCTTTTTATAGAAAGTGTTTGGAGGTGTCGGTGTGCTTGGTCCTCCACCAGGAGGCAGCAGGGAGCAGACTGGTGGGCGGCAGCAGCCAATGACAGAGCAGAATACTGCAGGGTAAAATATTTTCCTGGGCATTGTAGAAGTAAAGTACAGGTAGCTCATAAAGCTCTGCACATGCTCAGTAGGATGTTTCTCAGTGTGTGAGATGTGTTTGAGGCTCTCAGTTTCAGATGATGATCAGAGTGCGTGCAAAGGTTTAGATGCATGGAAGAAAACGGATCCCATGATAAATAAAGTTATTAAAAACCTTCTGAACAGAAATATTTAGCAGTGAAAACTAAATATATTCCCCCTCTGTCTTTGTTCAAGGTGTGGCCTTATTTGAACACCTGGACTGGTCTCACCTGTGTCTTGCGGATCCTGAGGTCCGCTGATGATCTGTTGAGACCCTCCTCCTGCTCGATGCTCTGCTCGATTGCTGCAGGAAGACACACACTTTACATTTCAGTCGATGCTCATATTGTGAAGGCTGCATTTACATATCATATGAAACCTCAATAATATTCCAATATCAATATACAGGGTTTAAAGAAACTGTGTTACTGGGTACTTTTGAAAGTAATACACACTAGAGAACAACACTCCTCCTCCTCCTGCTTGTGTCTCTGCCGGCTTGTAAATAATAAGACATCCATATTTAGTCATAGTTTGTTTTCAGGTTTGGTTCCTGAGAAAAGAACCACAGTGCTGGATTCACAGCTCAGTATTTAACCTGCAGCCTGGCCGCCTCCGCCTCCTCCTCACTCAGCTGGAGTTGTAATACTTCATTATTCCTCCAGGGAGATGCAGTTTAATAACCTGTGTGGATATTCTTGTCTGCAGGGCCGAGAGAGACGCTCGACGAGACGGTAACAACTACAAGAAACTGTCTATTTTGAACTCCGCTGTTTGAGGAAGTTAAGACTTGCATTAATTCATTGTGATGATTATTTGGGACTTTTCTCAGATGTGTGTGCAGATTGAGTTTGAGAGAAACTGTCTTCTTTTTAAAAAAAACAAACAAAACTTATGTAACACTAAAAATAATCAATGTTGACTTTTCGTTTCACACGGGAAACGAACACCGAGCTCCTGGTTTAAAGTCTAGTTTCTGAACCACCCCTCCACCCCAACCACTTCCTTACTTGGACACTTCTGCTTACTTTTAGCATTAAACAATAACACTAAAGGCTGCCATGCCCGTTGGTACCAGGCGCCGCAGGACATGGAAAAGCGTAGGTATTTGACGCCCTGGGAATGAAAACGCTCTGACAGACCTACAGGAGTGGGAGAGTAAATCTGTGGAAGTCTTTTAAATGTTGGTTTCATTGTGGCTGTACTGAACTCAGCAGCCTCTAGGGGGCGCTGGTAGGACTTTAAACCTGCAGCTCAGCTCCAGGTGAAGTCCTGGGAGGTGTGATGCAGACACACTGATAAAAGATGCACAGCTGGAACTGTGTGTGGACGCCATGGTAACCGGCTGCAGGTCTGTCCGGGTGTCATGTGACTCTGATGTCGGTTTGTCTGCTGCGAGTGATGAGTCGAGCTGAAACGCTTATATAATGTTTTCCATTGAGTGTGTGTGCTTCCTGGCTCGTGGCCCAGCTGCTCTCTGCTGGATCTACGATGACTCAGCAATATTACACAGCACTGATGGGGTGTGTGTGTGACAGTGAGGTAAGCAACAGATTGTGAGTCCGTGTGTGTTTGAGGACATCTTTAGCATCTTCAGTGATATTTGTTTGTTATGTAAGAACCGTGTTGATGAGACGCTCTGAGCCTTCTTCATTTAAAATGATTATGTTGATAATGCAACACGGTTAATATTAGAGGATTTCGTCTTACTTTGTATTTTTGGAGCTGTGCTTGATGTTTTGGGGGATGTAAACAGGAAGTCAGTGAGTTAACTGAGCTACAACTTGAGCACCGTTTTTAGCCTGTATTCCTTTACATTCAGTCAAACCGTCCCCATTAACAGGAGATGAATTAGCAGTTAGCAGCTCCTGTTAAAGGTTCAGTGTGTAAGGTTTAGTGACATCTAGTGGTGAGGGTTGTGAATTGCAACCAGCAGCTCACGGTGCATTCAGGTGCTCCTCAGATGGTCCCATTTCCCGAATTCTGAAGTCGTTCTTCCGACTTCAGTGTGTGTTCTCGTGCAGCGAAGTTCTGTATACTTGTTTATGTACACTTTATTTCTCTTTTTGCAATAAAGATTTAAGTAGGAAATAAAAATTCACATGAATGCAACCATTATGTGTGACTTACTCAACGATGCATCTAAGCGGCTCGCCGACGCATCACAGACGACAGACGGATATCTAGCATGCTAAATATCTTGACGCCCGGCCAATCAGAGCAGGCAGAACAGAACAGCGGCCTGCCGCTTTTAGCGGCGCCTGTTGGCTGTTAGCATGGATGCACAGACAGCTATCACAGCAGAAGAAAATTTAAAAACCTAATTTTCAGGGAAGTTCTGCAGCGTCTTTGTTCTCTGGGTACTAACGCCCACGCCACCTCCCTCTGAATGACCACGGCATGAGGTGTCCACACAGACAGCACTGATGTCGTTCTCCATGGAGTCTGCCTTTGATGGGGCGGTGATGGCGCAATGGATAGGACACATGCCTTTGATGTGAGAGACCCAGGTCCAACTCCCCACTGTGACCCATCCACCATTGTGTCCCTGAGCAAGACACTTAACCCCTCGTTGCTCCAGAGGCGTGCGACCTCTGACGTGTATAGCTTTGGATAAAAGCGTCAGCTAAATGTGATAATGGCCACCAATAAATGTTTCATTAGGTTATATTTTTCGGTTATATTTATTTTAGACAGAACAAGGTTTAGGACTCTGCATTCAATTATAAAAGATAAATAATAATAATTTGAATAATGTCTGTGACACATTATACAGATACAGACAGTGAAACTGTAGTAAAAAGGTGTTGTGCTGCTGGTATGCTGTCTACACGTTTGTTCCGGATGGACATCAGAGCTCATGATATCCTCAGGAAGTCACACTGGATGATTTAACATGTGTTTCATGTCTTCTGCCAGACACTGAGCTGATGATACATCCATGGGTACACTGCAAACAGGAACTGCTAACAGCTAATCCAGCTACCGGTGACAGTCTGACTAAATGTGAACAAATTTTGGCTGAAAAACAACAGGTCTGAAGAGAGAACGCCGCCACCGTTGATCAATACTGAATGATCTGCTTCTTCCACCAGCCTCCTCTCTTACTAACACATCAGCTGCTGCGTCTGCACCCAGACAGACGACGACTTTTCAAGAACATGAGCTAGCTCGCTGTTGTTGCTGTGGGCGGAGCCGGTTTGCTCCTACATGCCCCCCCCTCCAGGGATGACACAGCTACAGTAGTGTGTTTGTGTGTGAGACAGGACAATAACACTGAGGCCTCGTGGGGTTTCCAATTATAGCTTTATCTCCATCATCACTGCTATTCTCAGACTGCATATGTACAGTCTGTGTGTGTGTGTGTGTGTGTGTGTACATGTGCCCACAGGCCTGTGTGTGTGTGTGTGTGTGTGTGTGTGTGTGTGTGTGTGTGTGTAGGCAAACCTCTGGCTGTTCACATTAAAGCAGTGATGTCCTTGAACCTTCAGCATGAACCAACACTGTGCGTGCGTGTGTGTGTGTGTGTGTGCGCTTTTCCAGTAGCTTTAAGCTTATTGGCCTGTGTGTTTGCACGTGTGTGTTTGCATGTGTGTGAGTGTGAAGCTGTCCCAGCGATTACAGCCTGATAAATCACCACCGCTGTTTTCTGAATATTTTCTTCTTCTGCTGCTGAAGGTCGACGTGCGCGCTCATCCCGTGACTGGAACACCGTAAGTCCCCTAATAGAAGAGCTTTCTCATGATGAAGTGAAAAAAACGTGGAGGGGCTCACCTGTACTGTCTTGGCGTAAAAATCAATATCCATCTGCTCACTGATTAATTAACTGTTTTTCCTGCAGGTGTTTCTGATGAGGAAGGTTTTTCTCTCTTTGCCGTTGTAAATGAAGATGATGCTGAAGATGTTTCCAGCAGAACACGTGTGTGTGTGCATGTACCTTTTAATTTTGAGCGAACTTTATTGGCTGTCTTCTTGATGTCAGCTGTGAGGTCCTCCAACTCCTGCTTGGTCTCTGCAGAGAGAGAGACAGAGACAGTTTGTTATGATGTCTACACGTTTATCACAATTACGTGTTTTCTTAAGGTTCGTCAGTGGCGGGGTCCACCACAGACACCACTGACCTTCACTCACAGCCCTTTGTTTTCGTTTTATTAAGTCAGTTTGACCTCTTTGTGGATCTTTGGAAAACAATCAGCAGAAACAACCCGTTATCCCAACTTGTCACATATGGACGCTCGGCCAATGACACTTGGCAGTGCATTTTAACGCCCTGAGTACCCGTTTTTGTACCGCGGTCAACTTTTGACTTTCAAAATAAAGCTAGTGGTTAACGGTGCAAAACATCACAATTTAGTTAGGTTTAGGCACCAAAACTACTTTTTTAATTTTAGGAAAAAATTATGGTTTGGCTTTAAATAACTACATTACCTACGTGACTTAAATTACGTAAGTTAAGTAACGTTGCTTGCGTAAGATTCGGAACTTACGCAAGTAATATAACTTAATAAAAAACATTCAGTGCTGACTTTTTGTTTTGCACAGGAAACACCGGTCTACTGGGTGAAAGTCCGGTTTCTGGCCCACCATCCACCCCGACCACCTCCTTACTTGGACTTCTATCTCTACTATCCTACAGACATCCAGGGGAGGTCAGTCCACGGTTAGATATGACACGCAAGACAATGTTTTTCTGCTGCAGAGACAGGGTGGACGTCGCTTTGATGTGACCCGTTTCTGATCATTTTACTGTATTTATTTTGTTGCTGTGAGTTTACAAAAACATTTAAACAAACAAACGAACGCTTGTAAAAACCTGCAGAGGTAAAAATGAATCCTGAAGCCTTTCTGTTTCTGTGTTCATCTTTCACAGATACCTGTATGAGAAAATAACGTACTGTAGGCAGCAGGGTTTTGATTCTTCAGTGTATTGTTGCTGTTGTGAATGTGGAATAAACATGTTGGTTTTGTTTCCTATTGATCAAGAAATACCCGTTTGAAATGTTAGGCGATGATTGCAGAAGTTCCCTTTGACGTAGACGTGAGATGTTTATCTCCGAGAAGAAGAAGAAGAAGAAGAAGAAGAAGAAGGTGGTGTGTGTGCAGAAACAGGAACATCACATCATGTCAGCCATGTTGGAGAAGGGGAAAGATGTGTGTGACTGTTTTGTAATATGTGTGTTGCAGTGTGTGTGTGTGTCTTAATGTGTGTGTGTGTGTGTGTTGCAACATGTATGTATGTGTATTTTGTAATTGTGTATTTTATGTATGTGTGTGTGTATGTGTTCTGTAATATGTGTGTGTTTGTGTATTGTATATGTGTGTGTGTGTGTGTTGTATTTTGTTTGTTGGGTGTGTGTTTTTTAATGTATGTGTTGTATGATGTGTTGTAATATTTGTGTGTGTGTGTGGTTTAATGCATGTGTATGTTGCAATATGTGTTTGTGTTTTAATGTGTGTTTTGTAATTGTCTATTTTATGTATGTGTGTGTGTATGTGTGTTGTAATATGTGTGTGTTGTAAATGTGTGTGTTTTGAAATGTCTGTGTTGTAATATGTGTGTGTGTGTGTGTGTGTTTTGAAATGTGTGTGTAGTAGTTTGTTTAGTAGTGTGTGTGTGTGTGTGTGTTGTAATATGTGTGTGTTGTATATGTGTGTGTGTGTGTGTTTTGAAATGTCTGTGTTGTAATATGTGTGTGTTGTAATATGTGTGTGTTGTAATATGTGTGTGTGTGTGTGTGTGTGTTTTGAAATGTGTGTGTGTGTTTTAATATGTGTGTGTTGTATATGTGTGTGTGTGTGTGTGTGTGTGTTTTGAAATGTCTGTGTTGTAATATGTGTGTGTTGTAATATGTGTGTGTTGTAATATGTGTGTGTGTGTGTGTGTGTTTTGAAATGTGTGTGTGTGTGTTTTAATATGTGTGTGTTGTATATGTGTGTGTGTGTGTGTGTGTGTGTTTTGAAATGTCTGTGTTGTAATATGTGTGTGTTGTAATATGTGTGTGTGTGTGTGTGTTTTGAAATGTCTGTGTTGTAATATGTGTGTGTTGTAATATGTGTGTGTGTGTGTGTGTGTGGTAGCTGCAGCAGTGCAGTCAGATTTACGAGCGCTGCAGTGCCACTCAGCTTCTCCTCCCTCTGACTCACCCTGCTCTCTCTCGTCTGACCGCCTCTACTTTTATTAGCTTATTAGCATAGGATGCTAAAGCTATTAGCATGGGTTGCCAAAGCTCAACACTGACAGGAAATAAAAACACCACATATGTTTTTTATTTATTTATAGAGCACGTTTAAGTAAAAACTGTTAAGGACGGTCGATCTGTACGGGATTCAGCAAATGATGTTAATTCACCGGAACAGAAAACCAGTCCAGACTGGTTCCAGTAAAACCAACCCACTGTCTGTTCTCAGGTCAGACAGCATGTTATTCTTTTCCCTCCAGTGGTTCAGCCATTCTGAGATCATTCTGTTCTTTTCTTTTTTGTCACTGTTTTGGTTTTTTTGGTGTTTGTGTTTTGCTGCTCTCATTCTGGTAAGCCCTTCCTCTTGTTCCTCTTGGTGTGTTTCACTTCCTGTTTCTGTGTTATTTATTCATTCATTCTGTTTCACTTTGGTATGTTCCTCTCCTCTCTGGCCACTTCACTTCCTGCTGAGTTAGGTCATGTTCCTCTTCCCTGAATGTGTCCACCTGTGCCTCATCTATCACTTCCTGTTTTGTGAGTGTTTCTTCTTTTTAAGCTGCAAATTCGTCACGTCTTTCTCCCTCTCTTCAGCCGAGTGTTTCCCAGTGACTGTTGGATTATCTACGTTTTGGACTGTAGATTTCATGGATCTATGTGTTCATGCCACTCAGGACTTATGCTGCATTTCTTTGGACTGCTTCTTCTCCACAGTAAGTTTGATAATCTCTTCAGTAAACTCTGTAAAACCGCCTGTTGTCTGAGCTTGGGTCCAAACCCATTTTCCTGTCAGTGCTGAAGCTAAATACTTTCCTCCTTGATTTTAGTATCAGCAAACACTCAAAGGCTGTGCCTTTATTTACCAGCGCTATATTTAAATTCCTCCTGTTTTAAATGGGATCATATTTTAATTAGAGTCCTCCCTGGTTTCTGACCTGGGGCCTCATTTATAAAACTGTACGATCCAAACTTAAAGTTTATGTATGTTCAAAAGACTGAATTCTGACATACTTTTACTTTACTTGTGTATTTGCATTTAATGCTACTTTCAACTTACCACTCTACTTAATTTATCTGACAGCTTTAGTTACTTTCTATATAAAAACTAACCTGTTCTCTCTCCCAAGTTGTCACATATGGACACATGGTCAAGACTCATTGGCATCAGTTTGTAACGCACTGGGGAGCCCTTTGCGTCAGTTTTTAAACTAAAAGTTGGAGTGGATGGTGGGCCAGAAACCGGACTTTCAACCAGGCGGTCAGTGTTCTTTTCCAAAAAAAAAAGTCCACAATGGACGTTTTTATTTTAGTTATGTGTTACACAAGTAATCTTAACTTACATATGTAACATATTCATTTTAATCAAAAATATGGTCTTTTCCTAAACATGGCCAAATTGCAGCGATTTGCAACGTTAACAAGTACATTTATGTTGAAAGTCTAACCGACTGTGCATGTTTATTGTTGCTAACTTGACCGCAGAGCCCTAAATGTTGAGAAACAAAGCTAAATGGTACCCAGAGTGACATCAACAGGTCTTGACCAAGTGTCCATATCTTACATACTGGGAGTTTAAATGTGTTTATAAAAAAAAACTGTAAAAGAAGAATGCTTTAAAAATAGACATTACAGTCTTTACCTGGGGACTTATTCCAAGTTTTCACCCTAAAAAAATTATGATTTACATTATGTGGATCTGCACTTTGTCCCCATAAGGAAGGGTAGTCCTCACAATGTAACTGTAAACAGATTTATGTCCCCACAACATTAGTAAACCTCACATGTGGCAGACGGTGTCTATAAATCATTAGAGTCATAATTTTAACTGTTTCTCGTAGTTATTTCATCTTCTGCTTTCCACAATGAAGGAAATCCAGTTTATTGGCTAATTGATTGTTGGTCAGAGATTGAAAACAGCTAATGTGAGCTGGAGACTGAGAGGAATGAAGACGTGAGGAGGAGTAACCGAGTCTTTGTGAATGGCAGGGCTTCATCTGCCGCCCTCTGCTCTCACTACAAACCCGCAGTGCATTATTCAGGCTGAAACACTGGAGTGCATTTTGGATGACGGCCTGTTGGCAACGGAGGGCAAGTTGACCCAGAACTGAGGGGGAGAAGAAGAAAGAAAGCGACATGTTTTCACCAGAGGGAAGAAGAAGAGTCCAAGTGTCTACTTGGTTTAATAACATGAAGTGATGTTTATGCACGACAGATATCTATTCTGTGTTCAAATATTCCACTTCCTGTGGATATTATTGTGTTTTTACCACAGTACGTCTCATTAGAGTTAGTTTCTAATCTCATTTTGCCTGATGTTTCTTGGAATCTGAATATATTTCACTGCATGTCGTCTTCAAAAGATCTAATCTGGTTTAAAGTCTGGAAAAGTCTGTATTTAAAGTCTGTAAATTATATATAATATAATTTTCACAGAATTTTAACTGAATTAACAGCACTACCTCACACATGATGTCCTTTATCAGCAGGAACTTAATGAAATTTAAGTTTGTTAATTATTTTTTGGATGAGAATATTTGCTATTTTTTATGAATTGAATGAAATGTTTGTGTGGTTTATGTTATGCAGACCAGCTTTCCTTGTGTTGTATTTTTAACTGAACTGATAATGTCCTTTCTGTGTTTGTATTTTGTTATTTTTGCACATAAAGAAACAGAAGAGAAAGACAGCCGGTAGAGACTCATCAGACGGACAGACGTCACTCACATGTCCTCAGTGGTTAACCTCCTCATATCCTCTGAGGTTAACTGGACTGCATGCAGTTTAAATACTTCAACCAGAAGAGACTTCATGGCCAGCATGCAGCAGGGATTGGAAAATGGAAAGGATAAGGATAAAGGAAGAAATGGGGGAAATAAAAAAAGGAAAAGATGGAAAAGAAACAGAAAGAAATAATTCATCATGCAACAACAAAAAGAAAACATCAACATGCATAGACATTTAAATCAAATCCTGACAGCAGGCAGAACAAACAGAAACTGTATGAAAAGATGTAGAATAAAAACACAGACAACATATATGTCGCTCTGCCGAGCGACACGTTCTTCACCTGTTTCTTTACGTCTCATATAAAACACTTACATCTTCATATAACTGAAGAGGTTGTCTTTAAGACGAGCATAAATAATGTGTTGATACAGAGCCAACAGTTATCGATTTAGGAAGTCCAGGGCGGCTCTTAAATTAAATTATTTAAAACAAGCACAAATTTGCTTATTCAAGGCTGACATGGCAACGCTGAATGAAAGCAGAGCAGTGAGGAGCAGTCAGGCATTTAATAAACCTAAGGTCATGAGTCCAAATGTCTCCAATGCAGCCCCATCCCATTAAAAATATTTCTGACTGGGGACCAAAAGACGTCTGTAAAATGTTTTTTCTTTAATTTATTCATTCATTCAGGCAGGTTCTGCAGTTACAAAGACCATCTATGATTTCTAAGTGGCATTATGGATGTTTATTTGTGATGGACATCAGAGATAATGATATCCTCGGGAAGCGTAAGCTGTACTAGTTCCAGCAGTGTGTTTATGATATCTGTGTTCACATTTGACTGAGGTGACTCTGAAAATTATAATTGCATTTTTTGTGCAAATTGCATCAATCAGATTCAAAGGTTTAAGAATTATGAACATGTCCTCATCCCTAAACGCCAAAATAGATCGTCAATTGTTCCAAGACAACACATACGACCGTTGGAAAATACAAATCCAGCGTCAGGCATACTGGACATTACATAAGTCACGCGATATTAAACATGTGGTTGATGTTGTGATATGTCGTAGTTTGGTTAGGATTAGGCACCAAAACTACTTGGTTAGGTTTAGGCACCAAAACCACTTTCTTAGGTTTAGGCACCAAAACTACTTGGTTAGGTTTAGGCACCAAAACCACTTTCTTAGGTTTAGGCACCAAAACCCCTTGGTTAGGGTTAGGAACCAAAACCCCTTGGTTAGGTTTAGATACCAAAACCACTTGGTTAGGTTTAGGCACCAAAACCCCTTGGTTAGGTTTAGATACCAAAACCACTTGGTTAGGTTTAGGCACCAAAACCACTTTCTTAGGTTTAGGAACCAAAACCCCTTGGTTAGGGTTAGGAACCAAAACCAATTTGTTAGGTTTAGGCACCAAAACCACTTGGTTAGGTTTAGGCAACAAAACCACTAGGTCAGGTTTAGGGAACAAAACTACTTGGTTAGGTTCAGGAAACAAAACCACTAGGTCAGGTCTAGGCAACAAAACTACTTGGTCAGGTTTAGGGAACAAAACTACTTGGTTAGGTTTAGGCAACAAAACTACTTGGTTAGGTTTAGGGAACAAAACTACTTGGTTAGGTTTAGGGAACAAAACTACTTGGTCAGGTTTAGGCAACAAAACTACTTGGTGAGGTTTAGGGAACAAAACTACTTGGTTAGGTTTAGGGAACAAAACTACTTGGTCAGGTTTAGGCAACAAAACTACTTGGTTAGGTTTAGGCACCAAAACTTGGTTAGGTTCAGGCAACAAAACTACTTGGTTAAGTTTAGACAACAAAACTACTTGGTCAGGTTTAGGCAACAAAACGTCTCGGGTTACGTATGTAACCCTGGTTCCCCGAGAAGGGGAACGAGAGACTGCGTCGGTTACGACACTATGGGAACGCCTCTAGGCGAAGCAGGTCTGAACGTGAATGAAATCACTCCAATCCTATTGGCCTGTTGCTAGAACGGTAAGGTGTGACGGAATAACCGGAGGAGTATAAAGCACACCTGTACACACTCATCATTAGCTTAAACTATGAAGCAGGCGCTTCAGGCGGGGAGAGAGGTGCGGCGGGCCGACGCAGTCTCTCGTTCCCCTTCTCGGGGAACCAGGGTTACATACGTAACCCGAGACGTTCCCCTTCGAGGGAACTCGAACTGCGTCGGTTACGACACTATGGGAACGAGATACCCACTAAACCGTGCCGAAAACCCCGCCTGCCCCTGTGTGCAATAAAGTGGCACTACTAAGAGGAGAGCGCACGAGTGCCAGGTGCCGAAGGAAGGTCAAGACTGTAAAACCGAATGAATGTGTGCGGAGTGGCATAGCCAGCCGCTAAACAACATCCTGCAAGAGGCCCCGGAAAGGAGGGCTTGAGAGGCCGCCTTGCCTCTGGTAGAATGAGCCCTCACAGCCACAGGTGAAGGCAAACCGCGCACCTGATAGGCCAGGGAAATAGTCTGAACAATCCAGTTGCTAATAGTATGTTTGGATGCAGGGAGCCCGGCCCTGGGAGACCCAAAACACACTAGCAGCTGGTCAGCCTTCCTCCAACGGGAGGACCTCAGAGTGTAAATACTCAGTGCTCTGACAGGGCAGAGCAGATGAAGTCTCCCGTCCTCCGCCGTCACATGAGGTGGAGGATGAAATGCCTGCAGCACTGTGGACCCTGCCGCACAAGAAGGCACTTTAGGGATGTATCCTGAATGAGGGTGCAGGATAGCCCTAATATTCCCCGGGGCAAACTCCAGGTTTTGCGGGGAAACCGAAAGCGCTTGGAGCTCCCCCACCCTCCTTAGAGAGGTGATAGCAAGGAGAAAGGCCATCTTGAGGGTCAAGTGCTTAGCCTCAGCTGACTCCAGGGGTTTGAAGGGGGCCTCAGCCAACGCCCCAAGAACCACTGCCAGATCCCAAGTGGGAACCTTGGACCGAGTCGCAGGTCTCATCCTCCGGGCACCACGGAGGAAAAGTACAACCAAGGGAAGTTTCCCCAAGAACCCCTCCCTCAGAGGGGTGTGGAAAGATGAAATAGCTGCCACGTACACCTTGAGGGTGGAAGGGGAAAGACCAGCAGAGAACCGGTCCTGGAGGAACTCAAGTACCTGAACCACCGGGCAGGTAACAGGGTCCACCGACCGCTCCCTACACCAAGTGGAGAAAACACTCCACTTCAGGCTGTACATCCTCCGTGTGGACGGGGCCCTGGAGCTCAGGACTGCTCCGGCTGTTAGACCCGCCTCTAGGTACTGTGCCCCCTCAGGGGCCAGACCCACAGTCGCCATATGGCGGGGCAAGGGTGAAGAACCCGGCCCTGCGCCTGGGACAGCAGGTCTCTCCTCAGAGGGACCCGCCACGGCGGGCCGTCCAGGAGCGACATGATGTCCGAGAACCACACCCGGGTTGGCCAGAACGGGGCTACGAGCAGTAGGCCGACATAGTCCTGGCGGACCCGCTCCAGAACCCCGGGAGCAGAGCGACTGGGGGAAAAGCGTACAGACGTAGCCTCGGCCACGAATGTACCATGGCGTCCAGACCCAACGGGGCTGGAGGAACGAGAGAAACCATAGCGGGCAGTGCGTAGTCTCTTGAGACGCAAACAGATCCACGTCTATGGGGCCGAACTCTTCGCACAAGAGCTCCACCACTTCGGGGTGAAGTCTCCATTCCCCGGGCCTCAGCCCCTGCCTCAACAGCAGGTCTGCTCCCTGATTCTGTGTCCCCAGGAAATACATCGCCCTGAGCGATAGTAACCTCTGCTGGGACCACAGGAGGATCTGACGCGCCAGTCTGTCCAGAGGGCGCGAGCGCAGACCGCCCTGGTGATTCAGATAGGCCACCACCGCTGTGTTGTTCTACTCAGAACGAACCAGGACGTGGTGGCCTTGGAGATCGGGCAGGAAACTCCTTAGAGCCTGGAACACCGCCAACATCTCGAGACAGTTGATATGCCACTCGGATCGATGCACCTGCCAGGATCCCCTTGCAAAGCGGCCATCCATGACCGCGCCCCAGCCCGTGAGGGAGGCGTCTGTCGAAATAACCAGCCGGCACAAGACCCTCCCAGCACGGGCCCCTGGGACAGGAACCAAGTTTCCTTCCAAACTGATAGGGAACGAAGACACTTGCGCGTAACCCAAACCAGACGGAGAGGATTCCCCTCGGGGAAAAACCCTTGTTCCTTAGCCACCACTGCAGGGGTCTCATGTGCAGCAGTCCAGATGGTATTACGCTGGACGCAGCCGCCAGGAGACCCAACACTCGTTGAAGTGTTTCATAGTGATGGCGTGGCCTAACTTCACCCCTTTCACGGCAGCCAATATGGTGTCGACACGTGCCGGAGACAATTGTGCCCGCATCGTTGTCGAATCCCATGCAACCCCTAGGAACGTAGCCCGTTGGGTGGGCGCCAGCACGCTCTTCTTTGCGTTGAGCCTCAGCCCTAAACGCCGCAGACGAGCCAGAACGACATCTCGATGCCGAACCGCCAACTCTCGAGACTGGGCTAGGATGAGCCAGTCGTCGATGAAGTTGAAATCCGGATGCCCCGGAGCCTCAGCGGGGCCAGTGCTGCATCCATACACTTGGTGAATGTGCTAGGGGAAGTGCCAGGCCGAATGGAAGAACCCGATACTGGTAAGCCACACCCCCGAAGGCAAACCTCAGGAACTTCCTGTGAGAAGGACGGATGGAGACCTAGAAATAGGCGTCCTTTAGATCTATCGTGACGAACCAATCCTCAGATTGGATGTGCGTCACGGTGGCGGGGATGATGAGCATCTTTAACCTGAATCTCCTCAGAGACCGGTTAGAACCCGCAGATCCAAAATAGGGCACGCAGCCCTCCGTCCTTCTTGGGGACTATGAAGTCTCTGTCTGGGGGGGAGACACGTTCCACGGCCCCTTTCCTCAGCAGAGTACAAACTTCCTGTCCCAACACCGGACCTTGCTCCGGGCGGACCACAGTCCAAACCACCCCCTCTCTTCTGTTGAATTTGGAGGGCGGGCTTTGAACTGTAGTCGATACCCATCTATGGCAGTGCGCAGGATCCGCGGAGAAATGTTCGTCAGGCTCCGCCAAGCGTCTGCAAAGTCTGCCAACGGAACCAGCCCCTCGGGGCTGGTGGTCGGTGTCTCGTGTGATCTTCTGGTGGACCCCTGAAGCCCCAAAACGGCAGGGGGGAGCCGCCGAAGATCCACGGTGAGTGAGTCGGGATGCCGTCCGTCTGCAGACCCTCGGGGCAGGCAGTACGGTGCGGACTCGATGGTGGCAGGTGCGTCCTGAACGTGTAAACGGCGGGATAACATCACCTGTTGCCACGGCGGAGGGGACCTCGGTCGGCCTCCGGGGGGGGTGGGGGGGGTGCGGGAGGGGAGAAAGACTCCCCTACCCCGGTCTTCCCTGAGCTCCGTCGGGACTGGATGACGGTCCTCAGATCGCGTCTCTCAGACGGCTGAGGGTGAGAGCGCCGTCTCGCTGCCCCAGCTCCTCGGGGGGCCCCCGAGAAGCGACACTCTGCTTCTCTCCTCTCCGTAGGAGCTCGTAGAGGGAAGGGACCTACGCCTGGCAGCCTCAGCTGCCTTGGGTCCAGACCGGCGAGGGAGGTACTGGCGGAACGCTTCGCACTGCGTCTAACGCTTCGTGGTTCTGCGAAGCTCCGCCAGATCTTCCTCGGAGGGACCCCCCCTCTGAACCATCTCCTGTAGCAGGTTGGCTTGGTAGGCTCGAAGCACCGTGGTGTGCAAGCTCGCACCTGCCTGGCCCGCTGGCATGTACGCCTTCCCCACAAGCGTGGATGTGGTGCGACATGGTTTGGATGGTAACGCCGGCTTCTCCAGGGAGGACGCAAGTCGAGGGGAGAGATAGCTCGCAAGCTCATCCTCCACCCGAGGCATCCTCCCATAACCACGGTCCCTAACCCCCATCACATTACTGTAGTTCAGTGATCGGGGTGTGGAAAGCCATGTAGAGAAGGGTGGGACCGGCGTGGAGGTGGCGTGTGGTGCTTAAGAAACCTTTCATCAAGCTACCACTAGCCTGTGGTGTCTGCTCCTCCCGTGGCCAGTTGATGTTGAGCTTAGCCACGGCTCTAATCACCACCTCCAGCAGCACGTCATAGTCGGGCGCGGCCAGATGACGCCGCCCCGACACCCGGAAGTCATCGTCGACTGCGCTGAGCACGTCCGCCTCCTCGGAGTCGGATTGCCGCAGCGCCTCCGGATCCAAAACCGCGAGCGGGAGAAGCCGAAAACGGGCTCCCGAACGAGGAAAGGAAGCGTCGGAGCCAGCGGATGAAGGTCGGGAAAAAGCCTCAGCCGTCCCGAAATCCTCCAACAGATCACGCTGTGAACCCATGAGTGAAGCCGCCGGGCCGCCTCAGCGGCCGCAGGGCCCGCGCCACGGGGAAAACACATCCGGCCATCCTCGGAAAAGAGAGCCATGCTGTACCTCAGTACCCGCACGGAAAGGGCTTCGCAACGGGCGCAGGCAGCCCCCTCGAGAGCTGCCCGGGCGTGCTCCATCCCCAAACATGAGACACACATCTCATGAGAATCTCCATCCGTGATGTACCGAGGGCAAGAAAAAACACACCTTCTGTACATCTGATTGCCGGACATGCTGGTAGACTTCTTCTTCAGGTAAGACACACTGCTTGTAGGACTGGAGCTTTCTTCAAACAACATACAGAGCGCCTGCTGAATAAAAAAAAAGCTAATGATGAGTGTGTACAGGTGTGCTTTATACTCCTCCGGTTATTCCGTCACACCTTACCGTTCTAGCAACAGGCCAATAGGATTGGAGTGATTTCATTCACGTTCAGACCTGCTTCGCCTAGAGGCGTTCCCATAGTGTCGTAACCGACGCAGTTCGAGTTCCCTCGAAGGGGAACTACTTGGTTAGGTTTAGGCACGAAAACTTGGTTAGGTTCAGGCAACAAAACTACTTGGTTAAGTTTAGACAACAAAACTACTTGATTAGGTTTAGGCACCAAAACTTGGTTAGGTTTAGGCAACAAAACTACTTGGTTAGGTTTAAGCACCAAAACTTGGTTAGGTTTAGGCAACAAAACTACTTGGTTAGGTTTAGGCACCAAAACTACTTGGTTAGGTTTAGGCAACAAAACTACTTGGTTAGGTTTAGACAACAAAACTACTTGGTTAGGTTTAGACAACAAAACTACTTGGTTAGGTTTAGGCAACAAAACTACTTGGTTAGGTTTAGGCACCAAAACTTGGTTAGGTTTAGGCACCAAAACTTGGTTAAGTTTAGGCAACAAAACTACTTAGTTAGGTTTAGGCACCAAAACTTGGTTAGGTTTAGGCAACAAAACTACTTGGTTTTCACACAGATTTTTTCACTCTTTATAATTCAATACCTGACTTCCTCCTTTGCTCCCGTCAAACTGCCACTAGAGGTCGCTTTCGTACAAAAAATGTAAATATGGGTGGTAATATGCAATCAACCTTTACAAATGTTTTTCCGGTGAGAACGTGCTGAGAATAATAGAAGAATGGTGTCTTACAGTGACTTCTATCTGTCCAACAACAAGCTTAAAGGCTCCTTCAGTGAAATCTCATGCGAAGTTGAACCCAGAGGCCTCTCCGTCTCCTCCTGAATCTGATGCAAAACCAGTTTTGAAGCCAGACTTTTACAGCGTAGTGCTTCTGACAGCACAGACTGGGCTTTAGGCTTCAGCGGTGACATTGAGTCATTTATGCTGAGTCACAGTGTGTCGGGTCAGGGTGAAGTCACTGCAGCTCTCTCTCCCAAACAGAGGAGATATTTTTTATTTTTTCCCAGAGTGTCAGGAGGAGGTGGAGTGAGGTAACTGAAGGCTGGCGCTGAGTGGAAGTTTGCCAACAGGCTCATCAGATGCTCAAAGTTCTCATCAGTGAACAGTTAACAGGATTGGATTTCACTCCAGTTCCAGGGTCAAGTGACTGACACAATATTGAACACTTTATATCTGTATTCACAGTCTAAAAGTGTCCAATACAGCACATCTGTCTACAACTAAACCCTCAAACACCACAAATCTACAGCCCTGTGTATCTTTAGGGTGATGTACTGCTGCCTTTTATGGTTTTATAAACTCGTACTCTTCAGTTTGTACATCGGTTTTGTATTTCAAGACGTTGATTTTGTAGGTCTAACATTAGGGTTTCTGGGTTTCAGTTTCATGTCCTTACATTTCATTTTACAAGCTGTGAGACAAAACATCACTAAGGGTGTTTTCAACTCTGTGTTGTTTAGTCTGGTCGGTTTTCCTTCTTGGTACGATTCGTTCGGGCAGATCTGAACACAGCAATCATACTCGGGTACGAGCCTGAATAAACCAAAATGAGTGCAGCGAGACCCTGGGCTAGCCTTGTGATATTTGCGCAGACAGGAGCTTCTTCGTGGCCTTCTTCCTGTGTTTACATATCGTACCAATGAGAGGAGAGAACACTCTCACATTTTAACTTGCTTTTAGTAAAGCATTTTGTTTTACCATGTGAAAACAAACTCATCCACTGATTCAGACCAAATCAGCAAATCAGATAACTTTTCTAACACAACAGCTGGTGGACTTGAATGACATGAGTAAAATATAAAATGTTCTTACCAATATTAACCAATATTAAGGTAATTTTCCAAGGATTTAAAACCAGGCCTGTGTTTCTGGTCTACATAGTTGTATATTTGGTATGATTGAGGTTTGCGACAGCTCCAGAAGTTGAGCAGGTGTGTAACCTAATCAGATGCATGAAAAGGCGCTAGATGTGATATGCAGTACTTGGAATATGTGTTAGAAAATATTAGGGTGACTTCTATAAGCATATATGACATATGCTGAATATATGCATAATGTCAGTTAGCATTGTATTTGTTTAAGCGCTCCGGTGGAATGAGCTCCTGGTGTCACGTCACCAGCGCTCTGGAAATATAAATGAAGTTAGTGTCGTGAAACCTTGTGCATGAACAGTAGAAGTATGACCTGTGGGGAAAAAAATTGTATTGGTAATTCTATACATGCAGGTGTTATATGAAAGTGAAAGTGCAGTTTTGGCTCTCATTCATCTGCAGCCCGATCTTGTTAGTCCAAAATAACTGCCTGGGGGCGTTACCAAGATGGCTGCCAAGTGGTGGGACTTGCCTATAAGGACTTTGCCGTTTTTCAGTATTATTCAAATTATACATTATATTTATTATCTAGAACTTTGGACAGTCACGGTGATAATGATAAACTGCTGGTAAGTCTAACATCTAACAATGTTTGTGGTATCGGACTGATTGTACTTAATGTAGCTGCTCTGTTCTGTAGCTGCTTACGCTAATGTTAGCATTAGTTTCACAGACTGCTGCTTGAATCCTGGAGAGCCAGGATCCAACAACTTAATGTCCATCAACTTGACAGTTGGTTAAACATTTTACTTTCACTTTTGTTTTCCATGGAAGTTTGTATTCAACCTGTCTCACTGCTTGTGTGTCTTCTTTTAACTGATGCTAACCGTGTTCATAGATATTACCTCGGTGGGTACAGTGTTATGATTACTGATAGGAATGATGAATAACGATTTCCTTTAAAGTTAACGTTAGGGGATAAGAACAGCATGTCAGTGTGGGTCCTCACAGGTGTAGCAGTAAAGCTGTGTAAGAGTCTTACTTTCGTCAGGGTTGGGTGCAGCCAGGATGGCGCTGTGCTGCTTCTTGACATGCTCCACATCCTCCGACAGCTTTTCTATACAGCCCCTAATCTCCTCAACCTAAACACACATAAAACACACACATCATGAGGTCATCACAGGAAACGCCATCACAGCAACATTACATAACATTAAAAAATTACATTATTCCAGGAAAATCCTGTATTATTAAAAATGTCAAAACACTACAAAATAATGAACACAATATCCAGTCAAAATGCATAAACATTTGATTTTCTAAAATGATCTAAAACTTTAGAAACAATAAATTTAGGGGAGTGCAGGTTGAATATTCATAACACTAAGGATCCAGCCCGTCCTCACCAGAAAACAACAACACTGGTTGATAGTTGAAGAGCTTCAAACTATCACATTTTCTTTAGTGCCCTTTTGCAGCCATGTGACAAAGGGCATGTGAAATTGTAGCACATAAATAACCAGAAAATTCCTAGTTTGCTGGTGTTGTGTCGGGTGGATGGCTAGATAATTAGGCAACTTTCACCCAGGAGACCGGCATTCGGTTCCCATGAGAAACAAAAAGACATTGATTTTTGTAGTGTTATTAGCGTGAACAATCATTTTTGTTTTATATAGCCTTAGCTAGCTTGGGTTAGCGCTAGCGTTTTTTTGTAGCATTAGCTAGCTAGCGTTAGTAACCAATAGCGCTATGTTACCCCAAAAAACCCTTACCCAAATTAATGATATCTGTATCAAGAATTTTGTTCATGCGTTAATGTAAAAACAATTTTACTTTATTTCTGATGAATTTCGGCATCAGTATTCGACATATAATTACAATCAAAACTACAAATGACAGCATAAAATATTGCTGCACATTATGTTTTAATATATTATTGCACTAAACGTCACTGAACGATATTAAACTTACCAGATGCCCATTAATACACAAAGTTAAGGATCCTTGTCGAATATGTTTGTTTATTATTATTATTGTGTGTATATCGTGTTTATGTAAAAATCAGCCTCAAAAGTCCAGTGGTGGTCGGGCTGTAGTGTGTGTCACTGCAAACACACAGTTTACCACCACCGCGTCAAACTAGACGCCTCAGTGTGGCGATCGCACTAATGATCAGCTGTTTTGTAGAGTCTGTGTTGTTTTCTGTCCGACACACACACGAGATGATGATCAGCTCTGAAGCTTCCTGCCCTCGGGTGGGAGATCAACACCAAATCTGTGTGTGGTATCCAGTCGATGTCTGTCGGCTGAGGAGGATGATCCACCTTCCACAGCGGACTGCAAGGTCACCGCTCTCTCACGCCACAAAATAACAGCTGTGATCTTACTTTAGATGCTAAACTTCTAAATGTTAACCTCGGGAACGTGTTTTCCAGTGAAATGCTGAATGAGAGATTTTTCTGAGTTACAGAAGCTAGGGGAAGAGAGGCTAGTCTGAATTTAGCTCTCTGTAGTCGCCATAATGTCTGTTTGTGAATACATTCATGTCCCCATAATGTGGGTGGGTGAACAGGCTTCTGTCCCCATAACAACTGTCTATGAACATACCACTGTCCTCATAAGGCTGGTGGGTAAACAGGTTAAGGCGAGACACGGCAGGCTAACATCTTGAACTGGGCAATTTTAGATTTTGGGCTGTTTTGCTTCCTTAACATGTCTTCTTTCAGACTAGTAGAAATAAAACATCCTAAATACACATTTAGTAGTTTATTTGACTACAGTTTGTCTTTGTGCGTCTGAAGACTTCTCCTGAAACATATCTTGCCACTGTCGCTGTCTGCACCATATCACCTGTTACACAACGCTGTTGTTGTCCAAACATGGTTACTTCCTTACTACCAGCAACCAATCGTGAAAGTACTAAGGCGGATGAAGGCAAGTCTTATGTGGCTACTGTCAATTTCTGGCAACGTGATTGGTTTAGATGCGTGATTGGTTTAGATGGCGTACTGTGACACTTCCGGATTTAGCTTTTACGCAGTTATCAGTTAGATGATCTATATTGTTGATTTGATTAGATATTGGCTCTGTAAATATTGATTTTCAATAAAAATGTATGGAATTTTACAACACATTTCTTTAAAGGCCTTTTGGAAGGTTTTTTCACAGGGGTTGTTCATATATCATTCATTTTCTCAATTATAGAACATTTTATACCTAAAAACCAACACATTCTCACTCTCAACTCGTCACACATTGACGCTTGGTTAAAGCCCTTGAGCGTAATTTTTTTGACGTTTAGGGCTCTGCGGTCACATTAGCAACGCTTAGCAACAAGAAATATGCTACGTCCGGTTAGACTTTAAAAATAATGGTGGCGATGGTGCAGTGGATAAGAAACGTGCTTTTGGTATGAGAGACCTGGGTTCAACTCCCCACTATGACACGTCCACCAATGTGTCCCTGAGCAAGGCACTTAACCCCTCGTTGCTCCAGAGGCACATGACCTCTGACATAAATAACAATTGTAAGTCGCTTTGGATAAAAGCGTCAGCTAAATGAATAAAAAAAAACATGCAAGAGTTTCAAAACATCGGCATTTTGAAACAGCACGTTAATGTGAATGTAATGAAATGTTGCAGTTTGGTTGGGTTTAGGCAACAAAACTACTTGGTTAAGGTTAGGAAAAGATCATAGTTTGGCTTAAATTAACTACGTACGTCAGTTAACATGTAAGTTAAGTAATGACTCTTCCGTAACTTTATGTAACTAATATTTAATGTTGACTTTTTGTTTCACACCGGACACAAACCCTGGTCTCCTGGTTCAAAGTTGGGGTTCTGGCCCTCCATCCACCCCAACCACCTCTTACTCAGTCTTTTCTGAAAGCTATCATATACCCAGTGTTGGACAGTGGCGTCACTTCAAGTAGCGCCGTTACTAGTTAAACAACATTTCTCAGTCGCTATTTTCTGAATAAAATAGCTTTTCAGTAACGAAGCTCTTTTATTGACAGAGTAGCGTGGTAGCTTCCACACACGCTACATTTTCCCAAGCATTTCTGAAGCAACAGTGAGTGACGCCACACGGTGACATCTACTGACAAACTAGTAACTTGTAGCGACGCTACTGCCCAACACTGATAATGAGTTTGAACGAGGCAGGACTTCAGCTCAGCTATGGATGCAACTATGTTACAAAGCAAAGCTTCAGGAGAGGAAAATATAAATTCAGCAGCTTCTCAGACAACAGCAAACAGACCACCTGTAAAACTGTTGCTGCAAACTGTACAGCAGCAGCTGTCTTCTACATAAAAATCTAATTGTCATAAATGTTAATCGAGGAGTTTTTCTCCCTCTTGAACGACCCCATTTTGAGTTTGATGCTGCTTCGTATAATTTATAATTAGCTCATTAAGAATGATTCAAGCACTTACGAAGGCTGTAAACTTTCCTATCTAAGTAGACTTCAGGCCTGCTCTTTCCCCGTCTGTTTATGTCCATTAACTGTTGAAATGTGTTTCTCAGACCTGTTTCACTGTGTCTATAGAGGTTAGATTACCTTACCATAAGATGAGTGGCTTTATTTGTCTTAAAAACCATTCAGTTAAACCCAGGGTTTTAATTAAAGGAGGGTTTAATAAGGGTGAATCTAAAGGCTGCATGATGGGCTTCAGAAGGAGAGGAGTGCAAAGAGAACAAAGTGAAGTCGACACCAGAACCGTTGGTTTGTCTTTGTCATCTGTCTGCCCACAGTCAGATCTTCAGATCTCTGTCGGGATGTGATGGGCTCAGTTCACAGGGACTCCATCATTCTGCAGATCTTTGACAGATTACACAGCTAATCTCTAAGCCTCTCTTTCACAAATAACAAAAAAATCAACTGAACAGCTCCCAGATGAAAGTTCCTAGTCGTCCATTCCTGCTTCCTGCATCCGTTTCATTCTAACAAAACAAACTTTAATTTGTTAGGAACCCGGTTAAGATCCTTCACCTTTAGTCCTACTCACAAACTTCAAAATAAAAGCTCTTAATCAGGGTCGGAAACAGGTTTGGGAATCTGCCTCTGTGTTGGGGTGAAAAACGGTCACATAGTGAGAGAAAAGAAGAAACAAGAACTGCAGTCAAGTCAAGAATCAAATAAATTTACAAACAAAAATATTTACAAAGAGGATGGAATCTACAACATATTGACTAACGAGTGCAAGTCTTCACAGTATGAAGAAACTGCCTAATGTGGGAAAATAATAACCCAAAGATTTCCAAAGCTGTTTGTTAATGTAATGTGCCGTATCCATGGGCCGAAATAAGACTCATTTGTTTTGACTCAAAAATGACAGAATACTTTGGTCTCTTAAATAATCGATTTAATTGTGTCGTTGGAGTATTTACAGATGCTGCTTTCTTGTAAGCTAACATCTCTAAACACACATTTCATAAGACGTTACATTAATTTTTTATTGCTCAGTTGTGCAAACAATAACATTAAAGCTGGCACTTATTTTGTTGTCATTTAGGATCTAAATTCCCCTTTTTATTTTATTATGTGTCTAACGGCAGTATCTTTTACTGCTCCAGGTTACTTATCTTAATGTTTCCATTTCAATATATCAGATCATATCGTTGTTAAAGGCTAGTAGAGATATTAAAGATTTCACTCACTATGGATGCAATCAAAGACATTTGAAGCAGAAATTCATTGGAAGTTTTTATATATCTCTTACAGAAGATGTGTCATGACGCTTCAAATTTCCTCCTTTTACAATATAAACTGACAATAAAGGCGACTCTTGCTTTTAAATTTCCTATAACAAGCTATCGTACTGCAGAAAGACTTCAGCGACGTTTCTTTTCTTTGTCTATATTTGTATCATGTATATTAACAGTGGAAGAGTCTCTAAACTTGTACAGAAAAGTCCAAGACTTTAATTATATTTTCCACCCAAGCAAAGCTGTCTGCTTCATCTGGGCACTCAGGGGCCCAGCAGGCCTTTCTTATGTAATATAACTGAATACGGAAAACTACTCCCTATTTCCCAGGGTTTGTGGGAACTGAGTGTCGTGTCTTACCTGTTCGAAGAACTCATCCATGAAGTGGTCCCTGTCGACCTGCACCACCTCCTCATCATCATCGCTGTCCTTAGCCTGCAGACAGACGGGAAATAAACGAGTTATTTCTGCTACACGTTTCAGACACACATGAATCAACATCATCGCTTCATTTCCACAAAATAGTTTCAGTCTGATGTCCTGTCTGTAATCTCTCTGAACGATGTCCTCTTCAAAGTTTCAAATATTTTGGTGCTCAAGATGTTTGACAGACAACAACTTTATTTTCTCAGGTGGCTCGGCAGCTTCAGAATGTGTCGGTCGAAATAGTTCACCAAGCTCAGTGCTCCCTGTGCCACCTGACGTAATGTGGTTTGGTCACAGGAGCTGCAGGTTTAGAAATATGTTTGCTTGAATATCTGTCACGTCTTGTCTTAAAGAGCTTTACAGTCTGTACAACATGAGTCACGCAGCTACATCCTGACACCCTCATACACGTACAGTCCGCATTTTAAACATAACACAATGCCAGAAATCTTTCTCCACTTGTGTTTTCACTGGGACACTGTAAATGACATGTTCCTGGGTAGGGGTGTTCGATATGCATCGTCTCACGGGAAATTCTGTCTTGTTGTTTAACAATGTGTGAGCAGAAACCACAAGTTTTGGAGTACAGCTCGCTAGATTGAATCGCTTGATGTGGATCTGCCTCGACTGCACAGAGGTGGTTTGGCTTTGAAAAGACGGATTTCGCTAAAAAGCCGTCGATCTGCAAACTTAAAGACTAAACCACCGCACAGAATATCAAGAAAATGAAAAGCTTCGGGGGTCAACAGGTCTAAACCTGCCCAGGTACCATCACAAACACGCACTAATGATGACAGAATCAAAGCCACTAAGGCTGCGTTCAGACTGCAGGCCTTAATGCTCAATACCGATTTTTTTTCCCAGATCCGATTTTTTTGTTTGACAGTTCACATTATAGTTTAAATGTGGCCCATATCAGACTCCAGTGTGAACTGTCTGCCGCCTGGAAGTGACCCGCATGCACAGAAGAAGAACACGACGTCACACGCAGCAGCACGCTGTCTTAAGCCGAGTTCACACTACACGACTTTAAGCCCGGTTTGCCGCTTGGAGAGCTCGTCGACAGTCAGGCTGTGATCGGGGGTAAATCAGTGATCGATCACGGTCGCCAGTCATTATGTGTGAACTACATCAAAACGGCTCCCCGACACATTTCGGACACATCGCCGACGTCTGCCAGATATCCAGCCTGCCAAATATCTGGAGGAGTCGGCCGACTCGACATCCAGCCAATGAGAGCAGGCAGCTACTTTTTCACTTCAAAACCTTTTTACTCCCCTGCAGCTCTCTGTAGCTCAGACAATCCCTGCTACCTGCATGTGCGACTCCATCCTTTCACCCAGATTCTTTGTCTTCATAATTGGTATCTTTATAATAACAAACAACAGCTGTTTTGTCTGTAGGTTCCAGTTTCACATTTCACGTGTGTTTTCTTGACAGAACCTGGTTTGGAGACCAGCGTCGGGTGACTCAGCCGCTGTCAGCTCGTGTAGTGTGTGACCTCCTGTCATCGATCAGTCACGTAGTGTGAACGCCACAACGACTTCAAGACTCCCGTCACAAGATGGCAAGTTGTGGCCATCGGCCGACGCTGAAAGTTGTGTAGTCTGCACGAGCCTTCAGGCTACAGAAGTAAACAAGGAGCAACAGAGGTTAGCTCCGGTTAGCTCACGGGGGACTCCCGTTTTTCATTGACCACATGTGAAAGTTGCCCAAATCCGAACTGGAAAAGATCAGATTGAATGTGCCTGTTCACACTGTCATAAAATAACCAGATCTGAGTCACATATGGGCAAAAAAATCGGATTAGGGTCACATTGGCCTGCAGTCTGAACGTCGCCTTAGACATCAGCTACGACAGAAGATACAGTTATTGACAAAATCCCAGAAAATACAGAGATATTTTGTCACCCTCGCACACCCCCTGTTCCTGTTTTTATGTTTAAAATCCCCCCTCTGGAAAATAAAGCTTCTATTTATTTGTTTTCCATAAATCCACAGACGCAAAAAAAAACAACTAACAGAAGCTGAAAGTGACGGAGAGCAGCAGGAGACGGCAGCGTTACATGTCTGAAAGGGGGAAAGACAGACAGCAGGTGAGCTGAGGTCAGCAGGTGAGGCAGACTAAAGCGATCGCTCAATGAAAGTAAACAGTTTCCAATTACACAGATTGGATTTCTATTAATGTTAATAGAGACTTGTGTGTACAGTCAGTGTGTGTTTGTGAATGCAGATAATGAAAAGCTCGTCAGTATCGACAGTCTGTAATGTTTCTAACAGACCTGAGGTTGCACTCACTCTGATCTCAGCGCCGGCAGTCCTCCTCCCAGGAGCTACTATCAGTGTGGTTTGAGGTTCTGTTTGTTTCCTGTTTTATTTTGAAAGTTTTCACTTTATTTCCTGTCTGTGCCTTCCCTGTGATTACCTGATGCGTCGCGCCTGCGTTTAATCACAGCTTGTGTCAGTTTTCCTGTCTTCGTTCACACCTGGTGCGTCTGTGTGTTACTTCCCTGTGAGGTCTGTTTTTTGCTTATTCAACCTGGATTATCACTTCCCTTTTGTCTGTGGATTTTGGACCGGGCGCCTCGCTTTGTTCGGATTATTTTGCTTTTGTTTGGAACTGCCTGCTCGGATATTCTTGGACGCTGCCAGCATTGTAAGTTTGTACCTTTTGTGTTGCTGTTAAAAACTTTCACCAAAGAACTGAGAGAATGTTCCATCACTGAACCTTTTCACTATGTCTGCAGTGATTGGCTGACAGGTGACATAGTATTCATTACTACACAGGAGCTAGAGATGGACAGAGAGGGAGACAGATGATCCATATTATAGAGATATATTCCAGGTTCATCATCGCTGCAAACTCATCGTAGTAATTAATCATCTCTGCTGTTTGTCTGCGGATTGTTTTGATTTGTTGGTGAGCTGATTGGATCGTTATTGACTGGCTGATATCAAAAAGAAAGATTTTGTTGTATTTTCTAAAATACTGCATCAACAAAGCGCATAACCGGCAGACTGAACACGCACACCACGTGGAAGCAGCTGCAGAAGATTCGGCTAAAGAATAAAGTTCTACTAGAGACGAACGAAAAGCAGCGATGGTGAAGAACCACAGCAGAGATTTCTTTGCACAGACCGACCGAACTGTTATTGAGAGTAAGTATACTTCTGCGTCGAATTGACGGCGTAGGCTACGGGGCTACGCCGTCGCCTGACGTGCACCTCCTCAAAAATATAACTACACATCGAGTCGACACAGACCATAAGGTGTGATTGGTCGGCTGGGTAGCCTCGCAATGCCTCCAAGCCAACCGGAAGTACCCCGTGCTTTGTAGTAACTTTTACTAGCAGCAGAAAACGGCGGCTGTAACACAGTAGATCAATATATTTGAGTGTCACAACCAGAATGTGATCCTTTCGGTCGGTAACATTTTACAAGTCTACACCAGCCGCACGTCTACATTTACCCCCATTTACGTTAGCGGAGGGCTAAACCGGAAGTTAGCCTGCTCGGCCAGCAAAAGTCAACACAGTGGACGCTGTAGCGCTACTGCCGACTAGCGAATGACGGATACACCGACGCACAAGTATAAAAACCTGACCCTATGCAGGAGTATAAATCTTAACATGGGAGTACAAAGAGACTGTGGCGACAGGAAACATACTGGGAGTCGTCACAAAGTAAATACGGAAACATGCACAGTAGTGTTGTCACGATTACCAAATTATCTTATCAACTTAAAGTTAATAGTACTGTTTGTTAAGCAGAACAGCATCAGTTAGGTCAGTCTGATGTTAGCTTAGCTTTGAGAATCTCAATGCGTCTCATCTGACAGCGTGACAAAAGTATTTTACACTAATGGTACCCTTCAGCGTCCATATGAAACACCACCGTCTGCTACGTCCCAGCAACACAAAGGAGGCTAACCCCACCTGGTACACAGCTGTAGGGTTAGGGTATGCATAAAGTCAGTAGCTTGCTAGCTAGCTGGCACTAACCGGAAGGTCTGTACGAGACGCCCCAGAGGGTCTCACAGAGACGCATCCGGAAGAGACGCACTCAGTGCATCTCTATGAAATGCTGGAGGGCACCTTTAGCGTCAAATAACTACGTTTTGTCACTTTTTCTGAAAGCGTTGGTATTGGATGCCCTGAGATGAGAACGGTCTGGCAAACATCAGGAGAACTAACTTATCAACAGTGTACTGAGCCATCTTGTTTAATTCTGATTAATGATGTTGAAAGGGGAGACGTCTCAGACCTCTCCAGGTTCTGCACAGATGACGTCGTGTCGCTCCTGCAGTTGCTTTGTTCTTTCGTTAGCACCACTCTGTACCGTCACTTTCATATGGGCTTGCTTGTATCCTTTACCAGCATCCAATCACAAATGATGAGTACTAGCCAATCACAGCACACTAAGGCAGGATGTGTCGAAACCATCTAGTCTATGGTCGAAACTCTGGCAGAAAAAAAAAAGCCATTCAAAAAAGGAAGTGCTGTGAATGACAGGAGGCGGGGCTGTGTGGGCGCTGCAGCGGTGTTTGCTGCTCGCTGTCGGGGAGAATCGAAGCGCATTTTCAGGATCGATACTGTGAAAAATTAATATTAAAACCGATAAGTATAAAAAAAAATCTATATTTTTGACAACACTAATGCACAGTTCAGAATATTTTAATAAAAACACCAAAACTAAAAGTCTGTCAGCAGCATCGTGCTTCTGCATGACTGATAAGAGCCAATCAGGGAGCCAAATGTGAGCGTCTGCATCATCGTTTTTTTTTAAAGTCCTCTGTTTTCACCTGTTTGCACAAAGTTTAGAACCAAAGCGGGGTCAGCAGCTTTTTCAAACTTCACCATTTTAGGTGTTCAGATTCGCATTTTTAGCGGTTTGAGATGTTTTAGAAGGTCTGATGTTTAAAAGGTAGGAGTGAGGAAGGAGCCAGAGACAAAGAGCTGAATAAAAAGAGACAGATGGACAGAAAGACAAGACAACAGAGGAGGAAGGTGGAAAGCCAGGCATACAGACATGCGTATGACTGCAAAGAAAGATGTGAGAGAGGTAGGGGAAAGACAAAGACAGAAGGCAAGGGGTAAGAAAATGTATATCTTAAAGGTTTTAAAGAAGCAGGCTAACATTAGCCTCTCATCTCCATTACAACTGAAGTTTGCAGGTTGCCTAGTCTAATAGTTTAGATTATTGACAAGTTAGTACTTAGCATTAATAAATTAGAGGCCAGTGTATTCTGTGCTTCTTGCACAAGGATTGAATGAATAAAAACAACCCTGGAAATTCACCTTATTTTCAATCCAAATGTTGACAGGTATGGGTTTAAATGACACCTATGGAGTCAAGTAGTTTAGGACGTTCTCTTTCGTGTCGACTGACATTTCATCTGCTTTCAGCTCTTGCTCTTCGACTGATGCCTCCATAAAATAATTAGCATGCCAACAATTCACTATTTCTTTTCAGCAAGCAACAATTCAGTTTTATTCATTACTTTTATTAATAACAGTTAATAAGGCTGCGACTCTTTCATTATTGATTCATCTGCCAATTATTTTATATAATATGTATAATTATCTTAATTTCCTGTTATGTTGGATAACTTTACCCTGAATGTGGAATATTAGGACTGTAATTTCCTCTTGTGTTCATTGCTACGGATAATTATTGCGGGTCTGATCGTTTTATTTATTTACCCACCGTTTGCTATATTCAGCACATGCGGTTAATGTTGCAGCAGTTTTGTGATTCTATCTTCAGAGTAAATCACCTGGAGGTGAGCTGAGTGTGTACTCTGTAAAACAACATGCGGGAGGTTTAAAATAAGAAAACACCCCAAAAAGAAGCAATTTAACGGCCCGTTTATCTGGACACGTTCTCTTCTTCACACTCTGAAAGCACGCAGATTAAGTGTGAACCAGAAGAAACCTGCTGTCGGCGACACGAGTTTTTCCGGCTCAGCTGTGCAGGAAGTTCACCTCCTGTGTGTGTTTGTTTATCTGCTGGACTGATCTGAGAGCAGGTCAAATAAAAGCTAAACCAACACTGTAAACCAGGTTAGTGACGTCAGGTGTGAACAGCTGCAGGAGGAGCTCCAGAACCATCTGCACCTGAGGCAGCATGGGAACTGCAGTCCAGGTGCTGTAGTTACACACAAACCCCGGCTGGATGCCCTGCAGGGATTATAGATACTCAACCCAGATCGGAGTCCTCCAGACTGGATACTTGTTTGCTGCGTGCACAGACGTGAATAAATTCAGCGTGAGTTAATGAAGGTGTGTAGCGTCGCTGCAGATTTATCTGCACGTGTGTGTCTGCAGGGATTTAATTAACTGAAGGAGAAACTTTACATACAGCATCAAGCTGCTCTGTTATAATCAATGACCAGAGACTTGTGTCTGCCGCTCGCTCTCCTAACCCGCGGTGTGTTGGGCCACAATCACGACATTAATTAAAGGTTTCTCCTGCTCCAGCCTCGTTACACCAGACGCCCAAAACAGCCTGTGATTTCTTTTCTTTACCTAATAACGTTAAATGTGGCAGCAGAAGTAATTTATCAACCGAAGGAATAAGTAGCTAAGAAAACCCTCCTGTGTTTTGGACTAAATAAACCACTTTTAAACCCACATGGACTTACTACAGTACTACAGACCCAGACTTCTATCATGCCGCAATAGTTATCTTAGTCATTTTTTTTTACATTTCTCCACGTAAAGAAAGTTGTTAAATTTTTATCATGTGAGAAATCTAACTGAGGTTAAGTCTTTTATTTCAGCCACAGATCTGGAGAAACTCATTAATGCTTTTATCTCCTCCCGTCTCGACTACTGGAGCTCCCGTCTCCGTCAGAAATCAATTCATCCCCTGTAATTAGTCCAAAAGCAGCAGCTCGCCTTTAAATGTGACCACATCTCGAGACATAGGCTGACACCCTCATATGTCTTTTATCCCCCTATGAGCCGGGAAAAATAGATACCAGTAGGAGCAGCAATAAATACTAGTAAGAGCTATTAGCGTGTACAGCATCAATGGGGTAAATAGGGAAAGAAGTGAGACAAAATAGTGCAATTACTACAGGAGAATTGACCCTTTGCTAAGCCACGCCCAAAATACGCAGCTGGCCAATCACAGTGCAGGCTGCGCTCCATTGTCTCTGATGTCATTTCTAGCTTTCTTTTGCTGTATTTTTCTAAGATCTGGTCAAACGCTGTTCATGGGGCACTTGTAATAATTACAGTTGCTACGCAGACAGGTTTAAAGGAGAAGTGCGATTTATTCCTGAAGTATGTAATGAAAAAATTTGTCCAACAGCGAACAAGTACATTCACATTTGTGCAATTTTTTTTTCCACCTCTGCGTAAATTAAACAGTCCAAATGTGTTGTCACATGTGTTTCCTCCTCGCGCTAAATTCATCCAGTCCGACCCAGTTTGATAAATAATGTTATAACATGAAGACTTCACAGCCTCTCTTCAGGCAGGACTCTCATCCTGCAGCACTTGTCTTTGTAAAGAGACAAACTGACAGGATAAAGTCTCTAACCCGCCTGTCAGCTCGCTCTGGGCCGCTTCACTTACCGTAAAGGCTGGAATACGTGTGCACTCCAAATGTAGGTGCAGCTAGCTTAATCGTCTTCTCACAGATCAGAGACAGAAACACTCAAAGCGGTTCTTTTCTAAGAAGTCAGCCACAGATGGAGCGGATGTGCTGGACGACGATTCAGCAGAACAGAGTCTGCAAACGGCTCGGACACTTTAAAACGCTTCCACACTGCCGACACGTCAACGTGATTGTTCGGTAAAATTTAATCTGTCTTTTGACGTATTAGGCCGAACACAGAAAGTACTTTTTTTGTTATTTTCAGCCGACTAATTTCGGTGGCCGAATATTCGGTGCAACTTTATATCATCGTGTTTCCTCTGTTGCTCTTAGATCAATACGTCAAAGTGATCATGTTTGCTCTGCCAACCACACACAGTCGTGTTTCCATCACTTTAGGAGACATCGACTTACATTCAATCCCTTTAGACTCACTGTAATCATAACCACTACTTGCCTTACCCTAATCCAAACCCTAATCTAAACCCTAAACCAAGTCTTCACCCTAAAATTTAATGATTTTCGTTATGGGGGCATTTTGTCTGTAAAGTGGTCTAAGTGGGATTATCAGGGTCTAACATGGTCCAACCAGGTCAAACGGCCCCCTGTCCCCTCTAACTTCCAGTCCTGCAGATGTGTTTCTATACACCTGCCGCCGAGCATCATGGGAAACAGGACAATGACAGCGAACACGTCTGGTCCCGGCAGATAAGCTCTGTTCACCAATCAGCTGCTGTCATCAACACGCCCAACGCCGCCCATGTCCTCAGGAAAACACACATCTCCGCCGTCTTTTCAGAGTGTAATCACCAACAGTGACGTCTGTAGAGGTTTCACCACCTCCAGTGAGAAGCAGGGGCTGATGGGAAGTCATTTAAACCCCTTAGCGCCCTCTGACATTAGCTCAGTACCACTTTATAATAACATCCTCTTCATGTCATAGAGACTTATTTATAAGAAATACAACAGCTCCCTCTGAGGTGTAGTGGAGTAAAAGTATAAAGTAGCATCATAAGTGTATAATCAAGTAAAATACAAGTACCTCAGACTTACTCAGTACTTGTGTCTGCTAACGTGTGTTTCTGAAAACTCACACCACTGAAACTGGATCGCTCTTCATCTCACAGCAGGAAAAAACTACAACGGCAAAATAATAATAAAAATAATAATAATTTAATGATCTGCTGGCAGTAGTGAGTTCATTAATCATTAAATATCTGTGTGAATGATCCACATATCTCCTCAGTCTGAAACTGAAGCATCACGTCAGCGGATCACTGAGCGCTATTCAGATTCACCGTTAAGAAACTGTGACCAGTTTAATGAAACTAAAGCTGGCTGCCGACCGCTGACCTCCTGGTATAGATGATGATTGATTATCTTGCGCTGGTAGTTGCTTCTGGATGAAGAACGCCAGCCTCAAAAGACAAGATAAAACAGGAAAATGAGTGAAGGAGGATGCAGCAGACTTGGTTTAAGGGTTAGTCTCCAGGAGATGTCACTGTCCTCTGAAGTGATGGATTGTGTGCGTGTTGTACAGACAGGGTCCCTGAAGGCATCCCAGGGCTCCGGATGTTTGTTTTTTTTCTCTGGATGTGACAGAGGACGACCGGTTGACCTTCAGAGATCAAAGCGATCTGTGAGGACAGACAGAAGACTGACTCATCGTCTCCTTCCTGTAAGTCTGTCGGACTCACGGTGCACGATTTAAAACAAAAAGGGTCAAATTCGATGCAGCAGAATTAGAGA
The DNA here is from genome assembly GCF_014851395.1 of Micropterus salmoides. Classification (NCBI taxonomy): domain Eukaryota; kingdom Metazoa; phylum Chordata; class Actinopteri; order Centrarchiformes; family Centrarchidae; genus Micropterus; species Micropterus salmoides. The sequence goes on along the minus strand of NW_024040041.1, from coordinate 34,467,955 downwards.
GATCCCCTTGATTATTCCACACATTCTTCCCTGTTATCAGAACCTGGCGCCTACATTACCCACAATGCAACTCAACCACCTACAGTCCGGTCAGAGATTGGGAGGTGTTGCCTGAAGCAACGGAGGTCTGTGAGCTCACGTCTTTCTGACGCCACACCAGCAGATTCAGTTTAAAACTCGCAGTCTTCAACTTCGACTCAAGTGACATCATCAGACGTCACACAGCTCACTCTGAGCAACCCGTTCTCATCTCAGGCGTCACGCTTTGAGAAACCGTGGGTACTTTACGCAAAATGTTGATTCGGCGTGTGTATGAAACTCTGCAGATTGCTATTGTGTTGCAACACAAAGGAGGCTAACGATACCTGCTAGCTGTAGGGTTAGCTGGTCAATATGCATTAACCCCTTGACGCCGATTGTCGCGAATTCGCATCATACCTCTTCATGGATACATGGATTCCCCCAATGCCTGTCGGTGCATATTTGATACGGACCTAGGAACCTTTTGCAGGCCCTGGTTTCTAATTTATGCCTGTTGTTGCTAATTTGCATCACACCTACACATACCTGAATTTATATCTTTTCTATGTTCTAAAGACAAATTAACAATCTTCACTTAATTTAACATCAGCTTGAAAGCAAATGAAAACAAATAAATTTTTTTATTCTTTGATCGTAAAAAAATTAAGGCGTTAAGGGGTGAATTTGATGACTTAGGTTTAGGCACAAACTTCTGTGACGGTTAGGTGCCTCGGTGGACTGCCAAGCCTTAAACACAAACATAACTAGCATAACTTGCGGTCACCCCAGGTCATACACAGACGCGCCTGGAGGCGTCTCATGCTCACTCAGAATCAAAATAACTACGCTCGTCACTACGTGTGGGTATTTGACGCCTGAGATGAGAACAGGCTGATCTGAGACACTGGAGGCTTTTTTAAAACGTGTGCAGTGGGACGCCGTGGAGCTCAACTGATCGAGCACGCGCTCCACGCACTAAGGCTCACCCGCAAAGTCCACTGAGTCCGCCTGCGTGGCATTACGGATGCGCAGGCAGATGCAGAACCGCAAAATAAAACACCCTGTGCAGACTCCCGATTGTAAATCAACAATAAACACAGTTAACAGACAAAAAAGAATCAATTTAACTATGTAGCCTACTTTATCATAGTAGAAGCACAAAAGGATGCACTGATTACCAAATGAACAAAATCTGAACATGTCAGCAAAGTAAGGCAAAACGCTCTGATTCTGAAATGCTCCCCGTGGGATCTGCAGCCGACAGAACATAACCAGGTCACAGAGAGCTGTGCCGGTAGGCCGAGAAGAAGCATAAAAAGGACAAATTAACAACAAGCCAACATTGTGCTCCGCTCCTGGGACGCTTCCAGTGGACGTTGGTGCCGAGCAGAGGACGTGGAAAAAACCACGGCGTAGCCGGAATCAGTGGACTTTCCGGGTCAGTCGTTGTCGCAGCGGCCGGGGTTCAAATCAGACCTGGGGATCTTTGCTGCATGTCGCCCCCCCCCCTCTCTCTCCTGTCCATCTCCAGCTCCAGTAATTAGATTTAATTAGACATTTTCTAAGCTTTTAGAGGTCTGTGTTTTAGGTGAACTGAGCCTTTAAATGATGAAGAGCTGTGAGGACTGTACTCTTCTTCAGTGTTTCTGCAGTTCAGCTTTACTGCGACTAGGAGGCCTGACTAATATCTGAACACTCTTACATAACAGCAAAGGCTGTAGATAAACTCTTCATCCAAACATCGGAGGAGGAGGAGGGGGAGGAACAGGAGGAAGAAGAAGAGGAGGAAGGAGGAGGAAGAAGAGGAGGAAGGAGGAGGAAGAAGAGGAGGAAGGAGGAGGAAGAAGAGGGGGAAGAAGAGGAGGAAGGAGGAGGAAGGAGGAGGAAGAAGAGGGGGAAGAAGAGGAGGAAGGAGGAGGAAGAAGAGGGGGAGGGGGGGGAGGGACAAGAGGAGGAGGAGGGGGAGGAACAGGAGGAAGAAGAGGGGGAGGAAGAGGAGAAAGAGGAGGAGGAGGAACAGGAGGAAGAAGAGGGGGAGGAAGGAGGAGGAAGAAGAGGGGGAGGAAGGAGGAGGAAGAAGAGGAGGAAGGAGGAGGAAGGAGGAGGAAGAAGAGGGGGAAGAAGAGGAGGAAGAAGAGGAGGAAGGAGGAGGAAGAAGAGGGGGAAGAAGAGGAGGAAGGAGGAGGAAGAAGAGGGGGAGGGGGGGGGGGACAAGAGGAGGAGGAGGGGGAGGAACAGGAGGAAGAAGAGGGGGAGGAAGAGGAGAAAGAGGAGGAGGAGGAACAGGAGGAAGAAGAGGGGGAGGAAGGAGGAGAAGAAGAGGAGGATGGAGGAGGAAGAAGAGGGGGTGGAAGAGGAGAAAGAGGAGGAGGAGGAACAGGAGGAAGAAGAGGGGGAGGAAGGAGGAGGAAGAAGAGGGGGAAGGAGGAGAAGAAGAGGAGGAAGGAGGAGGAAGAAGAGGGGGAGGAAGAGGAGAAAGAGGAGGAGGAGGAACAGGAGGAAGAAGAGGGGGAGGAAGGAGGAGGAAGAAGAGGGGGAAGAAGAGGAGGAAGAAGAGGAGGAAGGAGGAGGAAGAAGAGGGGGAAGGGGGGGAGGGACAAGAGGAGGAGGGAGAAGAGGAGGAAGAAGAGGAAGGGGAGGAAGATGAAGAGGAGGAAAATGAGGAAGAGGGGGAGGAACAGGAGGAAGATGAGGAGGAGGAACAGGAGGAAGATGAGGAGGAGGAAGATGAAGAGGAAGAAGAGGAGGAAGAGGGGGAGGAACAGGAGGAAGAGGAGGAACAGGAGGAACAGGAGGAAAATGAGGAAGAGGGGGAGGAACAGGAGGAAGATGAGGAGGAGGAACAGGAGGAAGATGAGGAGGAGGAGGAAGAAGAGGAGGAAGAGGGGGAGGAACAGGAGGAAGAGGAGGAACAGGAGGAACAGGAGGAAAATGAGGAAGAGGGGGAGGAACAGGAGGAAGATGAGGAGGAGGAACAGGAGGAAGATGAGGAGGAGGAGGAAGAAGAGGAGGAAGAGGAGGAGGAACAGGTGGAAGATGAGGAGGAGGAGGAAGAAGAGGAGGAAGATGAGGAAGAGGGGGAGGAGGAGGAAGAGGTGGAAGATAAGGAGGAGGAGGAAGATGAGGAAGAGGAGGGGGAGGAGGAACAGGTGGAAGATGAGGAGGAGGAGGAAGAAGAGGAGGAAGGTCAACGAGAGACAGCAGGATGGATCTGTGTGTTTCTACCTGCTGTTAACACGTCTGTTTTACATCAGTGCGTCAGTGCATGTAAATACGACACACACCCTGTTTGAGTTCTCCATAGAAATCAGCTGCTGCACTTTTTGAATTTGAGTTTGATTGATTATTATTTGATTGTTGATCTGATCAATATGAGCATCATACAACAGTGACTGCCATTATCAATTATTATGATGATGTACCTCTGCCATATATTTAAATGCTCAACTTAATAAGGGTTTTTTTGTTATGGTAATTTCATGTTTTATTTTGAAAGTGTCCCCGCTGGTGTGTTCTAAGCAGCTTTGCTTCCTGTCTAATGTGTTCCACCTGCGACTCATCAGTCAGTCCAAGTCGTCACATATGGATGCGTGGTCAAGACCCGTCGGGTTGTAACGCACTGCGGAGCCTCTTCTCATCTTTTCCTAAACCTAACAAAATTACAACATTTCACAATGTTAAAAACTAGTTTTATTTTGAAAGTCTAACCAGATGTTGCATTATTTATCTTTGCTAACTTGACCTGTCGAAGAACTACGCTAAAGGGTACCCAGGACGTTAAAAAGCGACACCGAGGGGTCTTGACCAAGCATCCATGTGTGACGAGTTGTGTTGTCCTCTGGTGTATTTAAGTCTGTGTCTCTCAGTTGTTTGTTGTTAATTCGTCCTTCGTTCATGACGAGCGCTCACTCTTCCTTCTGTTTCCTTCTGGAACTTCTGGATTTTCTTCCTCGTGGACTACACATATGGATGTACGGCCAAGACACACTGGCGTCATGTTGTAACGCACTGAGGAGCTTCTTAGCGTCATTTTTTTAACGCTAACCGTAGGTGTAGAGTATTTGACACAAGTCAAAGTGAGGTGGTTGGGTGGGCCAGAAACTGGACTTTCACCCAGAACAACGCTGTTCTTTTTTCTGTGTGAAACAAAAAATCAACATTGAATGCTTTTTTTTTTTGTTGTTGCATACATGACGTAACTTAAGTCACGTAAGTAGCATAATTATTTTAACCCAAAGCCTTATTTTGAAAGTCTAACCGGATGTTGCATATTTATTGTTGCTAACTTGACTGCTAAGCCCCACATGTCAAAACTATGACATTAAAAAGCCGCCAAGAGGTCTTGACCAAGCGTCCATGTGTGACGAGTTGTGTTGTCCTCTGGTGTATTTAAGTCTGTGTCTCCCATTTGTTTCTTGTTAGGTCATTCTTCGTTCATGTCGAGCGCTCACTGTTCCTTGCGTTTCCTCTGTGCTTCTGGATTTTCTGCTTCGTGGACTTCACATATGGATTTGGATTATTGCCTGTGCTACTCTGGAGTTGTTTGCCCTTTTTGTTTGGACTGTCGGGCAGATTACGGACCTTGGCCAGCCTCGCCCAATCATAAGTGTGTTCATTTATGGCTGAACTGTTTAATAAATGTGTGTAAACCGTACGGTCTCGCTTCGGCATTCTGGTTCCCTGTGTCCTTGCTCTGGTGAACGAGTCGGAGGAGAGTTATGGAAACGAGGTCATGAGGTCAGAAGAGATGATGATTAAGCACTTCGTCAGTAACAGAGTGGAGCTGTTTGCTTATTTTAAATGAATCCCAGAGACAGAGAGAACTCTGTGTGCCGCTGCATCTGCATGATCTCTTTATATCGAATTAAACGTGAGAACACATATGTGTGTTTATGAGCAAATTAATCTGATTAACGTGACTGAGTGAACACAGAGAGCCTGCAGCTCTGCACACAGAGAGAGGAGGGATGTTAGAAGCAGAGAGGTAGAAAGGAAGCAGAGAGAGAGAGAGGGTGGAAGGAAATAGAGAGGGAGGAGATGAAGATGAGCGAGAGAGGACGACTTAGTGAGAGATGGTGGATGAGGTGGGGAGGAAGAGGAGGAAAAGATAGAGGAGAGGGGGATGGGTGAGCAGTCCTTACAGCGTGGGGGAGGGGAGAGAGAGAGAAAAAGGACTGCTGCACTGTAAAAATACATGTTTCAGCATGTATTCAGTCCGAATGCAAGAAGAGAAAACATCAGAAACAGAAAGTAAAGCTGAGCGCTGAGCAAACAAACAAGGCCAGATGTTAAAACATGATTTCATCAGATGTTAAAATAAATGTATTTATGGCTACATGTTTGTCTGGGTTTGGTATTAATCAGTCGTGCTGTAATATCTGAGGAAAACTAAAGATAATTCTGTTTGTTTTTGACAGAGTTTTAAATTGGCTGGCTGTAAAATGTATCTGAAGTTCTTCATAAATTACACTCACAATGTTTTTCTGTCTCCTTATATTTTCAGCGTCTAAGTGTTTTTTAATAAACTAAAGTAAAAAGTCATCTTTTAGTTGCTCTGAGTAAAATTCAACAGTCTGCGTTTCCACAGAGAAAACGTCGGTTTGTTTTTAGCTACTTCACTCAAAAGTAACAGTGCCACATTTTTAACTCAGTCGCAGGTAAAAGTCCTGCAGTACAAGTATTTGAACATTGTATTTAAGGTAGTACTTGAGTAAATACACGTAGTTTCTTTCCACATGCAGACGCCTGCAGTCTCTAAAGGAAAGTGTAGTTCAGTAGCTGCCAACCTGAGGGTCGGGACCCCCCACGGGGTCCAAAGATACGTCTGAAGGTCACAAAATTATGAAAGACAGAAGAAAGAAGATAAGTTTTGGGGGCTTTTCTCCATTTTTTCGTTGTTGCTTTTTTCATGTGATACGCGGGACACTTTTTTTCTCTTCAGGCATAAAAAGAACTTTAATTTCATTCCTTAACTTTAAAGTCAGAAAGGTTTGGAAGCATTGATTATTATTATCATTATTATTATTATTATATATTATTATTATTATTATTATTACTAGTGCAGCGCCCATTCAGTGCCAATGTTACGCCTCCCCGCGTTTTTTAGATATTCAAAATGTGTGTCTCACCTTGGTTTCACCTGCAACATTAATAACACTGAAAGAACCCGACAGTGGCGGAGACTTTTGTGATGATGATAACTCTGTTTCAACATTTCATGTCCAAACTTGTACTCACGCTAAGTCTTCTGTAGTTCCTGTTACACGTGTTTTAATGATTTGTATCTTGATAAACTAATTTTGTGATCACAGAATTCAAAGTTTATTAGTTCTGAACGTGTCACGTGTCCCAACTGTTCTCGACAAGGGTTTTGTTGTGTTTTACAGTGTGCAGCAGCCTGCAGGCCGTGTGATGGACAACAGGTTAAATTTGCCACCTCGAACCAAATCTCATCACATGAACAGGTCAATGCTCCACTCATCCATCCATCTGCCCTCACACCGCTTCTGCCCTTCTTATCCTCTGTCCTTTCCTTTTGATTCTTTCTTATTCTTACCTCCTCCCCCCGTCATGTCATGCAGACTTAAATCAGGACGTTGACCTCAGGTGTCAGAGTGTGTTTCTGATGCCAGCAGAGTGAGTGTGTTTTTGCATGCATGGATACACACACCGTGTATCTGTGTGTGTATGTGTGTTAGCAGCAAAGCATGCCAGCAGCGAGCCGTGTTACCCACAATCCTCTGGGATCTCTGGCTCTACCCAGAGTCCATCTGTGCTCTCTGTGACCGCCCTCTCTCTCTCTCTCACATTTATCAATCGGATTTTTAAAAGCTTTTATTCTGATATTATAAACAAAAACGAAACGTTTAGTCCGGTTCAGATTCTGCCTCCGTGACGAAGCTCTAATGATAAATGTGACGCTCACATGTCAGAGCCTTTTATAAGCACACGAATGCACCATCAGTCTGCAGTGTTAACACAGAGGAGTGTGTGTTTTCATAACATCCACATACCTGTTAATCTCAATATATCCAGTTTACGGCTGCAACAAATGACCATTTCAATTATCAATTGATCTGCGGAGTGGTGCCTCGGTGAAAAATGCCTGTTATACTGTAGAAGATGTCTTTAAATGTCTTGTTCTGTATAATTTTAATATTATTTCTCTTGATCGACTAATCAATCGACTAATCCTTGCCCCTCTATTTTCATTTTTTATTTTTTAATAACTTGAATTCCTCTGGTTCAGCAGCTCATTAGGAGATGACCACTCGCTGCAAAGAAAATCTTTATTTATCTCTAAATGCAGGCACACAGAGGCAGGTCACAAAGGGCGACAGCAAATATGCCAAACTAGAGGCTTTAAAACGGTAGTCCACAAACTAACGGGGGATGTCACGGCGGCTACGTCCACTGCTTTTATACAGTCTGTGGTCAGAACATAAACCTCTCGTCTGGTCACATCCGTCTGCTGTTTCTTTAAATAAGATTTTACAGAGACACAAAGCAGCAGCTCCTCCGACCAGGTGTTCAACCCCAAACTCCACAGAGAGAGCAGAAAGAGAGTACAGACAGAATAAAAGACGAGTGACATCAGGCCATCCTGACACACAGTCTGCCTTTCTTTATTTCTTTGGGTCTATAAATAAACGGTCAGACTGCCGTCGACTTGTTGTTCTATGCTGAGGAGACGCCGGAGGGACGAACACGGGAAGAGGGACGGAGGAAAAGGAAAGAAAGAAAGGGGCTTTCATGGGGGCTGGTAATGGACAGGGAGGGGAGGGAGGAGGCAGGCTTGAAAGGAAGGAGGTGGATTAATATTTGACAAGAGAGGAGACGTGAAAGGAATGACGGGGGGGGAGGATGGAAAAGAGAGGGGGAGGTTTAGAGGAGCAGAAGAAGGAGGTGAAAAGGGAGAAGAGGAGAGAGAGAGGATGACTGGATAACATGTTCAAAGATGGTGTCCCAGGTACTCCTATAAAAGGGCCCACAGAGCATGCTCAGTAGAGACTTCCTGCTGGCTCGCCAAACACATGAACGGGATAAAATTATTTAGGGAGAAACATTGTTTCTTCATGCACTGGTCAATTTTGGGCTACTTTGCTTCCTCAACATGTCTTCTTTCAGACTAGTGGAAAGAAAACATCAAAAACACACATTTTTTATTTTATTTATTATATTAGTTTATTTTACTGCATTTTCTGTCTTTATCGCTACATGTCCTCCCGTTTGTCGCTTTCTGGACCATCTGATTCCCGGTATCGTTGGAGAGCTCTGTCTCTCCCGCAAAAGGTTGTTGGATCCAAATGTGGTCATTTCTGCTGTACCAGTAACCAATTGTGAAAGTACAGAGGCGGATTTAAGCTTAGAGTGAAATCTGATTGACTAGCAGCGATTCCTGAAAACGTGATTGGTTTAGACGCGTCACATGGTGTACTTTTGACACTTGATTTAGCTTTCCGCTGGTCGCTCTGTCTCAGTTATCAGTTTGATGTGTTATAGATGTTCTATATAGTTGTTGTTAATGATTTGATTCGATTATGGCTCTGTAAATATTGATTTTCAATAAAAATGTGTAGAATTTTACAAGACATATCATTACAGGTTGTTTTTCCTCATGCTCTGAGCCTGAAATTTCCACCTCAGCAGCTCTTATAGCTGCCAAAACTTTCCAGTAATATTCCTGATGATAATCTGAATTATAGAACATTTTATTCCCAAAAACATGGCAACATTTTTTATGCCCGTTGTAAGTAATTTCTGATTTATGGAGTCATAAAAAGAGATTCCCTATGTAAAAATATTTAAGTCTAATATGTCAACAAAATAAAACAATAATTTTGAACTGGATTTAATCCAGTGTTCAGATTTTAGTTCTTGAAATAGATGCAAATTAGCACATATTTCATTAGAAACTGCCTCATTTGCATATTTAAATGTAAAATCCTCTTCACCTACAGTGTCTCGCCTTAACGTAATGGCTCCTGTAGACTTTCTAAACACTCCTGAGATATCCGGTTTCCCTTTTTATGCCAGGCTTAGTTTACCTATAACCAGGTGTAACTGTCACATCACTTGTTGGGGGGGGGGAAGCCTCCTGTGTTATCAGGGAGGAGCTTATAAACCTTACGAGGTTTTCATCCGACAGCGAGTGTGTGTGCTGGTATGAGGACACACACGCAGTCAGACCGCCTGCCAGCCGCCACCCGACTAAAAGAAGAAGATTATCTATTGATTCCATGGCTCATTGCATCCTGGGAAAACACTTAGATTACCCAGAGTGCCTCAGTGCTGCCGGCTCCTTCATCTCACTACTGCTGCACCGAGTGGAGGGGAGGGGGGCAGGATGATGGGAATCTTAGCAGGAAGTATGGATGGTTTTGTGATGATTATTTTCCCCTCGAACTACTAATAATCAATAATTTCTTAGGTTTATTAGTTTCTTCTTTTCTTGGTGAAGTTCAGTCCAATGAAAGAAAAGTGATATTGATCGAGTCGCCGCGAGGGGGCATTGGGGGAGGTAATATAAATTTGTATCTACCCTGGTTTTCATACTGTTTTATATTACATCAAATATTGATATTATAATTAGACCTGAGTTTACAAATCACACATAAAACAGTTTTATGATATGAGGATGATTTAGACAGAAAAGGATATGGAAAGATTATGATCACGATTAAAAAGAAAACCAGTGTCGTCTGTTAGTAGAAAATGGAAACCAACACGCAGTCTCCAGGGTCGTCACTTGGTCAGACCCCTTGGCATTGTTTTTTTAACGCCCTGAGTACCTTTGGCGTTGTTTTTGATCATGTAGGGCTCCGTGGTCAAGTTAGCAACAATAAATATGCAACGTCCAGTTAGACTTTCAAAATAAAACCAGCAATTAACGTTGTGAAACGTCGCAGTCTGGTTAAGCCTAAACCTAACCCCTTGCCCTCAGACCCAAAGGTTCCCGCTTGGTTCTGATATAATGTTTCTGAACTTTTTCCACCACAATGGAGCTAATCAATACATTTCACATCTGCATGGCCGTTAGGGTCAAGACTGTCCTCCCCTTCGTCCATGAGGATCTGTACTGACCCTAATGAAGACACCCAGTGTAGTAGAGATAGAAGAAGAAAAGCAACCCCTCCCATAAGTGGTATAGTCCTAAAGTCACCTGATGCTGCTGACCTCTGAGATCTCTGTACACAAGAAAACATCATGGTATGGGTTAAAATAACTAAATTACATGACTTAAATTACGCAAGTAACATTACTTACGTAGAACCAATGTTGACTTTTTGTTTCACACGGGAAACGAACACCAGTCTTCTGTGTGAAAGTCCGGTTTCTGACCCACCAACCTCCTTCCTAAGACTATTCTGTTATTTATCTAGTATGCCGACTTTTAGTGTTCAACAACAGAATGAACTAAAGGGCTTCCCAGTGCATTACAAATTGACGCCAAAGGCTCTTGACCAGGCGTCCAATTGTGACGACTTGGGAGTGAGAGCAGGTTGTCCAGGTGAAAGAACGCAAACATATGTTGTTTGGGGAGCGTTTGCTAATAAGCCTCCCCATCAAGACTCGCAGGAGAGAGACCATTTTGTCTCAGCTCTCTGTCCGAACAGAGCAACATAACGTGAGGAGTTCCCCAAGGCTCCATCCTGGGTCCCCTGTTATTTTTAAAAAAGTTTTTACCTTTTTTAAATTTATTTTTTAAGTGGTTTCCATACTTTAAATGTGTGTGTGAATGTGTTTTCTGCTTTCTTTGAAGCACCTCGAACACATTTGGGATATAAAAGGTTTAAAAAGACAAAAACATGAAAACAGCGACAAACTCCAAATCCAGAAAGATCTGTTAAATTCCATCCATCCATCCATCCATCGTCCACCGCTTATCCTGTGTACAGCGTTGCGGGGGGGGGGCTGGAGCCAGCTGACATCGGCCGAAAGGCGGGGTACACCCTGGACACAGACAACCACGCTCACAACTTGACCAAGGACAATTTAGAGACACCAATTAAGCTAGCCTGCATGTCTTTGGATGGTGGGAGGAAGCCGGGGTTTGAACCCATGACCTGGGGGGGAACAGGGGTTGGAACCCATGATCTTCTTGCTGTGAGGCGACAGTAGAATTCCACCAGCAGCAAATCCGACTGGGCTTCAATGAAGTATTGATCAGGCATTGATGATTAAGCATCACAGCTGGGATACACATCAGGTCTCCTCCACTGAGTATTGATTGCTGAACATGTTTATGTCTGTGATTTATTTAAAGCCATAAACATGTTTAGTTTGCAGTATTTTAAATGAGATTAAGGTTTTGTGATCACATGTTTGAAATTCACTTAAATAATCTATAAAGGTACATTTTACACACACACACATCCCCATAAACTGTGAAACTGGGAATTCTGTATTTCATTAGACATTTTTTCCAGACAAGGATAAATTACATTATTTCTATAGTTTATACATTATTTATATAAGTCATGCCTAATAAAGTGGGCGAAGAGTCAACCCTCTGCTACCTGACAACAATCAAACCACCAAACAGCAAACCTTTTAAATCCCCAAACATAAAACCGTCACTGAACGCTGGGGTCACCTCTGAACCGACAATATGAAATGACATTTCTTTTAAAAGCTGCAGTGAAGACAGATTAATCTGTGTCTGTGTGTTTCTAAAGGAGAGCAAGTAGCTCATTAAGAAGATGAAGCTGTATTGGTTTATTGACTAACACACAGCGAGACACTAAGATGCACATTAACACATGCCTGCAGGCTCACATACATTGATATTGGTTTGTTCTTGAACATTTTACTGTCATAAATATTTTCTATAAATTAATTAATAAATAAAGAGTCATTAACTGAAGTGAAGTTAATTACTGAGCTACAGGGAGCTAAAGGTGGCGGCCTGTGACTCGGTCTCTCCTCTCTGTCTGTCGACTGTCTGACTCAGTAGACTTGACAAGGACGGACTCTGTGGTTCGTCTCTTCGGTACCCCAAGGTCGAAATCTTCTTTATTCTGTATCATTACAGACAAGCTGGCTGGCTGCCTTTAGAAAGTGTTGCATGTGGCTTTAAGGACACACGTTGTACAATAGTTGGGTGAACATCAACCTTATTTGGACACTTAGTAAATCTCTGTTGATCAAGGAAGGACTATTACTTCCTGCCAGGATGCATCCTTGAGAAACTGTGTCCTCATTCTGTACTGCTGAAGCCTTCGCCTCCTCGGCTGAGCTTCATTAAACAACAGGCTTCGTAAGATATCTAGAGTTTCCTGGAACCTTCACAATTTCCCCCAGAGATTAAAAAAGTACTTCTTCTTCTTCTATCTAAAATGAGATAAGACATAAATGCAGCACCGCTAAACTACTCAAGTTATTTGCAAAGAAAAGCTTCCATGATCCAAATGAAAATGATGTTCAGAAAAGATCTAAAAACATTTGAACCAGAGTCTGCAGCCACGCTAGCAGCTCTGATAATGCTAACATGCTTATGTTTACTATGTTCAGCATCTTAGCTGAGCTTGTCAGCATGCTAACACCAGCTAATTAGCAGTAAACACACACGTACAGCCGAGGGTGATGGGAGGTCATTAGTCCTGCAGGTATTTGGTCCAACAAGTCCTCCAACCTAAACGACAACATAGGTCGTTTTATCCATGCCTCCCAAAATGATACATAAGAGCCTTAACTATAACATAATGTATGTAGTAATGATATTGAATATGTGGTTAACATTGTGAAACAGTCTCAGTTTGGTTAGCTTTGGGAAAACCTTGTGGTTTGGGTTAAAGTAAATTACGTTAATGACATGACCTCAGTAAAGCTAATTACGTTTAAATAAAAATTACACATTTACTTGGTTTCACTAGGGGGCGCTGCCACAATAAACATTAATATGGGACATAGTAACACCCTGCAGAAAACAACCTATATTGTCGTTTTTCTGGTGAAGACAGTCTCATTTGGTCACACACCAAAAGTGTTGGACCTGATGATGGCGCTAGATGAAAAGTCAGAGGATCGCTAAAGTTATTACAGTTCATCCTGAGAGGAACATGAAAAATAATTTCAAATCAATCCATATTTGTCAACCTGCCTCCCTGGAGCAGCTAAAGAACATTAAACCTCGACTCAGATGACACTAAAAAGCACCGAACCAACTAAATCTGAGCTGAAAGTAACCAGGCAACGTTAAACATTGAACCGCACCGCTAATCTCAGCTACGCTACCGTTAGCCTCTTTAAACCGGACTGAACTCATGGCTGTGATCAGCAGAGTTTAGATCCATTTCATCTTTCTGACTCCTCTTTAGCACCTCCCCTGTTGTTGTCGCGCCGGCTGCTGTACCAGATGATGAAGACGAATGACTCACTTCCTGTCTCCCAGTGTTTTAAACCTTTACACACAGTTAGTGGTTAGATTCCCTGAAACAGGCCTCACCTCTCTAAACTGGGTCACCTGATTTCCACTCCATTAACTCATTCATCCATCGCTCTTACTCCTTCTTTCCCCTGGCCTCTTATCTGTCATCAGATAACAGACGGACGGTGAATCTAAACCATGTTGATTTTTTCAAATTGCAGCAAACCGCAGGCCTCAGCTGAGCTCTGGAACCGTTTTGTTCTCCATGTTGCCACCCATGAAGTATGTATTTGTGCTCACAATGTGGCACCAGCCAGTTATCAAACCATTTTAAGTACACTCTCCACTGTAGTGCAATAAAAAAATTATATTAAAAATTAGGGCTGCATGTAATCATTATTTACTTTATTGATTAATCTACTAATTATTGTCTTTATGTGATTGATTGTTTGATCTATAAATGTCTAAAAATAGTGAACGACATAAAAATCTTTCTTCCAATGTCTATTTTTGAGATAAATAAATCATCTGCAAAATGTTTTTGTATTACTTTTTTCTACAATCTGCTATTTATTGTAGAAATTGCATAACCATGATGATACTACTAGATTGATTAGATTGTAATAAGTATTCATTCCTCTGTAGGACACCAAGGTCGAGTCCTCAGTGGTTCTGATTAGGACCTGATTAGGAATTTGTAATCTGCAATTACACACAAAAGACATGGAGGGGCTTCAAAGGCTGAAGTTAAACTGTTTCTGGAAAAAAATAATAATCATAAAGTCAATAAAAATAAAAATGAGTATTCGCTTAAGGCTTAAAAACAGGGTTTGGACCTTGGATTGTGAAAATGAGATTAATAATACTTCTCAGCTTTTAATTATTATCTTTGTGCACAGTGTGGTTTTGTCTGTGTGGTGTAATAACAAGCGACCTGTAGAGTTTCCTCTGGTGATTAATCACATTAGAACAGCTCAGGAGATTGAAATTAAAAGCATCCTTTAGTGTCACCGTTTCACCTTTTGCGGCCCTCTTTGTGGTCGCTCAGTGACAAGACTGAAAGGCAAAGAGACATTTTTTTCCAGCTCATCTTGGTCAAAACCCCTAAAGGTCACTTTTTGAAGCCCGGGGTTCCCTTCAGTGTCGTTTTTGCACGTGTAGGGCTCCACAGTCAAGTTAGCAAGAATAAATACGCAACATCCAGTTAGACTGTCAAAATAAAGTGGTTAACATTGTGAAACGTGCAGTTTGGTTAGGTTTAGGCACCAAAACTACTTGATCCAAAGAAACCAAAAGATCCTGGTTTGGGTTAAAATAACTATGTTACAACTTACGTGAGTTAACTTACATAACTTCACTAAAAAGAATCAATGTTGACTTTTTGTTTCACTCGGGAAATGAACACCGGTCTCCTTGGTAAGTCCATTTTCTGACCCAACCCCCTCCTCACTCTGACTTATTTATGCCAGGCCTACTTTTAGCATTGAACTGTGACACTAAAGGATGCCATGTGCGTTGGTACCAGACCCCGAAGAACAAAGTTTGGGACACCCAGGGAATAAGAACGGGCTGTTAGGGAAGCGTATTCAACACCACGAACCAGACCAGAGATATTGGTCTGGTCCTGGACCTCAGTTTTAAGATCCACAAAAGGAAAATTACAAAATCAACCGACTGTCATCTGAAGAATAAATCAGGAAATGAATTCTTTCTTTAAAAGTATTATACTGTGCTTTGTTTTACCTCCTATTTTAAGACTATATATTTTTAATTAAGTCAAACTGGAGGAGAGCAGTGTTTAAAATATCTGTAGTATGAAATGCTAATTTACAGACTCCCTTTGCGCCTCGTTCTCAGTGAATGAAGCACACTGCGATATTAGAACCAAACGTCCTTCAGGATCAATTTACTGTGTTCCTGAACGATTCAGCCGTCCTGGTTCCATTCCTGTTCCCCAGAGAGACGTAACATGTTACTGTGTGTGAATGTTTTCAGGCTGCAGGTGATAGTGACCCAAATATGATTCCTCTCATTTACGTGACACAGATCCGTTTTTTTCCTAATGAACACATGAACAGTTACAAACCAACTTATTTATATGTCGTTTGGTGCCTGGGGTCCTCCATAGCAGTATGATTTGGTGCAGCGTAACCTTGTGACTTCGGTGGCGCAGCGTGACCTTATGACCTCGTGGTGCAGCATGACCTTGTGACCTCGGTGGTGCAGCATGACCTTGTGACCTCGGTGGTGCAGCGTGACCTTATGACCTCGTGGTGCAGCGTGACCTTATGACCTTGTGGTGCAGCGTGACCTCGGTGTGAACATTTGAGAATTCATGCATTGACCCGCCCTCGTTGGTGGAGCTGCTCGTCCACTGCATTTCACTTCCTTACAAATCCCACTCCCATTGGTTCTAAAAACTACATTACCCATGACCTTTAGTGGCTGTTGCTATGGAGAAGAATTCATTCAGATCTGTGAAATGTCTCGAGTCATTCTAAACAAATCTAAGTCCAGGCTCTAGTCAATAGAGAACACATCCCAGGCAAGTCAAACTCTAGTCAAAATAATTTAAAACAGTTCAGGTCCAGGCTCTAGTCAATACAGAACACATCCCAGGCAAGTCAAACTCTAGTCAAAATAATTTAAAACAGTTCAGGTCCAGTCTCTAGTCAATACAGAACACATCCCAGGCAAGTCAAACTCTAGTCAAAATAATTAAAAACAGTTCAGGTCCAGGCTCTAGTCAATACAGAACACATCCCAGGCAAGTCAAACTCTAGTCAAAATAATTTAAAACAGTTCAGGTCCAGGCTCTAGTCAATACAGAACACATCCCAGGCAAGTCAAACTCTAGTCAAAATAATTTAAAACAGTTCAGGTCCAGTCTCGAGTCAATACAGAACACATCCCAGGCAAGTCAAACTCTAGTCAAAGTAATTTAAAACAGTTCAGGTCCAGTCTCGAGTCAATACAGAACACATCCCAGGCAAGTCAAACTCTAGTCAAATTAATTTAAAACAGTTCAGGTCCAGGCTCTAGTCAATAGAGAACACATCCCAGGCAAATCAAACTCTAGTCAAAGTAATTTAAAACAGTTCAGGTCCAGTCTCGAGTCAATACAGAACACATCCCAGGCAAGTCAAACTCTAGTCAAATTAATTTAAAACAGTTCAGGTCCAGGCTCTAGTCAATAGAGAACACATCCCAGGCAAGTCAAACTCTAGTCAAAGTAATTTAAAACAGTTCAGGTCCAGGCTCTAGTTAATACAGAACACATCCCAGGCAAGTCAAACTCTAGTCAAAATAATTTAAAACAGTTCAGGTCCAGGCTCTAGTCAATAGAGAACGCATCCCAGGCAAGTCAAACTCTAGTCAAAATAATTTAAAACAGTTCAGGTCCAGGCTCTAGTTAATACAGAACACATCCCAGGCAAGTCAAACTCTAGTCAAAGTAATTTAAAACAGTTCAGGTCCAGTCTCGAGTCAATACAGAACACATCCCAGGCAAGTCAAACTCTAGTCAAATTAATTTAAAACAGTTCAGGTCCAGGCTCTAGTCAATAGAGAACACATCCCAGGCAAATCAAACTCTAGTCAAAGTAATTTAAAACAGTTCAGGTCCAGTCTCGAGTCAATACAGAACACATCCCAGGCAAGTCAAACTCTAGTCAAATTAATTTAAAACAGTTCAGGTCCAGGCTCTAGTCAATAGAGAACACATCCCAGGCAAGTCAAACTCTAGTCAAAGTAATTTAAAACAGTTCAGGTCCAGGCTCTAGTTAATACAGAACACATCCCAGGCAAGTCAAACTCTAGTCAAAATAATTTAAAACAGTTCAGGTCCAGGCTCTAGTCAATAGAGAACGCATCCCAGGCAAGTCAAACTCTAGTCAAAATAATTTAAAACAGTTCAGGTCCAGGCTCTAGTTAATACAGAACACATCCCAGGCAAGTCAAACTCTAGTCAAAGTAATTTAAAACAGTTCATGTCCAGTCTCGAGTCAATATAGAACATCTTCAAGTCGTTTAAGTCCCAGTCAATTCAGCCCCAAAACAAGTCCTGCTGCAGTCTCGAGACAAGTTCAGAGTCATCTGAAACAAGTAAAAGTCCATTCAATTCAATTGAAGCAAGTTATTTGTAAGTAAGTCAGAGTCATTCAAACACATCCAAGTAAATTCAAGACACAAGGCAGAGACAAGCACCGACTCAGCCGAAACAAGTCCTGCCACAGTTCGAGACAGGTTCAGAGACATCTCAAACAATTAAAGTCCAGTTTGAAAACAAGTCCAGACCTGATTTATTCAAAACAAGTCCAGTCATTTAAAACGAGTTCTAGTTCAAATCTCATGAGGCAGCACAGGTAAGTGCATAAGTACATTTTGCTCATAATATTTTTTTTACTACTTCAGTTTTAAATGCAGAATTTTTGCTTGTCATGATGTATTTTTAACTTTAAATCAAGGTATCTGAATTCCTCACGTTTCTAGCATTGCTGCCGTTCACACAGAAGCCTTGAATCGTGTTTTTCCTTGAATGTTGGAGTATGAGGTAATGGTAGCACACAGCTCGGCTTCCTGTCAGGCATTAGCTGCAGGAATCTATTTAAAGGAAGGGCACACTCCGGCTGAGGGAGGTGAGGCAGAGTTTGCGCTACTTAGTTCAGCCATCTACCAACCTTTTAATGCCTTAATTCAATTCAATAACTGCCTGTAATGACTTTGGCTCGGGACTATTTATACTGCATTTTCTCCAGTGAATCTAACACAGGACCACTGCACCTAGACAGCAACACAGCAGACAGGTTTCAGATCTGAAAACAGCTCTGTGCTGCTCGGCTGCCCATAAACAGGACACAAAACCTTCAGCTGATAACTCTCTGGGTGAGAGCAAACTGTAAACTTCAGCACAGCATGTAGAAAGGGATACTATCATTGACAATATTTTTGTTTTTTATGTACAGGTATATATTTGCACCAACTGCACCAACATAAATACCCATAACATTTCTTTCTTTTGTAATTTACAAACATTTCTCATTGGTTGGCTAACATCTCTGAAAAAACTATCGAAGTTCAGAGGTTTGAGAATTTAAATAATTATTATAGTCTCAGCCTCAGTTTGGTTTTATGGAATCAAATGTATTACTTTGGGAAATGTGGTTCCTGCTCAGGATGCACCGAAATGAAACCAAATATAATGAAAAACTTTCCAGAATACTGAACAAGGTTTTTCACATTTTTTCCATTTATTTTGCCTGAAATTCATCCAGTCCGACCCAGTGTGATAAATAATGTTGTATGTGGTTCTCATACGGCGTAACATGAAGACTTCACAGCCTCTCTTCAGGTCAGACTCTCTCATACTGCAACACTTGTCTTTGTAAAGAGACAAACTGACAGGATAAAGTCTCTAACCTGCCTGTCAGCTCGCTCTGGGCCGCTTCACTTACCGTAAAGGCTTGAATACGTGTGCACTCCATATTTAGATGCGGCTAGTGCTTTTTTTGCTATTTTTGGCAGATTAATTTTGGTTGCCGAACATTCAGTGCATCCCTAGTTCCTGCAGAAAAATTCATTTGTCTCCAACCCGTTGTCACTCCCAACTCGTCACGTATGGACGCTTTTTAACGCCCTGGATACCCTTTAGCATCATCAAGTTAGCAATAATAAAAATATGCAACATCCGGTTAGACTTTCAAATTACAACTACTAGATAACGTTGTGAAACAGCACAATTTGGTTAGGTTTATGCACCAAAATGATAGCTAGGTTTAGGAAAAGATCATGGTTTAGGTTAAAATAAGTTTCTTAACTGAAAACAATCAATTTTGACTTTTTGTTTCACATGGAAAACAAACACCGACCCACCCCATCCATCCATCCATCCACCCATCCCAACCACCCCCTTAGTTAGACTTTTCTGTTATTTATATACTACACCTACTTTTAGCGTTAAAATATGAGGCTACAGGGCTTCCCCCAGAGCGTTACAAACTGACTCCAAGGGGTCTTGACCATGCGTCCATGTGTGATGACTTGGGAGTGAGAACTGGTTGGTTTCTCATGTTCAGCGTTGGTCTTGGATGGACATGAAACTCTCTTGGTTGAATCATAAGAACAAGAAATATCTGGTTCTTTTATAAATAAAAACTACAAGAAACCCTGTAGGCATAAAAGCTGATGGGGAGAGATGTCAACTTCAGGATGAATTTCAGCAACAAACAGAGCTGAAGCTACAGAGATAAAACACTCATGAGTCAGTTTTGGATGAATTAGTCAACCGTGGCGATTTGCTTTGTTCCCAAATGCAACAACGAAGCGTTCACAACAGCTCGTGATTCAAAACCCTCTGACTGGCTTCTTCGCAACAGCGTCCACAGCTGAGACTCCTGGGTAATGTAGTATTAAGAGCTGACAGAACATGAACACATCACTGACATGTTTCCATGTTAAGGCACGAAAGGGGTGAATAACCAGAACCAGTGGCTCTCCACACGTCTCGGCTCAAGTGAAATGATTCCTTCTTGAAAATCACTTTTGTCTCAATCGTCAGTTAATTATAATTGTCTGAGAACATTAAAGAGCAGAACATCGGCCAGAGTCAAGGTCAATGAAAGCTAATTTAATGCTGTTTAATCCTGGGCTAAGATAAGACTTCAGCCAAGAAGAAAACAAACTGAAACCTTTCCCGTCCTGACCGTGTGAGTCAGAGGACGACAACACATGTTTTCCTATCAGACCTGTGACATCAGTGTGACATCACTGCCTCGCCGTCAGTCTGTAGCCGCATGGAAACGGAGACGAGGACGAACCTGGCCTGTTTTCAACAACCCCTCCCCTCCCCTTACCTCCAAACTAAAATCCTGCTAATAACTTTCCCAGCTCCTGAATGATTAATACAATCTCCCGTCTGATTGGTTGAGCTAATGAATTAATATTTAGCCGTTGAGTTGATAAAATAAATCAGCCTCAGAGGTGGAGGATGGGAAGAAGAGGGAGGATGTTTGCTGCTGTTACGAGGCTGCTCGGTGAGCCGTGGAGGGGGGAGGGGAGCATCTATAATACATGAGAACACACACACATGCACACACAAACCAGAGAGCACGGGGACAATTTAAGGGCCATTAAATGGAGACGCTGCCATAAATCACATGACCTCCTACTGACCAATCCACACACCCTCACACAGAAGATTGTTTTCAGTCAGCAGATTGTGCCTGTTCAATACCACGTAGGAGGAGGGTTTGTGCTCTTCTGTACTTCTATCTTTGTGAGGACCAATTTCTAGAGCCGGACATTGAGGACATTTATGAAAAGTGAAAACATATTTAAAAAGTGGGGAAGGATAGTTTTTGAACTTTGGAACGTGGAATTTTTGTGAATAGTGAGGATATCTTTGGAAAGTGGGGGCAGTAAAGACAGACAACACTCAAGGACATTTTTGGAAGATTTAAGAGTGAAAAGATTTTTTTAGAAAGTGAGGACATCAACAGTGTTGGATATTTTTGGACATCTTTGGCAAGTGGGGACATTTTTTGGAACAAAACCTTGGGTCATATTTTGCTCTGTTGTCTCCTGTTTTATCAGTTTTATTAAATTCTAGCTCTTTTTACTTTTTTTTTAGTCTTTTAAAATCCTATTTATGTTTATCTGCAAAAGGGCTGCAACTAACGACTATTTTCGTAGTCGAATCATTTATCGATTCTACCACTTCAGGTATAAATGCATCAAAACAAATAATCTACTATTTTGATAATGAATGGCAAAATTACTCAATGCTTCTTAATTAGCTATCTGCTTTTAAATGTAGCTTGACGTTGTTTTAGACAATAAAATTAGTGCAGTAAGAAATAAAATTGCTGATGTTGCTAACGTTACTGTTCACTTCAGTGTCGCTACGGCCTGATGACATCATCAACTATCCATCCATCCATCCATCCATCTTCATCCGCTTATCTGGGATCGGGTCGCGGGGGACTAATTGTTAACTAAAATCGTTGGTAACTAATTTTATCATGGATTTTTGTCGACTAGTCGATTACTCGCAGCGTCCACATATTGCAATGCCTTTTTATGTCTTATGGAAGACACTTGGCATGTTGTTGAAAGGTGCTGGACAAAATGAATTCAAAGGCCTGAGGGTTGAGACTTTTAGTGGTTAAGGTTTGGTGTTTGAGTTTTGTATCTCTTGTTCTAGGTTGTTAACGACGGGGTATTATGCTCATTTTCAGGTTCAAAATTTTATTTAGGGGTTGTACCAGAACAGGTTTACATGGTTTAATTTTCAAAAAACGCCATATTTTTTGTCATACTGCACATTGCTGCAGCTCCTCTTTTCAGCCTGTGTTGAAAGCTTCGTTTTAGCTATGGAGTGATACATCTCGTCTCTAAATGATCTTTGTTGGGAGTTGCACATGCTCAGTTCCTACTTAAGGACTACTAGCCAATCAGAAGCAGAGAAGGGCGGGTCAGCGAGAAGCCGGTAAACAGCTCGGGTTCAGCCGTACGTGTTGCCGACCAGCTTGGCAACACGGACTGGAGCGAGAGTTTCAGAGCGGTGAGTTATTAATCTGTATCCATAAAGTTTTAACTGAGCTCTGTCTCTACATCACAGGAACAACTTTATGTCACTGACTGCCTGGAGGGTAGCTAGTGTTTGGAAGGGAGAGGAGAGCTGTGTGCTGCAGCTCGCTGTTTTTCCACCAGTGTTTTTGAGGGCGTGTCGGAGTAGCCGCTTGGTGAGCGTTATGACATGTATTTTCATTGTGACGTCACAAGAAAGGGAAGTAAAGGCTGGACTACAAACGAGCTGTTTTCAGGCAGTTCAGAGCAGAGTTTTCTGTGGGAGATGGGAACTCCCTTTGGGCTTTTTCACTTTGCAAACCTAGTACATGCACAAAAAATGTATATAACGCAATAAAGGAGAGGGGAAAAGCCAAAAACCATTATACCACCTCTTGAAATCCTTCCTCATGTGTTTATATGTGTGCTTTACTTCCTGTCATTTGGCGACCCTTTTTTTGTAGTTGCTTTGAAAATACATATTTACAAACACCACAAACCCAAAAGTCACATGGACACGACGTAGTCAACTGGATTAAACACATCAGGTGAGATACATTTCTGCGTGGAACATGGCTAAGTTATCTAATTAGCAGCAACCACGCACAGAACGTTAGCTAGCATTACCGTGCTAACATGTTGGTGACATATATTGTGCGAGACGAGAGATTGAACGGTTTTCACACAAAACGACATGTAACTTTACTGATTTACCACAAACTGCGACTTTCTTGACGGACAAAATTATCTTTTAAATTGTAATTCAGGGCTCAGTTCAAACAGGATCAAAAAATAAGTTGTCTCTCGCGTTGACTACCGTAAATATTTTTTCCGAAATAAGGTCCTGTGGGGCAGAACCGGAAGCAGAAACGAGTGACTCGGGCTACACTCTATTGTCTGAGTGTTTTACTACCTGGGCCTTTTTGTGTACTTAAGTCTCTGTCTTTTCATTAGTTGTTGTCGATCATCCCAACCCGTTTTCAGTACCTGGATTTTGTCCCCTGTGGATTTTGTCTTTTGTCTCTCACCTCCCTTTTCTGCTTGGATCACGGCCTTTCTTTTGGTTTTTGGATTGTGCAGTTATTTTCCCCTTTTGGAATTTTCACCATTGCTTTAATAAACTCTATAGACTGTACCAAATCATAACAGGTTTAGTTTAACTTTAGGATTAGGGACTCTAGCATATATCAAGACATAAAGGCCCTCAGATATAGAAATGTGTGTTATGTGGGGGTGGACTAATAGGAGGAAATGAATAATCTCATTCAACCGCAATCAAATCCAAATCAAGTGTTTCTCACCTCTGGCAGAGTGAAAGCAGTAGCGCTGAAAAACATAGAGCAGAAACAGCTGCTGCAGAAATGCCACACGGTAACAAGCTAGAACCTAAAGCAGCCAGAGAACAGGACAGAACATCCGAGCAGAGAGTAACGTCAGGAAAGTGACCTCCTGTGTGCCAGCAGTAATGGTGGGTTTGCCCTTGACTTGGCTGAAGGATAGCTACCGGCATACACAGCTAGCTATCATTAGCATCAAGCCTGTAGCCAGAAACATATTTTCAGAGCAAACAGCTTCATGTACATGTATAAGAGTCTCTCCTCATAATATTAATATGTGAGTCATGCAGGCTGATCACCTCAGCAGGCAATGCCTCTGCTGATCAATGGGTAGAGTCTGTTGGCTGAATGCCTTTTAGTCGCCGGTGCGTCCACACCTGAAAATGAAAGTATATCCAACAGTATGCACACTGCACCAAGTCCTGCAAACAGAAACCTGGAGAGATCTTTAAAAATATGCTTTGCTCGCTATTTGTTTAATTCTAAACAAAATAATTTCCTGTCAGTATAAAATGGTAAAGTCTGTTGATTTCTTGTACTGCAAAAGATAAGTAGTCCGCGTACTGTAGTAAACACTGTGTAATGTTAGTAGCCAGTTCTCACTCCCAAGTCGTCACATATGGACGCCTGGTCAGGACCCGTTGGCGGTAAGTAAGGAGCTGGACGGGTGGGTCACAAACCTCGCTTTCAGTTAGGAGACCCGTGTTTGTTGCCCGTGTGAAACAAAAAGGTCAACTTTGAATGCTTTTATTTAAGTTATGCACAGTAGGTTACGTAAGCTGTGTAAGTTACGCAAGTAAAGTAACTTAACCAAACGGTGATCTTTTCCTAAACCTAACCAAATTTTGACATTTCACAACGTTTACTTTTATTTTAAAAGTGTAACTAGACGTTGCATATATATTGTTGCTAACATGACTCAAATAAAAAAAAAACTTCAGGAGAGGGGTCAGTAATAGCACAGGATGCTAACTAGCTAACAGAAGCTAAGCTGTCCGTCAACTGTCCCATCTACATACTTTTATCTAATTATTGTTTTTCAGAAAGTTAGATTTCCTTTAAAATTAAACAGAGAGACTGTCAGTGATGTAAATGTCATTAAACAAGGAGCTTTAATTTGAAAGTGTAAGACAACAGGAAGTGTCAGACTGCAGCCGCTCAGTGAAGCTTTAATTTGAAAGCGTGAGACAACAGGAAGTGTCAGACTGCAGCCGCTCCGTGAAGCTTTAATTTGAAAGTGTCAGACAACAGGAAGTGTCAGGCTGCAGCCGCTCAGTGAAGTTTTAGTTTGAAAGCGTGAGACAACAGGAAGTGTCAGACTGCAGCCGCTCCGTGAAGCTTTAATTTGAAAGCGTCAGACAACAGGAAGTGTCAGACTGCAGCTGCTCAGTGAAGCTTTAATTTGAAAGCGTGAGACAACAGGAAGTGTCAGACTGCAGCCGCTCAGCGAAGCTTTAATTTGAAAGCGTGAGACAACAGGAAGTGTCAGACTGCAGCCGCTCCGTGAAGCTTTAATTTGAAAGTGTCAGACAACAGGAAGTGTCAGACTGCAGCCGCTCCGTGAAGCTTTAATTTGAAAGTGTCAGACAACAGGAAGTGTCAGACTGCAGCCGCTCCGTGAAGCTTTAATTTGAAAGTGTCAGACAACAGGAAGTGTCAGACTGCTGCCGACAAGGTGCCCTTGAGCAAGTCACTACTGAGAGACGAGACAGCAGCAGTCCATCTGTCTGCCGCAGGTGTTTGTTCTCTGTGTAAATAAAGTCAAACAAACACTAAACCAAACACAGACCCACCCACCTGGTGGCTCCAGGAGGACAAAACAAACCACACAGATCTATTCTGTCGCACAGGTGCCCGTCACTTATGGCAACATGGCTAATCAATAGATGTAGATCAGATTAGTTTTGTTTGATCAGATTATGGGTCTTGTTCATTTATTCTGCAGCACAGAGTTCACAGTATGTTTGATTGTTTTACAAAATTAAAGCAAAGTAGACTTTAAGATCAAAGTGATTTAAATAATTTAAAAATATAAAACATAAAATACATGTTTGCGTGAGTATTCACCCGCCCCGGTCAGTATTTAGTAAATTATTTAGTAGATAACAATAAAAATTTCCTTTTTATGAACACTTTATTCCATCAAAAGCCGTATTAAATCATTTAAAATCACAAGCAGAGCTAGCTGTTAGTCAGTCATAGCTCGGTGGCTAACGTGATTTTCCTGACAGGGGAGCTTCAGTAAACCTGGATGGAGAAACTCTCTAATGAGCTACGATAACTTTCTCCATGTTCGGACTCTCAGGCCCTTCGTCCAATCAGAGCTCAGCTCTGTCAGGACGGCTTGCTACTGGTGCAACGTTATCAGTCCATGTTCACCAGAAGAGCTAAAGATCCACGTCAAACGTGTTGTGAGACCTCTGGTGTTCTGGCTCTTAGTTTCTGTTTTAAAAATAGTTTTAGATCATCATTCGATCGTGGATTCATCTACATGTAACGCTGAGACGCACATGTAGAATAGAGCAGAGTAAAGAACAAGGTTGATCTGATGAACAACGTGTCACCTGAGGTTCAGATCTGATCGACCAGAAAACTGCCAATAAATAAGATTGTGTGTTCTGTGTGTGTGACCCCCCCCCCCCCCCACCCCCCCTGTTATAATCAATGACAGTGAAATGGGATATGTTGCAGTAACACACACACAGCTGAGAAGTTTATTACCCAGAAGTCTTTTCTTCTTTCTCTTTCCCTCCATTTGCACAGAACACAGGAGGAAGAAGATCTCTAGTAATACTCCAGTGCAGTATTATTGATTATATATATATGTTTAAATATCTCTAAATACAGAGGGAGAGTGTGTGTATATATACAGAATATATGTATTCTGTATATATACACTATATATTTATATAGCGTCAGTTCATCATGAGTATATATATATACTATATGTGTTTGTTTGGTTTTTTATAAAGATCCTACTATTGTTGACTCAAAACAAGACTGAGTATTTGTGGTATTTGTACTTCATATTTTAAAACTACAGAGCTCACGAGTGCCTCAGCACAAACACCCACGTGAGGAAGTTCTAACCAGCCACCAACCAAACTCTGTGCACTTTTCTGAGCATTTAACAAAGAATAACTTCATTGCTCGCTCTTCATCACTGTGTGAATTTCCTCTTCCTACATTCAGATATAACAGCCTTTAATTACACTGCCGGAGTACTACATCATTTTCAACATATTTACCCAAAGAAATATTCAAATCAGTCACAAAAACCTCCAGAAATATTTCACAACAGAGCCTCGTGCTACAGCCAAAGTTTCACCATGTGCTTGTTTGTGTTTCGTGTTATTGTTCAGTAATTCATACCCTCAGATTAATCATTCTTGGACACATTTTGTGCCACTAAATACTGCCTGTGCTGCTGTGCAGGCTGCTGATAAAAGGCACGGATATACCTCGTTCTGTTTATACTGGCAGCACACAGATTAGTGGACAAAGCGCTGACGCTCACAGCTGTGCAGATCCTAATCTGTAATTTTAGAGTCTTCACCTTTTTTATTCCAGTTCAAATTATTCCCCTGATCAATTTCTGAAAATTCTTCTAAATGTTTATGGGTATTTTTATGCACATTTCATTAGAGAGTACAGAGTGACCTCAGAGTGGTGACCTCAGCTTCTTCTACATCAACAGTTTCACATGTTTGACCCACGGTGAAGCAAAGCGAGCGCTCCGACACGTCTCAGCAACACGTAACGCCAAAGCTACCTGCTGCTGCAGATGGTGAAGCGTAACGTGACGAAGCATTTCCTGCAGCAGGCGGAACATTGATGCAGCGGTTTCTCTGTAGCAACCGTGACAAAACACAGAATATTTCTAAATATTTTCACCTGACTTTGTTTTACAAGGTTTCATTCCTCAAGGAAATGCAGACTTCAGATTTACGAACAGGCCTGAACTCACCGCGCTGCACCTCCCTGTAATATTTCTGTGCAGACTACAGATGCTGTTTGGGAGTTACGCTTTCAGAGATATTTTCTAACGCTGGAATCGTGTTAAAGGAGCAGCGCTGAGAGGTTTGTGCAGGCTGGAGAGCCACTGCAGGGTTTGTTGTAGGTTTCCTGCCTCCTTCAGTCACATTCACACACTCACAGCAATCGTTCAGACCCGTGTGGACTCGGAGCTGCTCGGAGGAGGAGGAGGAGGAGGAGGAGAGCAGCCAGCGTCACTGTGATGTGGACGATTACATAAAAATATAATTATTACTACTGAGCTGCTTCTGCTGCTGCATGATACAGCAGCATCTGTTACCGGCAAGATTACGTGAGCCGGATTTCACTCCAGCGATCGCCAACATGGCCGACAGGAAGACAAGAGATTGACCAAAAAAACATTTGAGTAGAGGACGCTGACCCGCGAGGACAACGAGACGACATGTTTCACACAGAGCGAGAAGAGAATCTGCAGCCGATGGAGGGATGAGGCTCGGAAAGAGACGAACGGGCGAAGGGAAAAGAGAAGAAGAGGAGGCAGTCAGGATGGGGGGGTGGGAAGGGATAGATGAAACCCAGAAGGGATAGGTGGATGGAGGACAGCTGAAATAAAGAGTGGAAGAGAAGAGGGGGGGAGGGATGCTGGAACAAGAAGAGAGAGGAGACAATGGGAAACAGAAGAAGCAGTGAAGATGGAGGAGTGGATGAGGACACGGTGGCGGGACAGGCCACGAGGTGACGGCAGGAAGGTGGAGCAAAAGAAGTGGATGGAAGCTGAAATAACCACTGGGAGAGAGAAGATGGAGGCACGAGAATAAGAAGTGCACAGAAGGAAGCGGTAGTTGTGTCTCCACATGATCTCATTGGCTGATGGAGCTGATTCTCCAGCCGCTGCCATTAAACCAGCGCAGAAGAAGAAGGGGACGCGGCGAGGTGATGTCATTAAAGGAGCTGCAGTCGAAACTCAAACGATGGAGAACCAGGGGTGGGAATCACCAGAGGCCCCGTGAGACCATATTATTGTGATTTTAAACACATATTATCTTTCTCCAATTCAAATTGTGTCTCCAAAGGAAAACTCTTTTTCTCGTGGACTGAAAAAGCAATTGATTTTATCATTATAAATTCTCATGTACAATATATAATAAAAGATCAATACTTGACGTCTGTGTATCGATCGACGGTATTGCCACAGAAAATATCGCGATACTGTATCGATCCCCCCCCACACCCCAAAAAAGCAGGTTTCTGTTAGTGTCATGTGTTGATGTGAGGAAGGTTACAGCCTCATCATCACTTTCTTCCTCACGTCTGCTTCCACTCCTCAGACAGGAAACAGGAAGCTCGTTCTGCAGCCGGTCAGACTCGGGTGTTCGGTCTGTGCAGTGGAGTTGTGTGGCGGAAAGACGGAGGGCTGAAGGGAAGAGGGAAAGGAAAGGAAATAGGAGATGAAAAGGGGAGGCAGGGAAGATGAAGGGAGGGATGGAAGAAGAGAATTGGAGGCAGAGAGGATGGAGGAGGAGTGGACAATGGATAATAAAGAGGGAGAGCGAAGGAAGGGATGGAGGATAAAGTGAGGACAGGATGATGGAGGGAAGCTGAAATAAGGGATCGAAGAGGCATGGAAGGATGGATAGAGAAAGGATGGTGAAGGGACAGAGGGGAGAAAGGAAGGGAAGTGAGACGGAGAGCTGGAAAGAATGTGACAAAGGATAAAGGAAGAAGAAGAAGTGGTGATGGACGGACAGCAGTGCGGTAAACTCCGGGCGGTGCTGAGCCTGTCACTTTGTTAATGCAAATCACCTCCACACACACACACACACACACACACACACACACACTTCAGCTGCTGATTTATTGATCAGGTTCTGATCAATAGTATCTGAACCCCCCAAACACACGTAGACCTGAAACAGATGGAAGAAAGGAAGGAAATGAAGAACATCCAATAAAATGAAGAGGAAATAGATGGATGTGTTTCTGTTTATTCAGTTCTGCCTGACGCGAACCCGGTTGAACCCGGCGGCGAGGAGCTGCTGCAGTTTGAGCAGCTGATGGAAGCACCCCCCACCTACCAACCACCACCCGCTCCTCCGCCCCCCACCCAAAAAAATCCCTCCACTGTCCGCCCATCCCGCCAGCATCAGCTGTTGTATAGCTCCGCGCCGCATCGCCCCGCACACCGCACGCGTCAAACCTCCAGTCTCCCCCAATGCGGAGTCATAAAATGGGTGAGGCTTGAGTACAATAACCCCCCCCCCCATCACCCATACAGGAGCACGCGGAGAAGCGGCAGAAAAGCTGCATCCTCCGTTCCGCTCCACCTGCCGCCTGATTCATCCATCCAGCCGCGCGCATCGATCCCCCCTCCGCCTGATCGGGACTGATGCTCCCACATTCACGCGGCTCTCTCTCAGGGAGGAGGCGCGCGCTGGCTGCAGGATGCGGCCTCGGAAAAAAAAAAAATCACTGCATTTTGGTCCGCGACTCATTTCAGAGTCAGCTCCCTCCTCCTCCTCCTCCTCCTCCTCCTCCTCCTCCTCCATCAGGTCACCCAGGCACGCATGCATGGACATGCACGGCCAAATTAGCATGGATGGGAGCGTTTTTATTTTTTTCAAGGCATTTTTCCCATCATGCATGCAGCGCTGCACGAGGAGAGAAAACCCTGAGCAGGGCCTCTGCGTCTAAACCCGCCGAGACGCGCTCAGATGTCGGTTATTACAGGCGGAAATACCCCACAAATGAACGAGTACGGTGCAGCAATCGTGACCCGCAGCCGGTGCTCACCTCACAACAAACCAAACATCCACTCACACTGAGAGCAAAATCTAGTCCCTGTGTGAGGAGAGCCTCCATTTCAGGCTCCATCCTCACAACTCTGCGGCTACTGTCACATCACTCTGTATTCACAGCATGAAGAGCTCAGAGCCGCAGCTCCACCTGCCTCCACACCTCCTCCGCAGAGCCCGACAGGAGCGCAGATGTGGGCTTTTCAGCGGGTTTTCTGGCCCCGCTCCTCCGCTCGCGTCCGGCTGCAGCGGAGGAGAGGCGGCGAGGCCGTGGAGCTGCGGCGGCTGCAGGAGGAGGAGGAGGAGGAGGAGAGGAGGAGGAGGAGGGGGAGTAGGAGGAGAGGAGGTGGGAACATGGAGGCCAACATGGATGGAAATAAAGATGAAAAAATCAGCTTACACTTCGTAGTTCCGCCGTACGGTCCTTCATGGTGTCGCCGCGCCGAGCTACCTGCTAGAAAACGGAGAATCGGCCCTGGTCCGTGAGGGGAGGGGGGAGGTTTCCAACACCGCGTCGTTCGTCGTTTTGCGCTCCGAGATCCCCCAACAAGATTTTTCCCCCTGTTTGTCCTCCTCTTCGTGTTTCACCTTTTCTTCAGTTCCCCTGAAAAGCGGAGCCAGAGATGGAGGGAGGAACGGCGCGGTGTGACGCGTCTCCGCCTTCTGCTTCTTCTTCTGAGGTATTTGTTATCCGTGCGGTGACGGCGCGTTCAAACCCTCCTCCTCTGCTTCTTTTGCTTCTTTTTTTTTTTTCTCCGCCGCTCTGGCCCCCCTTTCGGTCCGCGGCTTCCTCCTCTTCCTCCTCGGTGCGGTCGCAGTGTGGCCCCGCAGCGCGCAAAGCAGCAGCAGCCCGGCAGGAAAACCGACCGAGAGAGAGAGAGAGAGAGAGAGAGTGGGGGAGGGAGGGAGAGAGAGAAAGAGGAGGAGGGAGGGGGGAGGGAGTGTGGTACTGATGCTGCAGAAAAAGAGAGAGGAGGGAGGGAGGGGGGGGGGGGGCGATGCGGAGGGGATGGAGTGCCAGTGCGCATGCGTCAACTCCCTCCACCCTTCATCTCTACCTGCTGCTGCTGCCTCTCCCCTCCCCCTCCTCTGCTTCCTCCCTCCCATCCTCTCTCTGTATTCTGTGTCGGTGTCTCTCGACCCCTCTCCCTCCCCACAGCAGCAGCAGGGAGGTGTGTTCCGCTTCAGGTGAATGAGGATGGGGGGAGGGGGGGGGGGGCAGGGTACTGGGGGAGTGGACAATCTGTTCATCCATTTGGGCCTTATATTTGCTGGGGGGAGCAGGGGTGATATATGGACGTGTTTGTAAATCACAGGCTGTGATATTAATGTCATTCACTAACATCTGAAACCCAAGAGTCAAATATGTACAAATACACATACACATTTATTTAAAAATACACAGAAAAATTTGATGTGAATAGTTGCAGTTGTAGTGTAAAAGTACTTTTACTTTTTACTTTACTAACGTCTGTATGTAGAAGCGTTCTTACTTACAAGACCTGCTGGCTTCAGGTTGTAACGCAAAAGGTAGGTGTAGGATATTTAAAAGTAAACTCTGAGTACGGAGGTAGTTGGTGAGACAGAAACTGGACTTTAAACCAGGAGACTGGTGTTCGTTCGAATCTTGCCCAGAGACTTGAGACTAGACTTGGACTCTAGCTCAGAGACTTGTGACTTGACTTGGACTCTAGCCCAGAGACTTGAGACTTGACTTGGACTCCAGCTCAGAGACTTGAGACTTGACTTGGACTCTAGCTCAGTGACTTGAGACTTGACTTGGACTCCAGCTCAGAGACTTGAGACTTGACTTGGACTCTTGTTCAGTGACTTGACTTGGACTCCAGCTCAGAGACTTGAGACTTGACTTGGACTCTAGCTCAGAGACTTGAGACTTGACTTGGACTCTAGCTCAGAGACTTGAGACTTGACTTGGACTCTAGCTCAGAGACGTGAGACTTGACTTGGACTCTAGCTCAGAGACTTGAGACTTGACTTGGACTCTAGCTCAGAGACGTGAGACTTGACTTGGACTCTAGCTCAGAGAATTGAGACTTGACTTGGACTCCAGCTCAGAGACGTGAGACTTGACTTGGACTCTAGCTCAGAGACTTGAGACTTGACTTGGACTCTTGTTCAGTGACTTGAGACTTGACTTGGACTCTAGCTCAGAGACTTGAGACTTGACTTGGACTCTAGCTCAGAGACTTGAGACTTGACTTGGACTCCAGCTCAGAGACTTGAGACTTGACTTGGACTCTAGCTCAGAGACTTGAGACTTGGACTCTAGCTCAGAGACTTGAGACTTGACTTGGACTCCAGCTCAGAGACGTGAGACTTGACTTGGACTCTAGCTCAGTGACTTGAGACTTGACTTGGACTCTTGTTCAGTGACTTGAGACTTGACTTGGACTCTAGCTCAGAGACTTGAGACTTGACTTGGACTCTAGCTCAGAGACTTGAGACTTGACTTGGACTCCAGCTCAGAGACTTGACTTGGACTCTAGCTCAGTGACTTGAGACTTGACTTGGACTCCAGCTCAGAGACTTGAGACTTGACTTGGACTCTTGTTCAGTGACTTGACTTGGACTCTAGCTCAGAGACGTGAGACTTGACTTGGACTCCAGCTCAGAGACGTGAGACTTGACTTGGACTCTAGCTCAGAGACTTGAGACTTGACTTGGACTCTAGCTCAGAGACTTGAGACTTGACTTGGACTCCAGCTCAGAGACTTGACTTGGACTCCAGCTCAGTGACTTGAGACTTGACTTGGACTCTAGCTCAGAGACGTGAGACTTGACTTGGACTCTAGCTCAGAGACTTGAGACTTGACTTGGACTCTAGCTCAGAGACGTGAGACTTGACTTGGACTCTAGCTCAGAGACTTGAGACTTGACTTGGACTCTAGCTCAGAGACGTGAGACTTGACTTGGACTCTAGCTCAGAGAATTGAGACTTGACTTGGACTCCAGCTCAGAGACGTGAGACTTGACTTGGACTCCAGCTCAGAGACTTGAGACTTGACTTGGACTCTTGTTCAGTGACTTGAGACTTGACTTGGACTCTAGCTCAGAGACTTGAGACTTGACTTGGACTCCAGCTCAGAGACTTGAGACTTGACTTGGACTCTAGCTCAGAGACTTGAGACTTGGACTCTAGCTCAGAGACTTGAGACTTGACTTGGACTCCAGCTCAGAGACTTGAGACTTGGACTCTAGCTCAGTGACTTGAGACTTGACTTGGACTCTTGTTCAGTGACTTGAGACTAGACTTGGACTCTAGCTCAGTGACTTGAGACTTGACTTGGACTCTTGTTCAGTGACTTGAGACTTGACTTGGACTCTAGCTCAGAGACTTGAGACTTGACTTGGACTCTAGCTCAGAGACGTGAGACTTGACTTGGACTCCAGCTCAGAGACTTGACTTGGACTCTAGCTCAGAGACTTGAGACTTGACTTGGACTCTAGCTCAGAGACTTGAGACTTGACTTGGACTCTAGCTCAGTGACTTTACTTGAATTCTTAATAATAATCCTGTCATCTGTACTATAAAATGTTTTAATGTAGTTTAATTTATAACAAAACTTATTTTAAGTCTTCAAAAGTTTTGTGTGTCATAAAAAAGTGCAATTTCTCCCTCTGATTTGTAGCGGAGAAGAAGCAGAAAGTGGCAGGAAAACAAAATACTAAAGTAAAGTACGAGTACCTCATATTGTTACTTAAGTAAATGTTCTTAATTCCACCACTGAGGTCTTTTGGATCAACACACAGAATACCAGTTATTTTCAGAAACAGTTATTAAGCACTTTGACAACTAAGGTTAATTATTTTGCTCGTATAATGCCAGAGACGCGCACTCAGTTCGGGTTTAATAAACACATTTTATATGTTCTGCATCCACGAGGTGCCGCCGTCTCTGCACAACATGAATCAGTGGAGACTAAATGACAAAAGGCCAAATTACTCTGTTTTATTTATTCTTCATGTTGTGATACCTGGTGGAGATCGTCACTCTTCTAGTTGTGGCAGTGGTAGTTTTACATTGTGATATTAGCACTTTTACTGACGTACTTCCTCTAATGATGCAGTTACGGCATTACTGTTGCTCTGTTTACATCACTGTTGAAGACATCCACAGCGTCTGTATTAAAATAGCAGTGAGGTTAAACTCCATTAACTGGAAGGTCACGGGTTCGATTCCTCCCTCTGACGTCCTTCAGCCTGAAACCGAAAACACGACTTGCGCAGACCCATAACCCCCAGCCTGAACCTGATCCTGGACCTGGATTCAGGGAAAACCTTCAGCGTGGGATCCTGTCCTGGCTGATCCAGGAACAACCTTTAATGTGAAAACCTTCCTGACTTCCTGTTGAGATACGAGGTTGTGTGTGTGGTAGCAGTGATATATGAGACCAGCTGCTATTAAACAGAGCCTTGAGATTTTAAAATGGACTTTTAATGGTTGAGATAAACTCTGGAGGCTGCGGCAGCTTGGCTGGACGCCCGGAGGAAATCCCCCCTTCTTCATCCTTACTGTCCTCCTTTTTTTTTTTTTTTACTGCTTTCTCAAATCTTTATCCAAATCTGTTGTCCAGAGATGGAAAAGCGATTCTTTAAATGTCTTAATGTGAGTTCAGTTTCTACAGACTGGGCAGGTGTTTGATTCTCAGGACTGAGGGTTTTTTTTTTCTTTCTGGTGGTCTTTGAACTGATCTCGAGGGAAATCGGAGATCATGTTTCATCAATAATTCACCACGTCTGGCCCGTCCTTGCAGATCTAACAGGACAGTGAACAGTCTGAAGTATTATCAGGGAACAAAGGTCCATTTAAACCACTTTGTAAGAACATACATGCTTTTCACTGCACTGTAACGTCCTGCTTTCTTTGTCTGTGTTTTAAGATTTTCAGTGAACACTATTTACACGGTGAGAAATGAGTAGGTAATTGAGTGAAAAGATAAAGAAAGTAAGATTGAACAGAGTGAAGGAAGTGGCCTGAGTGATTTGCAGGAACACCTGTAAACACGCAGGTGCGTCCAGAGTATAACTGGATCAAAGTGGCCTGCTGACAGACGTGTCCTGGTTTTTCTGTAGTGTCCGAGGGTTTTTGGGGTTTCAGTGGACCCAAAGATTGCAGTGGACCGAGTACAGACTAGCTAGAGAGAGTAGATACTTCTCTGTTAATTCTCTTTTCAAAGACAAAAAATAATTGTAACTCAATTATTTGCTCATTAACCCCTCAGCCTGTTTTTATTTTCTGTTTAACGTGTTTAACCCTGATCGTACACGGCTCTGAAACTTTAAATCCATTTTTTTTTTCAATCCTGTTTTTTATTTTTGATATCACCCTTTTCAAAATGATAATTTAATGTGTTTCTTTTTCAGTTTCCGTGTGTTTCTTTTATGTTTGATGTAAAGCACTTTGAATTGCCTTGTTATTGAAATGTGCTATACAAATAAACTTGCTTTGCCTTTTCGTTAAGCAACCGTAACACCAGGAATCCACTGACTCCGGCTACAGCTCGCTACGGCGGCGTTTTGATGCGTCCATAGTTCGGCGTCAACTTCCACTGGAAGCGTCTCAGAAGCGTTTCAGCAGCAGAGCGTGCAGCCTGCCTCTCTGTGACCCCGTTTCGTTCCGTCAACCTCAGGCTGCGTCTCCCACGAGGAGCATTTCAGAATCAGAGCGTTTTGCCTGATTTTGCTGACATGTTTAGATTTTGTTGATTTGGTAATCAGTGTTTGCTTTTTGTGCTTCTGCTATGATCAAGTAGGCAACGTAGTTAAATGATTTCTTTTTTCGTCTGTTTTCAATAAACCGTGTTAATTGTTTTCCGATGTGACGGCAATACGAGTTTTCAAATAAACAGCTCAGGCAAACACTTCTCTTTCTGTTAATTTTATTATCTTCTGCAGAAGGACATACAGGAACACATACGTACATGTGTGCTCGAATGAGCCTGCTATTTATCCAGCTTTAGGGTCAATCTTATCATCCCACAGAGACACATTGTCCCTGAAGTCTGGATAACACAGAGAACAGAGATATTTCAACTGTTACGTTTACACAGATTCACATCACAGATGAGTCTCCCTGAGTCCAGGGTTACATGCAACATGTTTGGAATTCCCATTACATTCACTCCCTTTTAGCATTTTATGGTAACCAGACATAAGAATACAAACATTTCTTGTAACCTCAGCAGTACTTGCAGAGAAGGTGATCAAGTAAGAATATAAGAAATAGACAATAAGAGAGAAAATAATTATGCAGGAATCAAAGTGGATTATTTCTAATTCAAATTGTGAAGAATATGAGCCTTTACATATGAGGAAGAAATTCAAATACATGATTTGCAAAGATGGTTTTGAAATCTAGAAATTATTTAGATTCGGGTGTCTCCACAGGGCGTTTTATTTTGAAAATTCACCGGATTCTCTATGCCGTCCTGTGTCTGACTTCCTGCCTGGTACGATCTGCTCTGTGCTGCTTGACGCGGCAAAAATAGACCTGCCGCCTTCTGGGACGCGCTGAGGCCGCGTCTGGTGGACTCAAAAGCACTGATTATAATGGCTGCGATCAGCTCCAACAACCGCGGCGCAGCCGTAACGCGCCGTAGCCAGAGCAGGTGGATGTTAGCAGTAACTCTTGTTTGTGCCTCTCACAGAGCTCAGCAACACTTTACCTCGAAGATAAATCCCTGATGATCTTTCGTAAAAAAACATTTTTTTAATTTAACAACACTCACCACTAGGGATGGTATTTATGTAAATTTAAATGCTCTGTATTTGTATAGCACCTTTCTATTCTTTTCAACCACTCAAGGTGCCGTTACGCTACATCATATTCACACACTGAACAGCCACCAGGGGCAGTTCAGGGCTCAGTATCTTGCCTAAGGACACTTTGACATGCCGCCTGGAGGAGCCAGGGATTGAACCGCCGACCTTCCGATTAACAGGCAACCCGCTCTTTTATTTTAAAATTGTTCTGCCCCTGGGGCAAGTTCAATCTCAAAACTTTTAGCACCGGTTTGCAACATTTTCAGATTGAATCCGTGCAACGTTCCACCACGGGCTTCGAGGTGTGTTTTCTCCCGTTTGGTGGGCGTGTCACAGGCGTTACCCAATCAGCTGCGACAGCGGTGTTAAAAAGGCGGCGAAATGCAGTGCGCTTGCATACACAACAGGCTGTTCGTCCGTTGAAAAAATGTGTTGCTACGTCTTGTCGGCGCTGAACTTGGCCCTGGTGTCTGTGCCCCCTGATTGTTTGATGTGGATCACCTGGGTCTCGTTATCTCCACCCCTCTGGTGTGTTTAGTCGGTCTGTTCCTCGGTGCCAGCTCATTGTCTATCATGACCTCTCAGTCAGTGTCTCAGCTTTGTTCCCTGTGTTTCCCCAGCAGGTTTTGGATTTATAGGTTTACCTTTGTTCTCTCTGGCTTCACTTTGCTTTGTTTTGGGCCGCCTCTCCTTCGCTGTAAGTTTTCACCGTTTGTTCACTTTTCCTGCAGCTGTTTCCTTTCAGAACGTGAGCTGAACTTTACCAGTTTAGCCCTTTG
Source organism: Micropterus salmoides (assembly GCF_014851395.1). NCBI lineage: Eukaryota > Metazoa > Chordata > Actinopteri > Centrarchiformes > Centrarchidae > Micropterus > Micropterus salmoides. The sequence continues at coordinate 34,430,313 of NW_024040041.1, read as the reverse complement.
GCCTGTTTAATACCGGGTTTCGGTACACACTGAAGCTAATTCCTTCATCTTCTGTCGTCTGGATCAAAAAGTGTCCCATGAGCAGTAGCAATATCTGTTGATTATTATCAGCATTTATAAAAAAAACACTTTAGGTTGCATCAACACTTGGTTTCGGTTTCATATGCAACATGCAGTCTGTGCATGAGTCGGTCAGACTGTCTAAAGGGATAATTCCAGCGGAGCAATAAGTAATGCACAGCAGAGTACAGGGCAGGTAGACTTAAAAGATGTTATGAATTCTCATCAAATGATGACGTCTCTTAATATTACGTCTTTTTCTGGACATGTCAGAGAACACAGATGCAGGAGAGATTCTGAATGTGCAGAAAGTTTGAACATGAGCAGAAAACCTGCTCGATTTATTAAAGTCAGGAATTTATAACTTTAATTAAAGTGAACTTATTTGAAGTGGAAAGGTGCCACATGCACACCCCCAAACAAAAGAGGAGGGAAGACTGAATCATGCCTGACTCAGCAGGGATTTTTTTAAATTAGAAAAGTTGATCTACATGAGGGGCGGCGCGGAGGTGCCGTGCCCGAGTGGGTTCTCTCCGGCTTCCTCCCACCATCCAAAGACATGCAGGCTGGGTTAATTGGTGTCTCTGAAATTGTCCTTAGGTGTGAGTGTGAGTGTGAATGGTTGTTCGTCTATGTGTGGCCCTGCGGTGGACTGGCGACCTGTCCAGGGTGTACCCCGCCTTTCACCCGATGTCAGCTGGGATTGGCTCCAGCCCCCCCGGCGACCCTGTACGCAGGATAAGCGGTTGACGATGGATGGATGATGGATGGATCTACATGAGAAATATTGGCTATTTAAAAGCAACAGCTTCAGAAAGCCTGAAAGCCTTACTGCATTATATTCTATTATTTTTTTGTATATTTTGAATTGTCACCTGCTGCCTGAATTTTGTGTTTTCCTTTACGTAAATGAAGACTTTTCCATCATAAATTGAGGCAGAAATTTTCATCAGAATGCAGGAAGTGAAGTCCTCAATGCTAAAAGTTCTCTGGGGGAGGACCTCCTCCTCGTTTGAGTCCCCTCCACCATTGAAACTGAACAAATGCTTTTGCATTTCAAGAAATCTACCCCATAATGCAAGAACACAGTCTCTGGGTTGAAACACAGTTTACGGAGGAACACATACAAGTTTGGTCTTTCGAATTAAGGCTATGATGTTGAAGTTGACAAGTACGCTGATCACACTTGTTCATTATTGAGCCTGATTACTGACTTGGCTTTTCATCTATACACGATCAAATTGTGAGTTTGGCTGCTGAACGTTTAAAACAATTCTTGAGGATAGGGGAGCGATTACCCCACCCAACTAAAATCTCACCTGGGGCTAAGTTTTAAGATCCTTTATACCTTGACTTCTGCCTTTCAGAGGAAAATATTGTACTTTTTACTTTTTGGGTATGTGTTGTTACTGTGCAGATTAACATAAAACAGACTTGACCAACTAGCAGAATAAAAAATGTTAAAGTAAAAAATTAGCTCACCTGAACCTCAAATGTTCAAATGCACTTTACATGTTATAAAAACAATGATAATAATAATCTAATTGTAGGAGTGTTTTCTATAATCTGAGCAGGTGGGATGTGGATCACGGCACCTGATCTCCTCCTCTTCGGCACACAGCTTCCTCCTGATTCACTATCGACGTGTCACAGGAATCAACGTGTAAATCGTCTGAAGGCCGGAGGTTAACACCACGACTCAGAGATGATTCATAAATCAAGACCTTCTCCGACCAATCAGAACGCAGAGAGAAGGAGCCTTCACAGAGCTGAAAGTAAAACCTCAAGCTGCGTTTCAAACACATCATAACTCATCTTTCGATCACAGTGCTTATTTCCACCATTTACAACAAAGAAAAATTCAATTCAGCAAATCTGACCAAAAGGAAAAATCCTCATTACGTGTTTTTGTGCGTTAATTAACAATCAACACTGTTTAGTTATTGTGTGTCTTTGCTGTTATAAACTCTATTTGGTGTTTTACAGGTTTTTTTTTTCTGTCACTATGGTACTATTCACAAGTATGTGGTTATGTTTCACCATTCTCAGCACAAAAAACACAACAGATCTTTAAGTTGGGACTGGACAGACAGTGATTCTTACTGCTGAATCATTAATAGCTGCAAGCATATAGGCCTGGGGCTGACTGTGACAGTATCAGGCACGTTTGTCGTATTATTATAATAATAATAATAATTATTATCCTATGTAGCCATTTAGCTACAATTCCGCTTCACACAACAGCTGTGGCTGTGTTTGCGACCTGACCTTTCTTTTCACCGTGAGAGGGAAGAATTTAGAAAGTTGCGTGGCGCTGGGGGAGCCCCCAGCTGCAGGAGTGCATGGACCGGTGACCGGAAGTCAGACGGAGACCAGAGTGAGGTGTTCAAACAAAGATTGAGCACAAACACAACGTGGGCTTGGGGTCGTAGGTGATTCACGATGAGCCAGAGAGGCGGGTATATGTATTTTACACTGCCTGGATTCACTGGTAGTTAAAAATCTATGTCGTGATTAATCCACGTGTTCTCATGACATTTCATGAGAAACTTATATTTTGAATCAATGGTTGTGTCGTGAGAGATGATTACAATCCAAATTAATGTACAAGTTTTAAAAAAGACTGGCAGTGTGTGATGAGTTTGGAGTTTTGTGTGAAAAGTTGTGAAATTTAACCGCATACTTGTGATAATAGCAAGAAAAAGACATCAGATAAGATGGATAAGAAAAACTTTATTGTCTGTCATAAGTGACAGTGAAATTTGTCTTTGACAAGACAAGCTCAAAAGACATAAAAACACATGTAAAAAACATAGATACACTGAAGACAATTTAGCCACATTATTTGTACAGACATGTGCAGAATACAAAATGTGATATGTGATTGTTCAATATAGTAATGGCCGTGGGAGTGAAGGATTTTTTATATGTTTTTCCTTTTCAGCAGAAACTGTTTTGCCTGTAAACTGTGTAAATGACTTTCTCTTACTAAAGCTTAAAAAAAGAATGATACCAAATCAACAACAACCAGAATATGTTTTCAAGATGTTGATAATGCTGATAAATCCTGCTTTAATGGCTTCACTTGTTCAGTGTAATGTCATTTAATTACATCAATGAGTTGTGTGCGCAAAATATTATGATGTAAAAAACACAAATAGTCTTTCAGGACCTCGAGGGATCCATAATTATTCACGCTGCATGGACTCTGGATACTTTAAGTACACTTTTACTGGTGATACTTGTGTACTTTGCTGCTCTTAACAAGACATTTAAGTTAAGTTTTACTTCTAATGTCGTATACTTATTTTCACATTCTGCTTCTGATAAGGAGCTTTTCAAACATGTGTTCTTTAAATATTTGCCAGCATCAGCAGTGAATAACTGAACGTTCAGTGTGTGTGTGTGTGTGTGTGTGTGTGTGTGGTTGCATGTAGGTGTTACACAGTCAGCAGTGTGTGTTTTAACTGTTACACTTAAAATGACTGCTGACAGCGATTTGGACAACTGCCAGTAACATGCGTACCTCCTACTCCTACTATTGGCATGTGCTTATTAATTATTATGAACACTACTACTTATGGAAGCTCTAAGAGGCCCTACATTTATTCATTTAGCTGACGCTTTTATCCAAAACTACTTACAATTGCTAAGCATGTCAGATGCCTCTGGAGCAGCTAGGGGTGTGTTGCTCAGGGACATGTTGGTGGATGGGACAGTGGGGGGATTGAACCCGCGTTTTCCCCGTGATAACGAGTTAATTTAATGCGTTTTTCTCAAGATCTCGAGTTATTTATATCATTATCTCCTGAGATAACCGGATTATTTTCTCAAGATCTTGAAACTTTTGTTTTTCAGCGACAATGACATAATTAATTCCAGATGGACTCTTTTTGTCTTGTGAAAGAATATAAACCCTAATACTAACATCTGACCATTTAGCATTTCAAACATAAACAAAAATAAAATAATTTTGAACGCTAAAGGTAGGTGTGGGATATTTAACAGTAAAGTCCAAGTAAGGAGGTGGAGGGGTGGGCCAGAAACTGGACTTTCACCCAGGAGGACGGTGCAACTTATGTAACCTACATATCTTTAATAAACAATACTGAATGCTGCCTAAACTGAACCAAATTACAGCATTTGATGATGTTAAGCTCTAGTTTTATTTTGAAAGTCTGACCGGATTTTACATATGACTGCTGACAGTCATATGTAAGTCTAAGCCCTACAAGTTTAAAAACATGGGGTACCTGGAGCGTTAAAAAGCAACGGCAGTGGGTCTTGACCAAGCGTCCATATGTGACGAGTTGGGAGTGAGATTATGTGGCATTATCATCACGATCCGACGGTCTGAGGACCACGTGGTCACTGATGTGAGTGAGTGATTACTTTATCGGACAATTGACCGTTCACTAAGCCACGCCCCGAACACGCGGCTGGCCAATCACAGCGCAGTAGAAGTCTCGCTCTAACTGAGGTCCGACACTTTCACGGCTGCGCTCCATTGACGCTACTGCAAAAACATTACAGAAACATAAATGTCATTTTCTAGCTTTTTTTTGGCTGTATTTTTCCTGGATCTGGTCAAACGCTGTTCCTGCGGCACTTGTAATAGTTACAGTCGTTACCCAGAGAGGTTGAAAGGAGAAGTACGATTTATTCTCTTTCCAAAACCTAAAATACATCCAGAAACATGTCGGCTGTGTTAGCTAACGCTAATAAAGCCCTACTGTTCTGCTTTTTAATGATTGTAATAATGAACAGAGGCCTAACAGCTATACAAGAACAGTGCTGATCCTTAATATCGTTGTGTTTTGTCTCAATAGTCAATAATCGGTGGTTCACTTTTACTCTGTGATTGGTAGGCTTTAGCATCTATCATTATTTTTTTCACATCAGTTTGAGTCAGTCTGACAACTTGAAAACAACCTTCAAATGCACAATGCAATTGCAAAACTGTCTGCTTCTTTTTGACAATAATATTTCTCCAGGGAGTGCAGTGATAAACAGCGGCAGCGCTGTGATTAAAGTCCGTCAGGTCCGACAGTTTGTCGGACTTAGCAACAGTTACTACGAGGGGCGTGGCTTAGAGAAGGGTCAATTAAGTTACAGACTCTTCACTCAGTGACGGGTCAGGTGTGTGAAGGTGAGAAAGTATGAGGGCTTTGAACTCAGCTCTTTGTTTTATTGGTGTGTGTCAATTTACAGCGAATAATAAATCACTGTAGCGCCAAAAAGCAAGAAGAAGCACTGAAACATCTAGAACAGCAAATACATCAAATCTTAAGAAGGGCAGCGGTGTATTGATTAGAGGAAATTCAAAGAAAGGAGCTGCCGTGAGCCCCCATCAGCCTCAGGACCCGCCGTGAGCCCCATCAGCCTCAGGACCCGACTTCCCTGAACCCCAGTGGTCCTGCCGGTCTTCCTTCATGTATCCCATAATGCCCTTGTAGCTTGGCGTAGCAAGGTACTGGTCACACAGCGACCCCTGCAGGCTGGGAGCACACACAACAGACAGCTGGATGAACAGCGAGCCGTGGTTCATCGGAAACTTCATGCTATTGAGGTACGTCGTGGGCGCCACTTCCGCTTTTCCGAGCAGGTCGTCGTCCCAGCCGTAGTCCCGGTCCCAAACCTCAAAACGGATTGGTCTGTGAAGGAAATACACAGGTGTGTCATCAGCTTCTGATCCATTAGCAAACAAAAATACAATGTTTAATGTACACCAGACAGGATTTGTGTCTACAAAGAAATAGTTTTACTAAATACGATTCTCTTCCGTGCAGAGATGTTCATTTTGGTGCCAAGCTCGTGTCTGTACAGTGAGATTGGAAACAAGGGGAAACATGTAACCTGGCTCTGGTCAAAGCCAGAAGAATCATCCTTCCAGCACCTCTAAGGCTCACTGATTGACTGATCTCATTTGTTTCGTCAGCACAAAAGCGTAAAAACACATTGTGGGGTGATATGTCCCTGGCTGTTTCAGACTATTTCAGCCAATATTCTGAAGTATCCGCTAATTTCCTGCCAACCTCACAGTGACGACGAGACTCCCTAGGTGGGAACATCAACACCTTATCCACCTACCACCCTCAACACTGGCTCCCTGATGTTCAGGATGTGTCCTGAGTCCCCTGCTGATCAACTTCAAATGTGGGCAGTGTCATCCAAAGATCCAAAGCTTTTTAGGGTTCAACAAACGGTGTGTCCGTGGCATGACGTTCAATTTTGATGTTTCGTCGTGAAAAAGGGAGTACTGTGTCTGTGAGGGGCTGTAACTCTGGTGTCATGACAATTACCTGCTCCTGAATGTCAGCAAGACAAAATAGCTAATGGTGGACTTCACATGAAAGCGGGACAGGAGCTACCAGGGGCTAAAATGCTTATATTTCTAAGAAACTAACATACCCGGGTTAAAAAAGCACACAAGAGACTTTGAGCTAAGACGCCTGAAGGATTTTAGACCTTATCCCCTCTGTCAGGTCTCACCTCTACATTTTATTTGAGATTATTTTAGATCAGATGAGTAGAGGTTAGATTCACTCACTTTTTGTCCCGTATGTTGACGGTTTCGAATTGAAAGAGCTCATTCCAGACGGGGAAGTCGTTGTTCCAGATCACTCGTGTTGTGTAAACTTGTTTATTGTAGAAAACCTTAACGTATCCGTCTGTCTTGGTGACATAGTCTCCCCACAGCCCCTCAGCTCGAACCACCGACACATTCAGCTGGGCTACGCCGGTCTCGGCTGGGCAGCAGTCGGAGTTGACCATGCGGTGTCCTTTACACTGACATGCACAGTCCTGTTTCTGGTGGCCGACCTTGCATCCTGCCGGGCAGCGGAGGGACTTCGCACTGTTGCGGATGTAGTCGCTGATGGCTTGACCTAGGTTGGACTTTAGGGTGGAGTTGTTTGTCAACTACAGAACAAAAGCACAGAGTTTATTAGGAATGAAAATCGTGGACTTTGAAGTTCCCTTTCCTGCCGTAGACCCTTTACCTCCAGACGGTGTTCTTCATTTTCCAGTACAACCAGTCAGCAGACACTCAACATTGTTATCAGTTTGAAGACATTATAGAGAGCAAGCTAGTCTCTTTTCCATTAGTCTCAGCCCAACAATGTATTTTCCCAAAAGCATCTCGTTCTGTTCTTGCTGATCAAATTTGGGCACCTAAAATTTTGAAAGGTTTTGCTGTCATGGTTCTGCTCGAGGTTTCTGCCTCTTAAAGGAAGTTTTTCCTTGCCTCTGTCGCCTAGTGCTGCTCTTGGTGGGAACTGTTGGGCTTCTGTAAATATCATCACAGAGTATGGTCTAGACCTGCTCTTTTATGAAAAGCGCTGTGAGATAACTGTTGTTGTGATTTGGCGCTATATAAATAAAATTGAATTGAATGTATGATACAGGGGTTTAGCTAACGGTCAAGTCACCTGCTGCTGAAAACACACTAACAGTAGCCTACTTTTAAGTTAGTAGTTAGTTTAGTTGACCAGCAGCCTGTCTAGATAACTATTAGCTCATTAGCTGGTGTGCTTGTAAGTTACCTAGCAAACATTATTTAGCCCTTGCAATCTCACTCCCATCTCATCACATATGGACGCTTGGTCAGCACCCTTGGCGTTGCTTTTTAATGCTCTTGGTACCCTTTTGTCATTTTTGAAGATGTAGGGCTCCACGGTCAAGTTAGCAAGAATAAATATGCAACATTCGGTTAGACGTTCAAAATAAAACTAGTGGTTAACGTTGTGAAATGTCACAATTTATTTAGCACCAAAACTGCTTGTTTAGGAAAAGGTAATGGTTAGGGTTAAAAAACTTAACTTACGTAAGTTAACTAACTGTACTTACAAAGCTTGCATAACCTACGTTGTGACACTTTTTGTTTTACACGGAAACAAACACCACTCAAACGATACCGGCTTTTAGCATTCATAAATTACGCTACAGGGCTTCCCCCAGTGCGTTGAACTATGATGCTAAGCGGCTTCCCGGTTCATTAGAAACTGACGCCAGTGGGTCTTGACCATGCATCCATATGTGACGATTTGGGAGTGAGAACAGTTTGAGCTAGCTTGTGTGCTTGCTAGATAACATTTACTATCTTAATTACCAATAACAGTCAGGGGAGGTGAATTAAGATTTAGGGTCATCATCAACATTTGGCATGAAGCAATTTTTTGCAATCTAATTGGTTTTAAAATGCATCCCAAAATGGAGCTTGGCCACTAGACACTAGACTTCAGTTAGATTATCTAAAAAACTGTAAATAAGCTCCTCAACTTGATTTGCCCTTAATTTGTTCCTCACCAGCAAGTGCAGGGGGCTGACTTCGTAGGACACCACACCTGGGACCCTCATCAGGGAACTGAGCCACTTCTTGTACCCTGCGGCACCATTGGGTCTGAACAGGATGTCCCCCACATTCCCGTCTCCTCCCAGAACCATGGTGGTCCGGTCGGAGAAGGCCTGGCTGAAGGTTGCTCCTGTTTTTAGGCTGCTGCTCTTGTTGCGGCAGAAGCCAAGGGCTGCGTCGAATTTGATGCCTTTGATGACCGCTTCGGCCTCGACAGACAGGCAGTTGCTAACAGTGTGGACATCCATCTTGCTCATGGCGGCCTCGCAGGTCCGGATGGCGGTGATGGAGGTCACTTGACCCCCGAGGTGAACCTGCCGGATGAAGTGGGTCCCATAGATAGAGATGAACTGTTGGAAAGGTGCAGCGTTCTTGGGGTCGTAGGTGGGGGGAAGGTTCTTTAGGGAACCCTCAAACTCCTTACTCAGTGGAGGGCGGGTGTGAAGACGGAAGCTGAAGGTAAACAAGGAGAATGATTTTATTCATTTTTTCTTCACTAAAAGCACTCCATTGATTTACAGGCTGAAACACCATTGGACTCAATCTTGTAAAAAAATAGGATCAAAATTTATATTTATTGAATGATTGATTCCATACAATCTTCTTCCTGGTCAAAACCTGGCGCTTACATTACCTGCAATGAAATTTGACCACCGATAGTCCGGGGAGAGATTCAGGTGTGTTATGCATAGACTGTATATAAAAAGTGAACGTAGTCATCCTGACGTCACCCGTTGGTTTGTGGACTGCCATTTTGAAGCCTTGAGTTTGGCTGATAGGGGGCCGTCATGTTGATTTTTGCAACCAGCGGCACTGGATGTGACCATATTTGGACGAGACGGTGGAGCTAACAGCCGTGTGTGGAGCTAGCTACCTTTCTTAGCTAGGTGCATCTGTAATTCACGTTAACTTACGTTAACGTCATTTTAACATGGCTGATAATTTTGTCTAGCAAACAACAGGCTTAAAACTAAATGTACTCACCAGAGAAAGTGAACAGCCATATCCTAATAAGTTTTTTTAACAGCGCTGGTTAAATTTACACAGTGCTGTGGGTACAGGTGAGTCACTCTAGCCTGACTGACAGGTCGTCATGGTAACGACTTGTCAATCACAGATAGTACCGCCCTAAAGCCTCCCCTGCTTCCTGGTCTCTGTTCCTCTAAATGGGACCATAATTTACTAAATAAACATCATGCTGTGTTGAAGAAGACTTGAAACTAGTGACTGAGACCATAAACTCATCAGGAAAGTGTTTACTGAGGGAATAAATCAGCTGACAAGTAGAAACATTTTACTGTTATTTGTAATGGAGCCTCAATTCTTTTTGAAACCAGAAGAGTTGCCCCCCTGCTGGCCATTCAATAGAATGCAGGTTTAAGGGACTTCCGTGTTTGACTCAGATCTGTGTTTGACTAGCATAACAGCAAGCTTCTCGCTTGCTGTTATGCTAGTAGCGGCTAATGTAGCCTGGAGCCTGTAGCCTGCAGTCACAGATGAGTTCTTCCTAACGCTACACAAACAGATTTGTTTCAAACTTGTAGACTTCAACCGACGCTGACTCAAGTGACCTGAGGACATGGTTCAGACTTTAACAGTTCCCGCTGAGACACTACAGGCTTCATACTACTGTTTCCACATATGTGTTTATACTCTCCAACACCTGGAAACTCATACTGATGTGAAAACGTTTTGATGTTTTGAACAATTAATTGAAATTTGCATATCTCCACAGAAACGTTGCATCTGTGAGGAAAGTCTTTTCCAGGCTTACAAAAATGCCTTTATAGCAAAACAACCTAATTTCAGTACTCACGTGTAGTATTTGCATTCAAAGTTGTGGGTGACGAAGGAGAACTTGTCTTTCCTGCTGTGGCTTTCTGCAAACTTTGACGTGGTGGAGTGTGATCCTCCGATTGCAAAACCACCGAGTCCAGAAATGCCGAGGCCCACCTGAGCCACATCACAGCAGGTGCAATTAACTACTGCACACATAGTCTGTAACATCAGCACTCTGCTCTGATGTTTGCTCACATAGCTGTTGAACTACTGAATTTAAAAGTTAGTTTTGGTCTGGGCAGGATAGGCAGATACCTTTGAAAGAGTGCTGACGTCACAGATTCACAGGTCAAATTCCATCAAAATTGAATAATTAAAAAAACTCCTACCTTCCAGTTGACTCCGAGGGATTTGCTTGTGTCTTCCATGACTGACTGGCTGGACTCAAAGATCTTACGCGTTAGCTTGCGATGGCATAGCACCTGGGGCCAGAGAGGATGCTGGGTAATGCTGTACACCCTAACGTGGCCATGTTGTACTTAATTTACAATACAAGGCTTCACAAGCTCATCACTGCCATAAACATCATTCCAATAATCCTCCTTTTTATCAATATTTATTGATGAATTTTCAGTCAAAGTGATTTTTTACTGACCTTGACCCGCCAGTCCAGGATTGACGCAGGGAGTTTCTGGGTCTGTTTGAAGAGGATGCACAGAGGTTAGTTAGTTCAGTTATTCCTAAAATATTTGCATGTGCTAACAAAAAAAACCCTTGGTGAAGCTGCTGAAGGCACAAAAATAATCTCACTTAATGGGTTAAACATCAGCAGTGGAGCCACAGAATGGCCGCAGTATTTGCATAATTGTGCTAATTACTGTAGTAAACTTCAACAGCACAGACAGACATCTGGTTATATATGTATACTTTATGTGCATTTGCTGATAATACGTACTTTTCCTTAAGTAAGGTTTGACTACAGTAATGGATAAACTACTTCTTCCACCACGGAGCAGCTCTGACCTTGTTGAGGAGGTTGTTGTGGCACAAGGTGCAGTTCCCCTGAACTCCTCCGACCATGAAGTTCTTGACGTCGACCACGCTGGCGCCACTGGTCTTCATCATCACCACGTTGAAGCCTTCGCCAGCCAGGTTGTGACCCGGTACAAACGGAGTCTGCTGACACTCCGTGTAGGAGGCGGTCTGACAACCCAGAGACCGAGGGAGGAAGAGGAGGAGGAGGAGATGGGAGGAGGAGAGCATTGTAGAACTGAAAGAAAAGAGGTGAAGAAGAGACAGACTGCCGTGAAACCTGTCAGAATTATGATGTTACATGATACTAAAATCACTGAATTGACCCTGCCTATATTTGGGACAGGCGTCCATGTGAGTAAGGCCTTTAATTACTTCTGCACAAAACTGAAACAGGCTACTATCAAATTGTTTCAACCAGTATGAATATTAGGGTAACATGGGGTAAGATGCCCCCCCATGGTAATTCTAACGCAAAATGCCACAATTTTCCTCAACATTTCTTCTGTCTGTCCCTCGTCTCCCTGAACTAAAAAGGTTCTCTGTTTCATCACAATTTTTAAACTTATTTGATAAAAGCCATTCTGACCTAAGTTGATCTAATTTTTGTGTCAGTTTAAATGAGGAAATCTTTTTTGAATTTACTGTATATATGTATATTTACATTAACTGGAGCCTTAAGATAAGTTATGCAATTGTTTAGAGAGAAATGTTTTTATAGTTTTTGGTTAAAGTAGTAAAATGCTAGATTAGTATGTTTGGGGTAAGACGCCCCACCCGGTCGCTGTGCCTCTTTATGGTTGATCGTTTGTAAGTTAGATGTTATTTAGACTCTGGACAGACCCGTCAGCCAATCAGCAGCTTCACTATCACAGAGAGTCTGAGGTAGAAGTCTGAGGTTAGAAGCTCACATAGGCTCAGATTTACAGCTAACTAGCTGAAAGCTAATAATATAAGGCAAGGCAAGTTTACTTCTACAACACAGGTCTATAATCCCCTTGCTTTTAACCAGCTACTTTGAGTTTATTTTATCTGTAATTCGGACATATTAAGGTGATAGTAATCAAATACATTTGATTAAATACAAATTAATTTGTCAACTGTAGCTATTTATTTTATAATATGTTACCCAAAGCATAGTCTTGTTAAAGATACAAAAAACAATCAAAAAAAATCTTTAATGTGTCAGAAATATACATTGAGCTTAGGGGGCGTCTTACCCCAAGCTACACTACTTTTATAAAAATTAGCATATCAAATAATTTATTTGATTTAGCTCAGACAGATTCATTTTTATGAAAAGCTGTTTTGACCCGTGCAGACTAAAAGAATATGAATCAAGGAACGGACACATTCAGTTTTAAAGAGCGCTTCAAAGGTAACGGGACTTGGCACTTTTGTTCATCTCTTGTTCACCATCTGAATGAATTAGACTTTGGGGATTGTTGTCTCCGTAAAATTAACTGAACGATTGAATTGTGGAATTGTGAATGAGTAGCACGTCCATACTGCCAAAAGTTTAAACATTTATATTTGTAGTCACGATCTTAGCAACTTAGACCTAGCTCATGCAGGTGACCCGGCAGACTTTAAATGGTTTCAAACATCCAAAGAACTTCTTGTCTAATCGACACCTGCATTTATTTGTTTCCACACCAGGCTGATAAACGGGGACAGGCAGCTATTTAGGACTCAGCTATTAATTTAAGTTTTACATATTTAACCCTTGAATGCATCCCTCGAGTCTCAGACACCTTGGACCACATTACAGCCAGTCCACTTCATTTACTCAACTCCCTTTGATCCTCAAAACTGAAATCACTGTCTTTCTAATGTTTTGCTCCACAAAGTTGAAAATGTCTAAAAAGATCTGAGCAAAGTTTAAAAACTGCAGGTTATGTTGTTTTTTTCTGTTTGGTGGCACCTTGTTGTCCCTGATACCCTGAATTAATGCAGATAAAAGCAGCCGGTGTGAAACACAGTACACCACATTTCTTGGCATTCTTCTAACAGTTTATTATGGTTTAGATATTGGTGTTACATCAGTAACAGGTCTCGAAAGCCCAAAGGTGTGTAAGCATGTTTGCAGTTATCAATTAATTAACTCAATCTGTGTGTTCTCTATGGAAGCCCATCAGTACCCAAACTGAAATTACTTGGTCAGGGTCTCAATCCACCACCTCCATCTTCCAGGACGCCACACAATTTAACATGTTTTGTTTTAATATGTTATATTTTCCTACTTTAGCTTGTTTTATTTTCAACTATCACTAAACTAATCGCCAACAATTTTGATAATCAACTAATTGCTTTAAGTCCGTTTTTAAAGAAAAAACATCTAAATTCTCTGATTCCAGCTCGTCAAATGTGAATATTTTCTGTCTTCTTTGCTCTTCTATAACAGTTATCTGAATATATTTGGGTCGTGGACAAAAGAAGACATTTGAGGAAGTCACCTCGGCCTTTGGGAAACACCGATGGACTATTTTCACTATTTTCTGGACCTAAGAACTAATCATTTAATTTAGAAAATAATCAAGACATTATTCGATAAAGAAAACACACGTTAATTGTAGCCCTACATGTCAGAATAATGAGATACGATTAACTTTTTTTTAACTAAAAACTTAAGGTAAGATGGGAAGAAGTCATTTTAATTTTTCCATCTCAGAATTTTCATCTTAATAAAGTTTCGCACTGTGCCATTTCTTTAATGATAGCTTTCGTAACTTAAAGTGAGCACCAGACGAGACAAGATTTTGGGGTCATCTTTCTTCTGAGGTGAAGTATTTTCAGAGGGGATCATTAAATCTATCAATAAAACAATCAGTGAAGGTATATTACAGTTATTGAATAAATGCCAAGAAATACACAGTAAACGTTCCATGTTGATAAAAAATGACCTGATTGCTTAAAGTTTGATTTCTACTTCCAACAAATTTCCTTTACCTTCAGAGAGTTGATGCCGTTGACGGTTTATGAAGAGTCTGTCTGCAGAGTCCTGCACGTCGAACTGATGGTGAGTGTGATGTGTGAGAAGCTGCTCTGTGGCTGATTTTAAAAACACTTAGCGAGACGTTATTGTGTCTCAGAGTGTGATCACGCCTCCAGATGCTCTTTATGTTTCCTCTTTAACTACAGATAGTTATAAACACCTGACAGGCAACTCACTCAGCTGAGTTTTACAGCAAAAGTCACAAGACTTTGAAAGAAAAATGGGGTTTTTTAACAATAAAAAAAATATATAGATGTAATTTTATGAAGAAAAAGTCATATTATTTAGAGAAAGTTTGAACAACTTGAGGTGAATTCCTGTTTTAGAGAAAGAATTCGTAATGTTATGAGAAAAAAGTAATTTTGGAAAGTCATAATATTACAGAAGAAGTTGCAATTTTATGAGAAAAATCTAAACATTTAGACAAAAGTCATGTTTTTAAGAAGAAAATCTTGAAAATGAAGTTTTTATTTCTGAGGAAAAAAAATATTGTTTCAAGAGAATTTTGAATTGTTTTGGGAAAAAAAGACATATTTTAACAGAGAATAAACTTGTAATGTTTCAAGAATAAAACCATAACATTTAGAGGAACAAAATCTTTAAAAAAATAGTTGTTTTTTTGAGTAAATTTTATTTTTAGAATGATCAACTCTGAATTGAGTTAATCAGATTTCATGTTTTAACATTTCTTGACAGTCCTCACTAAACTGGTGCTTTCATCTCATTATCCTAAAATCTCTGATGATGCGGTGTTTAGTAGCGAAACATTTTCATGTGAACGAGTAAATGTCTTCTTCTGTAAAAGCTAAACTGATGATGATCTGTGTTTCGCCCGAGGAAACAGAGTCAGAGAGAAGAAGACAGTTTTGTTGGTTAAATGTCATGTGGTTCATTTAGAAAAAAAGGTGTGTGAGTGTGTGCGTGCGTGTCATCAAGTTTAAGAGACAAACAAACTTCAGACTCAGCAGAAAAGTTGCAGCGCAGATCACACTGTTGTCACTTTCTGGCATGTTCAAACAAAATGTCCTCACTTTCATGGACATCTGCACTTCAGGCTACGTTCAGACTGCAGGCCTTAATGCTCAATTACGATTTTTTTCCCCAGATCCGATTTTTTTTGTTTGACAGTTCACGTAACTATCCGCGGCCTGAAAGTGACCCGCATGCGCAGAAGAATAACAATAACGTTTTTCATTGTCCTTTCACGAGTCACATTTTTCCCGAATTATGACAAGTGTTCACAACTTTCTGTCCTTTTATTTAGGGTTTCTTGCACTGTAGACTATAACGCAACTGCCCCACTGCTCACTCTCTCCCTCGGCTCCGTCTACAGCAGAACTGTGACAACAGCTGCTCTACAGCGACGTCAAAGTCACATCAAATGCGTCCTCAGTGTCCAGACTCAGGACGCATTTAAAAAGATCCGATCTGTATCGAATTTGGACCACATATGGAAGTGGCACAGTTCCGAACTGGAAAAGATCAGATTCCATGTGACTTGGCCTGTTCACACTGTCATAAAAAGATCAGATCTGAGTCACATATGGGCAAAACAATCGGATTTGGGTCACATTGGCCTGCAGTCTGAACGCAGCCTTAGTGTCGCTAACAAAATGAAGTTTATTTGCCCCTGGTGTTGTCGTCTTGTTTTACTTCCTTTCTGTGGGCGCCCTGATTGTCTGATGTGTCTCGTCCCTAGTGTTTCTTGTTGTGTCTGGATTTTCACCTCTTGTTTCTGGACCCAAATTGCTTAATTTAGACCGTTTCATCCACACTATAATGTTTTTTCGATTAAACACCACTTATTTTACCTGCGCAGCTTAAGGACATGTGTCTAACCTAGGTCTAAGCACCAAAACC
This sequence comes from Micropterus salmoides, assembly GCF_014851395.1. Lineage (NCBI taxonomy): Eukaryota > Metazoa > Chordata > Actinopteri > Centrarchiformes > Centrarchidae > Micropterus > Micropterus salmoides. Next base: position 34,414,234 of record NW_024040041.1, on the reverse strand, counting down.
CCTTGTTTAGGTTTAGGCACCAAAACCCCTTGGTTAGGTTTAGATACCAAAACCACTTGGTTAGGTTTAGATACCAAAACCACTTGGTTAGGTTTAGGCACCAAAACCCCTTGGTTACGTTTAGATACCAAAACCCCTTGTTTACGTTTAGATACCAAAACCTCTTGTTTACGTTTAGATACCAAAACCCCTTGGTTAGGTTTAGGCACCAAAACGGCTTGGTTAGGTTTAGATACCAAAACCCCTTGGTTGGGTTTAGGCACCAAAACGGCTTGGTTAGGTTTAGATACCAAAACCCCTTGGTTACGTTTAGATACCAAAACCCCTTGGTTAGGTTTAGGCACCAAAACGGCTTGGTTAGGTTTAGATACCAAAACCCCTTGTTTACGTTTAGATACCAAAACCCCTTGTTTACGTTTAGATACCAAAACCCCTTGGTTAGGTTTAGGCACTAAAACGGCTTGGTTAGGTTTAGATACCAAAACCCCTTGGTTGGGTTTAGGCACCAAAACCCCTTGGTTAGGTTTAGGCACCAAAACCACTTGGTTAGGTTTAGGCACCAAAACCCCTTGGTTACGTTTAGATACCAAAACCCCTTGGTTAGGTTTAGGCACCAAAACGGCTTGGTTAGGTTTAGATACCAAAACCCCTTGGTTAGGTTTAGGCACCAAAACGGCTTGGTTAGGTTTAGATACCAAAACCCCTTGGTTGGGTTTAGATACCAAAACCCCTTGGTTAGGTTTAGGCACCAGAACCCCTTGGTTAGGTTTAGATACCAAAACCCCTTGGTTAGGTTTAGGCACCAAAACCCCTTGGTTAGGTTTAGGCACGAAAACCCGTTGGTTAGGTTTAGATACCAAAACCCCTTGGTTAGGTTTAGGCACGAAAACCCCTTGGTTAGGTTTAGATACCAAAACCATTTGGTTAGGTTTAGATACCAAAACCACTTGGTTAGGTTTAGATACCAAAACCCCTCTGTTAGGTTTAGGCACGAAAACCCCTTGGTTAGGTTTAGGCACCAAAACCCCTTGGTTAGGTTTAGGCACGAAAACCACTTGGTTAGGTTTAGATACCAAAACCCCTTGGTTAGGGTTGGATACCAAAACCCCTTGGTTAGGTTTAGATACCAAAAGCACTTGGTTAGGTTTAGATACCAAAACCCCTTGGTTAGGTTTAGGCACCAAAACCCCTTGATTAGGTTTAGATACCAAAACCCCTTGGTTAGGTTTAGATACCAAAACCCCTTGGTTAGGTTTAGGCACCAAAACCCCTTGGTTAGGTTTAGGTACGAAAACGCCTTGGTTAGGTTTAGATACCAAAACCCCTTGGTTAGGTTTAGGCACCAACACCCCTTGGTTAGGTTTAGGCACGAAAACCCCTTGGTTAGGTTTAGATACCAAAACCCCTTGGTTAGGTTTAGGCCCGAAAACCACTTGGTTAGGTTTAGATACCAAAACCACTTGGTTAGGTTTAGATACCAAAACCCCTTGGTTAGGTTTAGGCACCAAAACCCCTTGGTTAGGTTTAGATACCAAAACCACTTGGTTAGGTTTAGATACCAAAACCCCTTGGTTAGGTTTAGATACCAAAACCCCTTGGTTAGGTTTAGGCACGAAAACGCCTTGGTTAGGTTTAGATACCAAAACCCCTTGGTTAGGTTTAGGCACCAAAACCCGTTGGTTAGGTTTAGATACCAAAACCCCTTGGTTAGGTTTAGGCACGAAAACCCCTTGGTTAGGTTTAGATACCAAAACGCCTTGGTTAGGTTTAGGCACGAAAACCCCTTGGTTAGGTTTAGATACCAAAACCCCTTGGTTAGGTTTAGGCACCAAAACCCCTTGGTTAGGTTTAGGCACGAAAACCACTTGGTTAGGTTTAGATACCAAAACCATTTGGTTAGGTTTAGATACCAAAACCACTTGGTTAGGTTTAGATACCAAAACCCCTTGGTTAGGTTTAGGCACCAAAACCCCTTGGTTAGGTTTAGATACCAAAACCACTTGGTTAGGTTTAGATACCAAAACCCCTTGGTTAGGTTTAGATACCAAAACCCCTTGATTAGGTTTAGGCACGAAAACGCCTTGGTTAGGTTTAGATACCAAAACCATTTGGTTAGGTTAATTTGACCTATTCTCCCTCCTTATACGGATTTTATTGCTATTCATAATACGTCACCCGATGTTCTCCTTTGCTAGCACAACAAACTTAAATACAGGTCATAATGCACAAACGACCTATATCGACAGTTTCACGTGAAGACATAAAGTCGTATGAAGTGACATCACGTGGCAAGAAGTGAACTAAAGTGCCTTGAGAAAAAATTTGTGATGTTGCAGAAGTTGAGGAAAAGTTTAATCAGCTGCTGTGTGTATTTTGTCGCTCGCTGGCTGCCGTCCTGCTGCCGCTGCAGTAACTGTAGTGATTCCTCAGCATGCTGTCAGCACACACACATACACACACTGCTGACTACACTCAACATAATGTGTCTAGACAAAACACTTCACTACAGCAAACCTTTCACCTCACAGCAACAATAAATCTCTTGTTTCCTCTTCTTCTGTCCTTAATTTCTTTGTCTTTGTCTCTTCTCTTTCAAATCCAGACGAGCTCTATTGGCTAGTTATTGACAGTATTATCAGGTTGTACACGGTTTAAAGTATAAAGAATAAAAACAGATGACACGTTATATAAGATGAGATCCATTAGATTGATCTCAGGCAGGGAAACTAAAGCATCACTGCAGCAGAAGGACAGGAGGAGATGAAAAGTACAAGATGAGGGACTTAAATAAAATTTCTTTTTTTTCTTTTAAAGCTGTCCTGCTCAGCGGCCTGGTATAGAGTACGAGGAGATGGATACCATATTGTGTTTATATACTCCTTTTGTCTGTTTTATTATTTATTTAAATTTATTTGTCACCGGGTCGGACAGGGGGGCAGACATGGGCATGGGGGGGCACAAACAGACAGCACAGAGAAAGGACAATACCTGCAAGAGAAGGGGGACGGGGGCTTGGGGCGGAGAAAAACAAACAGACAAAACAAAAAAACAAAGAGACCACCAGCCGAACAGCGGCAATAAACAGCTGACATAGGAAGACAACTGAGAGAGAAAACAGTCAAGCGACATAAATAAACAACACAGCACCGCCGTGAGAGCTGGAATCATAACAAGTAATTTAAATAAGTAAGTTAAGTAAGAAAACATTTGACCTAACTTGACGTACAACAAACAAAAAAAATTGGTTGAAAAGATTGAATGAAAATGAATAAATGTCAAAATATATCCATCCATCGTCAACTGCTTATCCTGCGTACAGGGGGGCTGGAGCCAATCCCAGCTGACATCGGGCGCAAGGCGGGGTCCAACCTGGACAGGTCGCCAGTCCATCGCAGGGCCACACATAGACAAACAACCACTCACGCTCACACTCACACCTAAGGACAATTTAGGGTCACCAATCAACCTAGCCTGCATGTTTTTGGACGTGCTAAAATATAAACTCTACGAAAGAAATTATGTAAGAAATATAAAAATAATTTAAAGTTGCAAAATAAAATAAGACTTGTATGAAAGAGTTAAAATAAGTGTGAAAGAGTTCCTTCCCATCTTATCCCTCTTCCTTTCCCTCTACTCTGACCATTTCTATTTCTCCCTCTCTCCGTCTCTTCCCTCTCTTTCTCTTTCACACGCTTTTATCTCTTCCCTTCTCTCGTTTCCCTCCATCTGCCTCCTGTTTGTCTCCGTTGTCTCTTCCTCCCCCTGCAGGACGCCGCTCACTCTGCAGCTGACGAACACTTTCACCTTGGGCCGAGGCTCAAGGGCGGGAGGAAGTGTGTGTGTGTGTGTGTGTGTGTGTGTGTGTGTGTGTGTGTGCAGACACACACACACACACACTCCTCTAGGTTATCACAGATGCCAGTGATGGCCCTGTTTGTCTCCACGGCGACGTTATGAGATTAAATGATGCCTCAGTGATAACACTTTCGTATTTAGCTGCACACACACACACACACTCACGCACACACACAAACAACCACACACACACACAGACTCACACACACACACACACACACACACACACACACAGCCTTGTGGCGCTATCTTTGTGGGGACATCTCATTAACATAATGTATTCCCTAACCGTAACCATCACAACTACATGACAGCCTTCGCAGTAACAAAACTAACTAACTACGTAACTGGACGCTGAAACTACATCTGAACCCTCAAACAGCAGTTTCTACCCTGTGAGGACCTCAATTTAACCCCATCAGGTTAATGTGCATTCAGGTTAAAGGCCCAGCCAGGATATAAAAAGATGCAACACAGCTCTTGGTGTACTGAAAGCATCACAGAACACAAATATTAAACAAAACAAAACTGTAAATAAAACATGGAAACAAACCAGGATAAATGTCAAACCATAATTTCTTTCAACCAGACTGTTAATTGTGGTTTTCTGGTCAGAACAAACACTTGATGCCAAACAGTGGATCATTAATCTGAGGCAGAATTATTATAAAAAATAAATAAAATTTGTTTTCAACAAATAAGTTAAATTAAGTTAAATCTTTTTTCAGTCCTTTTTACTCAATAAAATAAATCTCTTAATAAAGAAAAAAGTTCTAATCCGTTTATGAATCAAATGAATTAAATCAAACATTTATTGAACATTTGTTTGGGGAAAATTACATGGCGATGATCATTATTGTCTTATTGCGCAGCCCTAATTTACTTTAGTGTCTAACTCCTGTCCAGTGAAAACCCCGTATCTCCAGGTGTTGATGATGAACTGCAGGATAAAGAGTTCCTTTACTGGCGGGGGAAAATCCTCCTTCAGCTGAATAAACTTTATAAACCCTCCTTGGATCTGCTGGAAAAAGCATCGTCACAAAGCTGAAAAACAGGCTGTTTTTCTGACTGTTTAGAGATACGTGGTTCTCACAGGACAGCGACATGATTAAACTAGCCAACAGGATATAAACAGCAGTAAAATGACACATGCACATTAATGCATCAGGAATATTAATCCAGAAACGTCAGATACAATACTTCTCCATCTTGTTGCAGCAGGTTGACCTGATGTCGAGCCGCCATCGCTGCCTCTCAGACTGATCAGTGGATCTGCAGATTAGCTGATTAGCCTCCACTGATACACACAACCTGACAGAAACTAGACTCTCAGGGTTAAATTCACATGAAGGTAAAGTCTGTACACCAGATGTCAGATTCATCCCCATTCATGTATTCATGTATGCAAATCTCTTCTTCCTCTTTCGAAAGAGCAGAAAATCTCCTCATCTGTCTTCTCTCTTCATCACATCCTTCCTCTCAGTCATGAGTACTCTGTTTCCCAGACACAATCAAACCCCTGACCTGACCTGATCTCTCGACACAGTTAAAGACCACCTCCTCCTCCTGCTGAACACTCTGCAGACTGTGTGGCGTTCAAGGACAATCAGCTGTGTCGACGCTCTCTGAATACAGGATTCACTCTGAACCAGAAACATGCAGAGCTGCGACACGGCAGGCGAAAACATTGCTTTAGCTTTCTGCTGGTGGCTCTGTCTGTCTGAGATGATATAGAGAGGTGCTGTTAATAATAATCAAAATGAGTTTTTCTTCACACTCTGAGCATGAAAGCTCTGACAGACACCAAACTTTCCTGTTTTATTCCTGACTGTATTCTGAAGGTTTTTACTGAGGGGTTTGTTCATATATCATTCATAGTCTGAGTTAGAGAACATTTTATTCCCAAAAAACATGGCAAAAAAAGTTTTTTATACGTGTTGACAGTATTTTCCCCCCTAACGTGATATCACGGAATGGCGAATAAATAGCACGCCACTTTTAAGGACAGTTCGGCGTGCCATGTCAGCGCATTTTGAGCTTTTTGTCTTCATGCTGTTCAGTCCGAGGCTTAACCGGTCGACATTCATATTTAATATATCATGGTCAAGGTTAGCAGTAAAGTTAGCTACTTAAACGTTAACGTAGCTAACGCTATGTAGCTAACGTTATGTAGCTAACGTTATGTAGCTAACGTAAAGTAGCTACGATGTAGCAGTTGCATCTTTGCAACTTAAAAAACAAACAAAAATGAATGTTTCAAAAGATTTTTGTCAGGGACCAACTCCCTATCCACCCAAACACCACCTTAGTGTCGGACTGTCATGGCTATTTATATCCCACACACGCTGATTTTTACCTGTGACAGTAGGGGTATGAATAACAAACAACAAATGACACAGGTAAACCAAAAAATGCGCTGGAATACGACACCAAATCACTTAAGAAATCGGCGTGTTATGCCTTTTGATGATACCAGGCTGCTTTGAGTTACACTTTGTTAGCTTCAGATAAGTTTGTTAAGTTTATTCATTTTGTGCCTGTTGACAGTATTTTGCTATTTATGAAATAATGAAAAGAGATATCCGAAATCCTTTCTGTAAAAACATTTGAGTCTAATATGTCTTGACTTAATCAAGTGTTCAGATTTTATTTCTTAAAATAGATGCAAATTAGCGCATATTTCATTAGATACTGTCTCTTTGCATATTTAAACAGCATTTCATAAAACCTATAATACAAAAAATGTTTGTCTTAATGTAAGTAATCAACTAGAAAAGTTTCATGGTGATATCTATTTGTCAATTTTTTTACCTTAGCTGATTTTTTCGTGAATTAAAGTCCAGTGTTGTTGTGTTTTGCACTTCCAGGCCGCCGTAGCCTTTGTTCTAAATGCCCACAAACAGTGTTTCCTCTTTGAGGGATAAAACAAAAAAGAAACAGGAAACTGCTAATCCTAACCCATCTGTGAGTTTTTGACCCGAACGAATCGAACTGGCTTAAATCCGGACAGAGAGGAAGGACACATTATTAAAATGCAGCCTTTCTGATGATGATATGATGATGTGAGTTAGACCTGCTGTCTGTGATAACACATCACTTCATTCATGATTCATAAATCCCTCTGAAAACAAAACCATGTGCTCTTTTTCATGACAAACAGCTTCCTCTCGGAGTCCAGTTGTGGCAGATGTGTTCCTGCAGAGAGAGAGAGAGAGAGAGAGAGTCAGGTTCATGGTTCAGACATGCTCTCTCGGCCTTCAACTGACACACAAACTACTTCTTCGTGAGTCAGCCGTGAGCCGCCGTCCTGCTGGATCTGCAGGAAGACTTCCTCGAAGCGCTGCGTTCACACGCTGCTCAGACACGTTCATGGGACGGCGAGCTGCCAGGTGTGAGGAGGAGCCGCAGGTGGATTTAGACAAAGAAACATGTTGGAAAATAAGCAACACAGTTCTGGGTCAACTAAAGAGAGCTCCGGCTGTGATACCTGAAGAGAAACAACAGCTCTGTAGAAACAAAACGACCACCTGAACTACAAATAAAACTAAACAGGACAGTCAAAAACTAAACTAATATACCCCTGTGATGTGGTGGCAGTTGATTGTCTTCGATTCAGCTGAAGAAGAAAGTTCTACCAGAGACGAACGAAGAACAGCGATGGTGAAGAACCACAGCAGAGATTTCTCTGCGTTAGGGTTGGGTATCGTTTAAAATATATATACCATATATACCATATACAATATAGGTACCAGTACCAACCCCAGTACCCTTAAAGTGATACCGATACCAGTTGAGTACTTCATTGGATACCTTGAAAATGTCACCTGTTGACATGTCACCTGATTGGTAGCTTATTATTATTTTTATTGTTGTTATGGAAAAGTAAAGTTATCTCATAGGGGAAAGATTACAGCTTCGGAGGAGGAGTGAAATAGTTTAGTGACCGAATAAGTTGTGGGAAACAAATTTAAGGTATTGTTTTGACACGTGTGTTGAAAGTAAACAACGGAAGATTATTTTATTAACTTTCCATCAATAAACTGAATTGAAAGATCTCCGCGAGCGCTTTTTCCTTTAGTGGTGAGCCATAAACATCCGAAAATACGACAGTCACAAGAATAAAATGAGAAAGCAGTCTGTTTAAACAGTTCACTAAACAAAAAAAAACCTTTAATTGATATGAAAAATGCCTTTTCCCTAAAAAAACTAACTATAAAATAAACTATAAAATATTATATTGTGTCAGTAAATAGACATTGAACTTGGGGGAGGGGGCGTCTTACAAGCTACCCTGTACCTGTTATTTACACAGTACAAAAAAATAAAAACACCAAAACTAAAACCCTGTCAGTAGCTTCATGTTTCTGCTTTGCGTTACGGACAAGAGCCAATCAGGAAGCCAAACGTGAGCGTCATTGTTTTCATCTGTCCGCACTAACAAGCTATCTTGGAGCAGCTGTTTGGATTCGCCGTTTTAGTCTGAATGAGAGTTGCAAAGGAAGCAGAAGGTCTAAGTTTTAAAATGTGGATGTTCATCCACGCTACGTTTAAGAGCTCTAAGAGCCTCACTGTGCTTTTGATTGGATGCTCGGTTCCACCGGCCTTTCTGACAAATTTGTGGTCCAGTTTCTGAGGTTGAAGATAGGGTTGCCAACTGTCCCGTATCAGGATGTCATTTATATTAGGCCTAATTGATTTGTCCCATACGTGACCTTTTTTAACTACTACGCTGATCTAACCGCTGACTGATACAACAGCAGCAGTGCTGATCGCGGCACTTCGCAATGGTCACAACACCTGTCATCATCCAATCACTGCCACCCCTCACGCGCGTCAGTATGCGTTAAGTAACGTTCAATGCAGCTACTGTGAAAACTGACAAAATAGCGGCAAGTGAAGCCTCGTACGTGTATCACACTGTCAAACATGGAGTCCGACTGCCCTGTTAAGCTAAACAGTTTTATGACTCAAATGTTGTGAAGAAGATGCACTTGGTAAGAACGAAAGCTGAGATGATCACAGTGAATGTGTTAGGACCAAAGACTGTGCGGGATATCCTGAATGATCCCCGACTGAAGGTGAGCCTGTGTTTTACTCAAACAATGGAAACAGAAAAATGTTTCCAGGGTGCGTGAGATATTATTCTGTCTGATGGAGTGCGGTGCACGTCACTTAACTTTTATGAAGATAGTGATGAAACTGCAAATGGTATTCATCAAGTTCTGTACTGCCTGAAAAAGCAAGAACTGGAAATAAAACACATCACAAGTAGCTATGTTCTTTTTAGTTTGTCACATGAAGGGGATAACCTTTTGTAACAGTGCAAGTGCCAGAAGTGTTTTGTAATAGACAGATAGTAAAGGTAACAGGTAGTGGTTTAATTAAAGGACTGTGTTAAAGGTTCCTATATAAAGTATTATTAAACCTACCAAATATTTAATTAAGACACTGTATATTCACACAAAACCATTCGTGCACTCCTGCAGCAGGCCACTTTTTGTCCCTTATTTCATAGTGACAAAGTTGAAGTTGAAGATAATCTAAAAATAAATGTGTTTCAGATGACTACGGCCGACTTCCTCTGACTTGACTGCGGATAAAAACACTGCTGTCAAGTTGGACACGTTCTACTTCCCGTAGAGCGTGCAAGATTAGAACAAATATTTTTATATTGACATCCACAGACCTGAGATCATGCCTAGCCTGCTGTATAAAAAGGGGGCCACCATTTTGGGTGAATAAATGACATCCATGGACAGTACTTCCAGAAAACTGCAGCCGCCTTGCTCCCCCGAGGTTTAACTCTGTTTAACCCCTTGTTCATTTAACATTTGCTTTCCAGCAGATCATGTATTCATAACCATTTATCATTACCTGTATTTAATGAACACTCAGCCTTGAACCATGTGTTGGATAGAGAGCTGTATAAGCTAAAAATTTAAAATGACAGCATTTCAGTTTATATAGCGTTTGTTATTTTATCTGGAGAAACTCTGTGCTTCTTATCTTAACTTAATCTTTAATTTAAACAGGAAAAACTGCCGAAGTAACTAATCATATCTTTCCTCTTTTATAAAAAAGACGAATTTAATGCATTCGTTTAAAGGAGAGGGAGCACCTGAGATCCTGCATCCCATCACAAGGACGAGTAGTAGCCAATCACAGCGCAGCAGAGCGGGACTTGCTGGGTCTGAGGCTCACTGATGGGTTTTAATAGTTTGTGCACAACAATGGAGCTGTTTGGCTCAGAGGAAGAAGACACGGGACCTGGTAGGAGATCCGTTCACTGCTGGTTTGAGTCTGAACAGTAATATCACCAGAGATATATCCTGTAGCTTTTTGTTTTTTCAAATTCAGTCTTTCAGCTAAAAGTGTAAATATTGTACTTTGAAGCTACAGGAGCGCGAAGAGGCGAAACTGGGCACCGAGACAAAATCAATAACAAGTTTTCCCACGTGATGCTGTTTTTAGCTCTGGGCTTCACGCCCGAGAGCTGCACTCAGGGTTTCTATTGAAATACCAGCTGGAAACAAAACTACTGCTGGAGTAGTTTCTGTCTCATAATGCTGCAGAGTTATTGTCTTTGTGATTTTCTGTCAGTTTGTTTGGTGGTAATGAATCAAAGGTAGGCGCCTAGAGCAGCGTGTTTTTGCAACACGTCCTCAGCAGCCTGTTGTCAGCGTCTGGTACGTCTGGAAACCAGTCAGTATCTGGTGTGACCACCATTTGCCTCTCACAGTGCAACACATCTCCTTCGCATAGAGTTGATCAGGTTGTTGATTGTGGCCTGTGGAGTGTTGGTCCTCTCCTCTTCAATGGCTGTGCGCAGTCAGGTCCCCGATGAGGACGACGAGCGTGCAGATGAGCTTCCCTGAGACGGTTCCTGACAGTTTGTGCAGAAATTCTTTGGTTATGCAAACCGAGTGTTGCAGCAGTCTCAGACCATCTTGCAGGTGAAGATGCTGGATGTGGAGGTCCTGGGCTGGTTTGGTTACACGTGGTCTGCGGTTGTGAAGCCAGTTGGATGTACCGCCAAATTCTCTGAAACGCCTTTGGAGACGGCTTATGGTAGAGAAATGAATATTGAATTCATGAGCAACAGCTCTGGTGGACATTCCTGCAGTCAGCATACCAACTGCACGCTCCCTCAAAACATGTGACATCTGTGGCATCGTGCTGTGTGATGGAACTGCACATTTTGGAGTGGCCTTTTACTGTGGCCAGCATAAGGCCTTTTATTGTGGCCAGGCTAAGGCACACCTGTGCAATCCCCATGCTGTCTGATCAGTGATTGTCAAGTGTCCCAGACCAACACGTTGTAAATATCCGGCCAGCAACGGGCAGACAGGACCTTAAGTTACATGATGTAACGAACATAAAACATTCAGCTTTGTTCCAAACTCGAACTTCAGTCCACTGAGTGAAAGTCCTGAGTTTACTTTACTCATCCACCCCACTACCTTCTTACAGGACTCTGTCGCTCTTTAAACCATGTCACCTGACGTCTTCTGCCACTAGAGGTCGCGGCCTAACAGAAACCTAAATATGGGTCGTAATAAGCTGCTGCATGATCGACCTGTACGGCTGCTTCTCTGGGGAGGACTGGTTCTTTGTGATCGTGGTGATACATTTCATGTTGACCTGCACAGGACTCCTCAAAAACCCTGATTTCTTTTGGTTGTCTTAAGGTAACAAGCTGAGTCGGCTCTTTAATGGCAAGTTTTATAGAAAACTATGACAACTAATGTGGCGTTCAGACTGCGTGGTATCACCTGACCCGACAGACGCAACAATCAATGGTTTTATCCCACGTAGTGAATCACAGACTCGTCTCCACCACTCATATCTACCTTAATTAACATAACACGACCTTTACTGTTTCTTAAATGTCTGTGTTTGAAACATTCATTTAAAAGATAAATAAACCGATCAATCGCAGCACAGCAGAGTGGCACCATGAAGAGGTAAAACAAGGCTTCCAAACTTTCATCTTTGATTGTTCCTCTAAAAGTGGCGACATGCAAAACAATGCACGTTCAAAAAAACCAACACATCCTCACTCCCGACTCGTCACCACTTTTTAACGGTTAGGTTTAGGCATCAAAACTCCTTTGTTAGGTTCAGGAAAAGGTCATGATTTGGATTAAAATAACAATGTTACTTACGTCACTTAACTTACCTAAGTTCAGTAACATTACTTGCGTAACTTCGGGGTGTGTCTTTAAAGTGAGGACGTGACAGTAAGGTGTCCAACTAAAATATGTGCATATATTTTAGGAAGTGGTGCATCCCTGGGAATAATCAATGTAGTTTTCATAATATGGCTTTTCAAAAAAAAAGTGAACTCTTGGCCCAACTTGCCCCATATGAGGGGTAAGTTGGGCCCCACCCCGCTAACCCCTATGGTACTTAAGAAACCTACTTAACTTGACATTCAGTGTGGACTTTTTATTTCACATGGGGATCGAACACCGGTCTCCTGGTCCGGTTTCTGGCCCTCTGTCCAACCCAACCATCTCCTTACTTTGACTTTTCTGTTCATACCTTTAGCGTTGAAAACAGACGCTACACGGCTTCCTCTAGTGCGTTGAACTATGACATTAAGGGGATCCCCGGCCAACGGGTCTTGACCATGTGTCTGTATGTGATGAGTTGGGAGTGAGACCTGGCTGAAAGTACAGTCACAGTATGAAGCACCAACAAAATGTACATAAATGAGCCTGTGTGGGCAGAATACTGTTTTGTGTTGTCAGTTGTACGTTCGCTCTGTGTTTTCTGTTTTGTTTGGTTTATTCCGTCCTTATGCGTTTAGGTGTGCTTTACTTCCTGTGTTGTTTTGTAAACAAACAAGGGCTGGAAACGTGCGTACACCACTTCCCGAGCAAAGGTGATCTATAAATAACAAACAAAGGTGAACAGGAGGACAAATCACATTTAAATTGAGCCAGCAACGTCACTACTCGAGGGGGGGCCCTTCCTGCAGATCAGTTATAAAGGAGTGGAGCTCCGGGGCCCCCTTTCCTCCGGCGCACAACGTTGCATGAAAGTGCGTTTTTTACCCACCAAACAGCTTCAGCTTCACCAAAAGAAACGTCAGTGTCTCACTGAGTTAAATATCATTTTGTAGCTTTTCCGTCAGAATTTGCCTCCTTTTCTTCCTGCAGTCAGGGCGCCATTTCTGGCTTTTGGGCGCACGTACACTTTTAGTGAGGTTTCTACGCACAACAACTCTTGTTTGTTGTCAGTGCTTGATTGATTGTCTTCATCATTGTCTCATCTGGTATATCCTGTCTCTTTATTGGATGCATGTTGGATTTATTCTTTTCCTTGGACCTCCTGCCTGCCTCCTCTTCCCAGTAATTCATTCACTTGGTTAAAATAAACACTGCAGCCGGACCTGCTCTGCCCGAGTGACTTGGGTTCAAATCCCTCGTTACCTGTGTCTACACGTCCTTACCGATATCTAGCAACTACTGAATTGTCCTCACCAATTATATTGATCAAAACAATTAAATTTAACTGCTGTTGTCTGTCAACATCTATATAAAGATCATGTCGTCCCCCCTCATATGCCTCTCAGTCGTTTGGTCCTACACTTTTCAGGCCCTCAGAGACTTTATTTCTAAAAAATCTCCTTCTGGGAGACATTTTTCATGTCCCCACATGAAATATCCGTCTTTGCTGGGGTGGCCAATCAGATATCAGGTTTCCCGGGCACCCCCCCCCCCCACAACATCCCAATTTGAGCTGCAACTAACGATTATTTTCATTAGCGATTAATCTGCCGATTATTTTCTCAATTAATGGACTAGTTGGGAGGTCCAGAAAATTGTGCAAAATGTCGATCTGTGTTTCCCAGAGCCCGAGGTGACGTCTTCAAACGTCTTGTTTTGTCCACAACCCAAATATATTCAGTTTACTGTCAGAGGAGGAAAAAAAACAGAAAATATTCACATTTCAGAAGCTGGAATCTTATCAATTTTGTGATTAATTGATTATCACTGGACATAACTAATCAATTAATCTACTAATCGTTGTAGCTCAAGTCCCAAAAGAAAGATGAGCGCGTTCTCTCGCAGTAGTATAAAATGGAAACACTGGGTAAAGTACAAGTACCTCAAAATTGTACTTCAGTAAATGTACTTTCCACCGCTGGTCACAGGTGAACTCAACACCTAAATCAGCTTGGATTCATCTTGTTGACATATCGGTGAATAATGCAACTGGTAACTCTGTCTTTTGAGATTCCTGCTTTGTGAATTCTGTTTCTGTGTTAACAAACCTTCAGTTTCACTACAGCGAGAAAACAAACTACAGTCAGTCAGGCTGAAGCTTTTCCTTCATCCACTTTATAACTTCCCCTTCAGGCGTCATGTGTTTTTCCTCTGGGTAATTTCTGGGCACGTCCACCCGCCCTCCTAAACACAAGCGTTAAGGAAGGGTTGGTATCCAAGGCAGAGACAATGTAATCTCTGTAGGAGCAGCCTATAGGGTTGGCCGCAGCAGGCGCTGTGTAGGCCTATACCGGCACACTTGCCACATAAGAGCTGCCAGGGCCCCTCTGCTGCAGGAAGAAGGCTGACTCGCTTCATCCACGTCAGCCAAAACCTCCAGCTCAAGGTCAAACGCTCTCCCCTCTGCACAGTTTAATTTAGGAAGGCGATCCCTGGTAAAGAAAAGTAACATATGCAGCAACAAAACACAATGTAAAAAGTTTAAAAGTAAAGTTTTTAAACAGTAAATGGGTTCATATGTCAGCAGCGTCAGCGCGAGTTTAAAGACACAATGTTTCAATAACATAATAATATAATATAATAAGTATGGAATAACTTTACAGCCAAGGCAAAACAAAAAAGACATTAAGAATGATTTAAATAAAAAACTTTATGGTTTGTTGGTCAAATTATGTCAAAAAGTCTGAGACTAATTGTGACTTTCTGACCAAAATAAAACCAAACAGGAAGCTCCGGGTTGTGAAAAAGGAAGCCAATGCTGCAGAGCCTTAAACCTGCGTCCTCTCCAGCAGCCAGCAGGGGGCGACTCCAGCGCTGCAGAAAGAAGTGTGATTGTATAGAAGTCTCTGAGAAAATGTTTCTACTTGTCAGCTGATTTATTCCCTCAGTAAACACTTTCCTGATGAGTTTATGGTCTCAGTCGCTAGTTTCAAGTCTTCTTCAACACAGCATGATGTTCATTTAGTAAATTATGGTCCCATTTAGAGGAACAGAGACCAGGAAGCAGGGGAGGCTTTAGGGCGGGGCTACAAGCTGATTGACAAGTCGTTATCATAGCAATGTCAATCAGGATAGAGGCGACTCGTATCCGCTGCTCTGTGTACATTTAACCAACGCTGCTGAAAAAGCTTATTAGGAGTCGGCTGTTCGTTTTTTACAGTAAGTACATTTTGTTTTAAGGCTGTTTGTCGCTAGCCAAAATTAGCATCCCAGCTAATGTCACAGTTAACATGATTTACAGATGCTGATAGCTAACCAAGCTAGCTAGCTCCACCCTCTCGTCCAAATATGGTCACGTCTAGTTCCAAAAAACCAAGATAGTGACGGCCAAAATGCCAAACTCGAGGCTTCAGAACAGCAGTCCACAAACCGTTAGTTGACGTCACGGTGACTACGTCCACTTCTTATATACTGTCTGTGATCCAAACCTCATAACTCTGACTTAAAAACACAGTAGTTTTGATTAAAGTCACGATTAAAGTTACTCAACTTTGTTTTGCTCTGTATATTAATATCTGTGCTTTGTGTATTCTCTAAATTAGTTTTGTTGCTGTTTAACTCTGTATTAAGCGTCTTTGTTTTTAGTGCTGTTCTGTCGCATGTTTTAATTGTGAGGGACTGCAGATGGGCGACATTAGCTCAGTCAGAACCGGTAGGTTGCCAGATCAAGTCCAGCATGAGCCATTGCTGAAGTTGTCCCTGAGCAAGGCCCTTAATTCTCAACTGCTCCCAGTATGAAGGCAGCCCACTGTTCCTAATTAGGATGAATTAAATGCAGAGACAAATGTCCCCTTCCCTTTCCAAGAATTTTCAAAAAATACATCCATGAAGTATTTCTGATTCTGATTTCTAATTCTGAGATCTTAAAAACCAAAAAGCTTCAAACTATTTCTGGAATTAAATAAACAACACATAAATAATTTGACTATGTTAAAATCTAATCTTATCTTAAAATTTGACTTGAAAATACATATTTTTTAAATATTAAAATATAGTCGGATTTATGTTACTATACCATAATTTTGATTTGTCTCGTATTTTTACTCCATAAGTAATAATATTAATTTTTTGACATTCTTCTCATTCATAATAATGTTATTATCTCATAATATGGAGCTACTGTCTTATTATATTAAATTAAAAGATCTTAATTTTGACCTATATGAAGTATATAGGTTTTAACGTACTATGAGTATTTTTCATTCATTTTGTCATTATAAAGGTTATTTTCTTTTTCTGGCAGCATTTGGCTTCCATATAGAGGGCTACAATTTGACAATACACCATTTACAGTCTTTGCAATACACCAAAACCAGAAATGTGCAGGGTTATACAAACCCTCAGGATCAAAATCAGAACGATTTTGTGTGCAGGCAAAATGTCAATCAAATAAATTCACTTCATAATAAATATTGTTTGCTGTTTCTTTGTAATTTGTATTGATTAAAAAGGATTTAAACAGTTAATGGGTCACTGAAAGAACTAGCCCTCAAGCCTCAAAGATTACAAGCACTAAATTCTGCACAGTAAGGCAGCTGTGATGATTACAGCGCGTTTGAGTTTCTTTTTACAGGATTGAGTAAGGATGCGTGCAAACCAAATGAATCAGAAGGAAACTATAGAAACCACTTCCCCACTCATCTCTGAGTCCGCACGAGCATGTCGTGTAAACACACTAAGGTGACATAACAGTGTTGCACGCACATGTTAGATTCACAGCACAGGCCTGCAAACGGAAACCAGGTAGCAAACATCCAGCCAGTCAGCGGGCCGCTCCTGGAGCTGCAGGCCGCCTCAAGGCTTCACACAGGCGGCAGCAGAGGGAGCGAAGGCCGCGGGGAAAGGGGGGCGTGTGGTCCAGGCCAGGTGCAGCTCTTTCAGCCCCTCAAAACAAAAAAGAGTAAATCGATCATGATGCTGACTCCGCCCTCCTCTGACGTAGCGGGCTCGGGCGCTTCTCCAGTTACCGTAGCGCCTGGAGCAAACGCGTAGGATTTTTTGGGGGGAGTGTCCCTCTGCTGCGGCGTGCCGTTCAATCAGAGCCGGAGAAGGCCGCTGCCTCCGCGGACACAAAGCAGAGCTGCACCCCCTCCTCTCTCCGCTGCTGACACTCCGTGATGCTGACAGTGATGTAATGCCGATGAGTCAGGATTTTACTGCCCCAAACAAAGCCGTGATTACGGCCACTGCAGATGCATGATAACAGATCATTACAGCCAGGCTGCTGCAGCAGGACCATATTATCTATCTCTCAGGGCAGCTGTCCAACCCGTTGTTATTATAGATTATAGATTACCTCATACATGTAGAAGTGGAAGAAGATCCAGTACTCAAGTAAAAGTTGCAATACCACAGTGTACAAATACTCTGTTACAAGTCTTGCATTAAAAACAAAAGTGTGTATAGCCGATGATCAGCAAAATGTTGTTTTTGTTTGTTTGTGTTATTGTATGACTTTGTTTATTTCTGAAAGAGTAAGGTTTTTTGTTCAGCCAGAAACAGTCACTACATCTTGTCAAAGCCACCAGACACAGTTGATAAAAACAGTAATTTTACCTTGCAGTAAAAGGGAGTTGAAGGTCTACCGCTGCCTTGGTCAGGTTGTTTATTTGTGTTATTGGGTGCCTTCTTTTGTGTTATTGTGTGACTGTTTTTATCAATGGAGTCTGGTGGCTTTGACAAGAGCGATTTAGCGACTGTTTCTGGTTAAACAAAAAGGATCTTACTCTCTGTAGGGATCCTTTCCATAACGTTGTCAAACACTTGTAATCAAAATCTGAGCCTGTCGGTGGCAAAAACAAGCACTTTAGTGGATGTACTTAAACGCAAAGGATTAGCCCTATGTTGCAGCCCTAACTGACTGACTGCAGCGCGCTCCCTCAATGCTGGAACGGTTTTAAAAAATGTTGTCACAATTAGTCACATAGACACAAAAACATGATGCTGAAAAATACTCAAAGTACTCTTAAAGTAAAAGTATTCATGTTGCAGTAAAATTATCCTGTCAGTATTTTTGTATTATCTGATGCATTAATTTGTAAGGGTTGAGCATTTTAACGCCTGAAGTTCTTCAATGCTAATTATTTGTCTTTTATCTTTGTAAGATAACAACAAAGGGTAAGTGGAACAGAAACTAAGCAGGAAGTGTGTGGGCACTGGCCTTTGGTTTAGTAGACTGTAATCATGTTACACGACAGTAAGTGATTACAGTGTAGACTATAATAATGCATGTGGAACATGTTATCGGTCATGTTGAGACGGAGTTCCTAATCTGTTTGGAGGGACAAACCTGAAGATCCATACTGTAGTAAATGCATTACTTATACACTGATAAAATGTATGGACCTTAGGAATTAACATAATAGGTTTCATGTTAACGTGGCTGAAACCGGATACTTGGTAAATGTGAAATGAGGGCAGGTATTGTGTCAGATATTATAAGAGTCACTGTGAAACACCCCATCTCATTTACAATGCAAACCTGTGTGACCGACTGAACACCAGTGGTGGAAACTATTCCTTGTCATGTTTCAAATGTTTATGAGTTGTTCACAGTTCCACCAAAAGTGATTTAAACTCTAAACGTTTCATTTAATAACTGTTCAATGCCTCAAATGATCTAATATTACACATACATCAACAGACTGTGAATCATTAATAGCTGCAAGCTATATATAAATGAATATAAAGTAGTTAAAACTAACTGTATACAAAGTGATTGAAACTAACTTACGGTATTTAAAGTGGTTAAAACTAGCTAACTGTATGTAAAGTAGCTAAAACTAACTGTATACAAAGTGATTGAAACTAATTTACGGTATTGAAAGTGGTTAAAACTAGCTAACTGTATATAAAGTAGCTAAAACTAACTGTATACAAAGTGATTGAAACTAACTTACGGTAATAAAGTGGTTAAAACTAGCTAACTGTATGTAGTTAAAACTAACTGTATACAAAGTGATTGAAACTAGCTAACTGTACAAATGTGTCCCTGAGCAAGACACTTAACCCCTAGTTGCTCCATAGGCGTCTGACATATATAGTCTAGCAATTGTAAGTGGCTTTGGATAAAAGCGTCAGCTAAGTAATGTAATGTATATGTATATAAAGTATAAAGCGGTTAAAACTAGCTAACCATATAAAGTATAAAGTAGTTAAACTAGCTAACTAGATGCTGTCTGTAATGAAGTTGAATAATCTAATCGAATCAAATACTTTATTAGGCCTAGTCCAAACATACACTTTCATATACAATTTTCCTCCTTTTAAAAAAAAAAACTGTCCACATGAAAACACAAAAACATAATTGAAGGTTCTACCAAATCAAGAGTTGTTCTTGTTAATGGCTTTAGCTTGTGTTGTTTATTAATAAATCCATAAATTAAGACATTTTACCAGAGCTTAAACGAAGTTGAATAATCGATTGACAAAAACGTAATTGGCAATTTTTCAAGCACAATAACAACTTTCCAGCTCAATTTTGAAGACTTTATTGGATCACAGTAAACTGGATATCTGACATTTGAAAACCTTAATGAGCATGTTGCATTTAAATAAACCAAACGATTAATCAAGATCAGCAAATAATTGTTAGTTTCAACATTCGACACAGATCATATTTCAGGTGTTGTACTTAATAAATGAACATGTAGCCTAAACAAAAGTGCTTCCTAAGCACCGCTAAACAGAGGATTTTACTGCAACTACCAGTGACTCTCACATCCTGAGATGATCTTTCAAGATAAAGAAGAAGCCACCAGTCTGAGTCTGGCGGGTTGGTGGAACTGCTCTTATCTCCGTTCTGTGTAATTTGAAGGTATTTTGGTGTAATAACATGCTGCCGAGTCTGTGCTGACATTTGGGGAAATGACTGATGTTATTTTCTGAAAGCTAAAATGGCGTGCTAACGACATGTGGGCGGGCAAATGCTGCTGCGCCTCTACTCGGGTCTTTCCGGTAGCCTCTCCGAAGGGGCTGAACGAACACGCGAGCTGCGGCGAGCAGCAGCCGCAGCCGCAGCCGGAGCAGCAGCGGGAACAGCCGAGCGACCCGGGGCCGATTCTTACCCAGTTTTCCGTCGGGGAAACAGGCCAGCGGGGGTCGGGCTGGGGGCTCGGGTACAGAAGAATGAGAGAGCCCTCTTAGGAGGGGGCGAAAACATGAACGGCGCCGTGTACATTTCGTTTTTCCAGGGCCAGCTGGAGTCCGTGCTGGAGCAAGTCGTTCAGCTCGCCGTCCAGGAAATAAGCAAGACTGTGGGCTCCAGCCTGAACACGCTGCTGCTGGAGACGGCCGTGAAGGAGCAAGAAAACCGGCGGCTCCTGCTCCAGCTGCAGTCACGGGAGAACCGGGGCCGAGCCAACGCCAACACCGCGGACGTCGGCGGGGGCGGCTCCCCTAAAAACAAGGCTGGTAAGACGGCGGGGGACGAGAGGGCGGACAGCGGCAGAACAAAGCCCGAGCAGAGGCTCCACGCCCCCGGAGCGCACAGCGCCGAGCCCGGCCTGTCCACCGACACACGCCGCCTGGAGCAGAGAGGACGAGTCGTGGGTAGGCACCCCGTTACACAACACTCACACACGGGCACTCCTCCCTCTGTTTCGGCCTCCAGCGGCACCACAACGCGGTGTTGCGTAACTCTGCAGCCGCTTAGTGTTTATGAGTAAACTGCAGAGGAAGTGAGGCCTGCAGGTGATTAAAAACAAGGTTCACGGGCTGAAGCCTCAGTCCCGAAAGCAACACACACACAGGCAAGGAGGGCAGCCCGAACTGGGTCAGGACTACTTTTTAATTGGGGGTTTAATTGGAGCAGAATGGAGGTGGGGCAGGATATAATGGGTGTAAATAATTAACTGTTGTGCAGCCTGTTAGGTCACGTGATATGAGGTTAGTGTGAAGCTTTTGACAGACCAAGTTCAGGAGGAAACCTGGCTTTAAAAAGTTAAAGAGGCCTCTACTCCGAGGCTTGTAGCTCATGAAGTAAGATTTACAGCCATCGTGGTGGAGACCTGGACAAAGAAGCAACAGACTGCAGGAGACGGCCTTGTGGTTGACGGGGTCGTAGGCCCACATGGAGCCGGACCCCCTATGCGAGGTTAAACCGGTGTTTGACTGGAGGAGAAAAGGGCCGAGGCGTAAAAAAGGGAAGGACAAAGATGTTGCATGGTTGGTGGTGAAAATTCACGGGTTTTAAGTCAGATTTTCCTTCCAGGAGAAGCGCTCGAACGCGTCGCCAGGTCAACTTCCAAAGGCCAGACCGTGTCTGCAGGAGGCCGACTGCTGTTCCACATCCGAGTTTTAGTTCAGGCCGAGCTCGACGAGCCTCCGTCTGGACGCAGTCCATTTTAGTTCTAACAGGTTTTGGACTGAAGGGGGGCGCAGAGGTCAGGGGTGGGTTTCAGGAGCACGAGGTGCATCTGTGGAAACCTTAGGATACTAGTGTAGATTAATAACAGTTGTTAATGCAGAAGGACAAAACGGAGGGTGAAACTAAAAACTCTTGGTATAAAAAAGATTTCCGTCACACGGTCGACGTTTTCATCATTCAATACGTTCATTATAATTTCATATAGTAGTGAAGCTACTAGTCGAACGTTGCTAGGTTACTGGTACGCTGCTCATAAATCATTCTTCTGATCGCACCCGTCTGTTCGTGGAGCCTCATGTTCGCGCTCGAGCGAGACTGCAGCGCGCCCTGAGAGCGCCACGCACGTTTACTGTTTTATTAAATCGCACACTTTTTTGCGACACGGTGTCCAGCTGTGGGATCGTCATGGAGACCGTTTCTGTCGTCTACCTGACACCTGACACCTGTCGGTTTCACTCGGGACAGTTTTAGCACAAACTGAACTTGACCTCCATATTTATTCAAACGTTACTGTGTCGTTTAGTGTTAAATGCAAGGAACGGGTTTCCTGACGGGGAGTTTCCTTACACCACACCTCCTTTAACGCCAAGGTCACTGAGGTCAAACCAGCCACCGCTTGGATTTTGATGCTCGTCTATTAGTGCTGTTACGGTACCAGCGCTCAGAGCGGACATCATTAAAATACACATAAGTGTTAATTATATTTAATTCTTATTTTAAGACTTTTCTTCATCTTTTTGTTGTATGATATTTAAAGTTCATGGAAATCTTTGTGAGAAAATCCTCAGCACATTCAGACTGTGCCAAAAACCAAAACCAGCGGATGTGTTGTTTTATTTGCAGGGTTGCAAACGATGTGTGCATTTCTGTTAGATTGTGTCGTGTGTTTGTTTGATAGGCACGTTTTTGTATATGCAAAACAAAATGCGCTGCTTTGTTTGCGGTGTTCTTGATATTTGCAAATTTGTGAGCGCCACGTTCCCTTTCAGAAACAAACGAAGTGACGAGAAGTACAAAGATCGTCGACGCTGCGACACACGTTCTTCATTGATCCGTAAAGTTTCATCCGACCAACAAACCCAAAGAGATTATCAGTTTATACCTGGTTTAAAACCGCAGACTGAACTGGAGTTTAATGTTTGAATCCAGACGCAGGACCGCACGCTGCGTTTATACTGAGCGGTTTCCAGGGGACCCGCGGGGCCTTACAAGGATTACATTTGGTTTAAAAAGGTCTTTATATTTTTTCTTGTCCTTTCTTAGGATTAAATAAATGCCGTAACGTCATAAATATGAGCGACTTTATAATTTACTCCGTCTGGTGTGACTCTGATGTTAGACGGCGGCGCTGGTAACGTTCCTGTTTACGTCGGTGTTCAGCTTTACGCTCTGGACCGCGGCGTGTTCGCCGTGCACGAGCTGTTAGAAAAGACGACTCAGAAAGGGCAACTGCCTGAAGTTCAGAAAGCCAGAGATGCGGGCGAAAAAGCCAGAGATGCGGGCGAAAAATAGTCCCAGTTATCCTTCAGCCGGCGAGTTGGTCCGAGACATTTTAAAGGGACCTCTGTTTTAATCGTAGTCAATGTTTTAATCAACTTCCTGTTAGAAGCAAGCAGACCTTGAAATGTGTGTTTTTAATTACCCAGGACGTGTGACTGTGCTTCACAGCAGCTGAGCTGTTACCCAGAAGTCCTTTCTCTTCTTTCCTTCCTACCTGACTTGGACTCGGCGTGAACTGAGCAGGGAAGAACCGAGAATTTGGCCTCGCAGATTCATGCACACACGCGATCGGTTAGAAAAACAACAAACAAACAAACGTTCGAACCTGCACAATGACCTAAGAGTTTGTCGTAATTTGTTTTTTAAATTTTAATTTGACAAAATTAAAGCTGGTGTTCCTCTGATTAAATATTATAAATATTAACTGGGAATCATTTTCTCTAATAGGAAACAGCGATGTCGGCAGAATGTTGCATCTGCAGGAGTTAAAGTCTTAAAAAAATAATTTCCACGGGTTTGAATCTACGGGACGCCTGTGACGTGGCGAGTGTTTGTGCGGAGGATCAGATGAAACTAATCCGTCAGAGCAGGACTGACTTCCTCCATCACAAACTCTGTCAGTCACGTTCAGACGCTGCTTTGTTTGGGTGTGTTTCAGCTGCACCGCCGCTGCTGCAGCACGCACACACATGCAGAGACACGTGAGGAAGGAGGCCGCCGCCGCCGCCTCACTGTCACACATGCATGCACACATTGATGCTCACTCGAACGCACACACACACACTGCTGACACGCAAACCCCAGCCCTCCCTGAAAAACCAGGCCGGTGGCGTGAGAGAGAGGAGCTCGGGACGCACGGTGACCTCACAGCAGT
Source organism: Micropterus salmoides (assembly GCF_014851395.1). Classification (NCBI taxonomy): domain Eukaryota; kingdom Metazoa; phylum Chordata; class Actinopteri; order Centrarchiformes; family Centrarchidae; genus Micropterus; species Micropterus salmoides. The sequence goes on along the minus strand of NW_024040041.1, from coordinate 34,390,404 downwards.
GACGGCCAATCACATCCTGAACCTGAGCGCGATTTTACTCCCACGTCCAGAATAAGGCAACTTTATTTGTCCCACACGAGGCTTTTTAACAAGGAGGGATAAGACAAACTGATGAAACGGCTCGCCGAGTTCACTAATAACAGTTCACGTTGGCTGTTTACTGTCGTGGAAATTACATCTTGCTGCTGAGAGATTAAGCGAATAACTGAGTAACAACCAACTTTATTAAAAAAAGAGCATAAAGAGAGAAGAACTAAAACTTGACTTAGCGGGACAGTAAGCATGATCAGTACAGGAAAGGCAATGAGTGAGCGAAATCTCTACATTTGATTAAGAAAACAAATCCCCAACCTGGAGGTTTAATGTTAGTATGAGAATATATTTACATGTTAGTCCTGATTTGGATGATCTGCCTACAGATAGTTTTAGATTCAGCGGTCTCTGGTATCAGCCCACACGGCTGCGGCTGAGGTGTGATTAGTGCTGATGTTTGTGTATTTATTATAATTTCAGATCACAGCGTACCGTTAGTAGCCTGTAACATTAATTCCAGTTGGACAAAACAGCAGTTTCATTTTGTGGGTTGTTTTCATTAAATTATTGCGTAAGAAAGTTGCTCTACAAGGTGGTGAGACTTTGTTTATGCAAATTAACTCGTCAGTAATAAAAACCGTGCATCCAGAACGACGAGTTCGACATTTCAAAACTTTGCTGTCTCAACCTTTTTTTAATGTCCCGCCTCCTCCTGGCCGGTCGGTTCACGACTTAACACACGCGGCTGCACGAGCGTTCAGGCGCAGCAGCTGGTTTATTAATCCGACGCCAGCTGCAGGTGTAAAATCCAGCGGCTGTGGATAAATGGCTATTAAACATTCGTGGGAACATTTGTGCCCCCCCCCCCCCAGTTCTGATCATTTTGGCGCTGGTGATCTTCCTTTGTCGCTCGCTGTACCCTCTTTCGGCGGCGCCAAAAATTTCTCTATGCAGGGACAAACGCTGGTTGGTGTTCAGTTCACTCAGGCACCGCCCTCGCCCCAGTGTATCTGCAGCAGGTAATTCAAGTGCAGCACACAAAGCTACACAAGTCGGACACATTAAATCAATATTTTTCCGATTCGGTTTTTAAACTAAATCAAAGAACGAACCGTGCACAGATTTTAAAAGATCTTTGTTTCAGGTTTGTGGAGCATGAAAACTATTAAACGCTGCTTCTCCAGCTTTAGGTTGGGACCTGATCCCAGACCACCTGGAGGTCTGTTTTTATTCTTCAGGGAATTGTCTTTATGTGGAAGCTTGAACTGAGGTCTGAGGTCCAGGACTACTCAGAGATCTCAGGTCTGGTTTGTGGTCGTTGAAGCTGAGTGCAAATCTTTGGCTCCACGATCTGTTATTTCAGCGGAGCGTCCGTGCTACTGTCTTAATCCGTCTTAAAACCTGCCTCACTTTCCGAAGAGTCTCTGCTGGTTTGTGTTCTCACCAGATGTTTTATGGCCACGTTCCCTTCTGATGAAGCAATGTCTTCAGGGCTTTTCTTTTCTCACCCTCATTGGAATGAAAATGGGTCCAAACATCACCTCGTTTCTTTTGTTGTCTGCAAAGCATCAGATTCCCTCTCACGTTAATCTCTGCACGCTCGTAAAGGCGAGGCCCCGTAAAAAGAATAAATGCACTCATCTACATTTTGTCAGTTTACAGGTTTGTAATGTGTGTTAAAATACTGCAGCGTCTGCCCACATTTCCCATCATGCAGTGCTGGACTGAGCAGTTTTCTATGTTTGCGTGCTGGTTATGGTTTTTAGTTTCTCTACAGTCCTATTTTGGTCTCAGCTGCATGTTGTTTTAGTCACAGTTAACGTTTAATCACGTCTTTGTGTTTATTCGTAGTTTTTGTTAAAGAAATCGACACTAACTTCAGGTTTGCGGTCAGCGGCAGTGAAACGTGGCTGTAGACAGGCGGCGAAGGGAAGCCCACTCTGCTCCACGCCTGCGTGTGCGTCGCTGCATATGTAAATGTACTTTATGATAGACACACCCTGATATGTGAAAAAGACAAACTGAACCAGCACCCAGATTGGTATTATGAGTGTCTGACAACATTTTGAAAAGGATCCCTACAAAGCCACCAGACTCCACTGACAAATACAGTCATTTTACCTCTCTGGTCTACGGCTGCCTTGATTGGTTAGTTTGTGGCTTGGGGGAGGGGGGAGGGGGTTTAAACAACAGAGTCACACGATAACACAAAGAAAGACACAAAAACAACAACATAATACAAACTTACCAAGGCTGCGGTTGACCAGCAACTCCCGTACTCTGCAAAGTAAAATTACCGTATTTGTCAATGGAGTCTGGTGGCTTTGACGAGAGCGATAACGGCGACTGTTTCAGGTTGAACAAACAGGATCTTGCTCTTTAATGAAAGGTCTCTCACTGTAAGGATCCTTTCAATAATGCTCTCAGACACTAATAACAATCTGAGCCTGTCAGCCTTAAGTGGCCGGATGGAAAGATTACTTTGCTGCTGCCGACTCGCTCGTCCCGCTGTTTCCCAGGGAAGTGATTTATTCTTAGGCTTTGCACCAAGAGAGCTCAGAGAGGGTCTACTGCTGCAGATTTACTGCCTCTCCTGCTCCTGAGTATTCAGTATTCGAGAGGACGTCCTCAAAGGTGACAAAGGAAGACGCTCACTATTTAAACCCATTAATCGATGATATATTATGATAGTTGGCGATTAATTTAATAGCTGCTCCCGGCTGTAATCAGCTGTGTGTTAGCGTCTTTGCTGCTAACTAGCTCGCTTTGCTTCCTGCAGGAGCCATGAAGGTGGGGGTCACGCCGGCAGAGCGTCTTCAGAAAGCCGGAAGAACGTGCAGGGAGCTAATGAGGCCGCGGCCCCGACACGCTCGGGTCAGAGGTCGCTTTGTAAGGGGGCCCTTCCCTCGTCTGCTCACTGTGGAGACAAAGGACGAAGAGGAGGAGGTTCTGTTAGTGTAAATCATTAAATGAACCCCCGTAGAGCCGCGAGGAGACCGACAGAGACCGGCTTTTATCTAGATCATCCAATCACTCGCTCCGTACAGTGAAAAAGTAACTGATTCAAAACCCACACTTCACTTATTATATCTCTGGTTCTGTACTAGAGATGCACCGGTTTCAGTTTTCTCTGTGACGGAGCTTTATGTACAAATAACATCCAACTGGGAATGAACCGAAGAACTGAATAGGCCAGATATGTAACGCTGCTCGGCGCCGGTCTTCGTTTAGCTGGAGCTGAGGTTTTATTTGAAAAGGTTTGTTTTGAGACGGGACACAATACGAGATGTAGCTCAAGAAGCTCAGAACTGTTCTTAAATGCGGTTTCCTCTGCTGGTGATTGGACACGTTCAGGTTTTTCAGGGGATGGATGGAGTGATGTCATATTAACGCGTCGCTTCATTTCCCGTCTGTGTGGCGAGGAGCAGCTGATCCTGCAGCTTTAAACCCACCACAGGGACACTTCACAATAAAGGCCGGACGTTAAATAACTTTTATGTGAAGTTGCATCAGCTGCTCACGCCGGCCGAGCGCTGGAGGGGAACTGGTAGGGTTGTTCCGATTGGATCGCTGATTGAAGGGATGATCAGTGATCGGTTTTTCACGTTGGAAAATGATCATAAATGCCAATCGGTGTTTCCCAAACGTCGTCGTTTTGTCCTAAATCCAAAGATACTTTTACTGTCGTAAAGCCAGAAAATATTCACATTTAAGAAGCTTATTTTAAAACTCAAAGTGATTCATCGACTATCAAAATGGTTGGTGTTTAATTTAATCGATTGTTGCAGCTCAGCACTCACGCGATCAGAGTCTTTGATCCAACCCTTTTTCCTTTTATTCCATTTTCTCTCACAGATGAGTCAAACACTGAAGAGCAGCAGTTTGTTTGTTTGAAATCTGCAGTGTTTGCCTTACTGAGCTGTAGCCGCAGAGCTGAAGCACGGTTTGGTTTTTTTGTGCGTAGTATGGTTGCTCTTGTGTCCATGGTTAGAATAGCTTAACACTTCAGTGTCAGATGAATGTTTGGGTGGTGGTCACGGTCCGGGGGGTTTGAGGGTCTTCCCACAAGAAAATTTGACGTTTTCCAATGACAAATATGTGATTTCACATCACATTGGGCCGTTATTTTCACCATATCTCTGAAAAAAGATCAGTCTACTGGGGAGGAAGTACAACCTTTAGATTAGGTGAAATTACTTTGGTTGGTTCTGATGCTCCACAGTGATTTTTACATTGACGGCACAGCGTGTTTTGGGCATCACCCCCTAAAACCCTGTAAATATGACCTCAGAACCATTATAGGGTTGTTCATGTTTTATTTTTACAGCTATAGACATTTATCTGTTTAGACATTAATATAAAAAACTAGGCAAGAGTAGACACATTAAAGCGCAGCAGGAGGCTGCAGATAGTTCCCGGAAGTCCTGGGCGTTGAAATTGAATTGAAAATGAGCGTGAGAAACGAAAAAACTGTGATTTTAAGTGATTTTTGGTAATTTATCCAATAAATGCGTTGATCTACAATATGTGCACAGCTCAGTGACACGTGTATGTAGTTACATTGCTATTTTTTTTAACAGCTACAATCACCTACCTTGTTCACATTTTTTTGGCCAACCTTACGTTGGAAAGTGTTCCTCTTGAAAACACGTTTTAAAATTCAGATCAGATTTACCTTTTAGTAATCCCGTGGCACCAGGGTTAACTGATTTTAATGACGAATGTTTCCCACAAAGAAAGAACACATGACTGTGTTTATGTTTGGTTTATTAAAAACATCACTGCAGATCATCTTCAGGCTCCAGTGAACTCCAGCGTTAGACAAACCTACACATCTGTAAAGATTCATCCAGGTCATGGTTATCCAAGAAAAGCTGAATCGGGAGCAGCTGGACGTTTCAGAAGAAGTCCAGTTGCTCTCAGTTCAACCTTTCTTGTAAACGGCTCCAGGTTTGATTGAGAAAGTTGTGCATTGTTAAATTTTGGAACTTCATTAACAGCTTTTGCTGCTGATGTTGGCATCAGTTACTAGATAGTTTGTTAGTTAGTGAATGTTTTTTCAAACGGTTCTCACACACAGGGACTCTGATGATGATGTGATATGAACTTAATAAAGTAATTATGTAATTAGAGTGAACATATCCAGGAAGAATTGAGTGTTCACAGATATTAATGTTGGCTGAATCAGCCACTATGATGTATGAATGTCGGAAAATAAGCTGAGAAGGGAAAGAAAATGATGAATGATTTCTTATAAATGGTGTATTATAATTGGCATTTACCATCTCAGCACTCGTCCACCTCGCAGAGTCTACTGCTCTAATATAAGTAATGTTTACTATGAAGATTGTTTTTATAATATGCTGGTATACTGCTTTTAGTGTTAGGGGTAAAAAAATAAACACATAAAGTTTTGAAATCTTTTTTTCATACATGCACCACTCCTATATTAAAATAAAATTAAATACCACCCCCACAAAAATACATATTTTCAAATAAATGAATAGGCTGCCTGTTTAGATTGTGTGCTGCTAACTTTTTCCATTGCTAGTATCATAATTTGTTTAATTTGTGAACCGTTAATGTCTCTAAATCTTCTAATTTAGTGGAGAAAATCCACTAAGATGCTTTAATGCACATGTTTATTCAGTTGTGCTAATAATACATAATCTTGTCTTTCAAATGCATTTTGTATTGCAGCTTCGAGTTTCGTGTCCTGGTGAGGCTCTGGGCTCCAGAACCAAAACTCTACACAAAATAATGATCTTTGGTCTTTTCTAAAACATTTGCTTGTAAAACACAGAATATTTTTTCCCATTAAAATCATCGTCCCATTTTACAGTTTGTCTCCGGGTTTATAAACTTTATATGTTTATTTTGAAATATGTCAGACAGAATAGTAATTAAAACCAATCAAAATGTTTAAATAACAAAATGCATTTATTATATTACAGCAAAAGAAATCTTTGAAACTCAGTTTCTTTACATATTCGAATAGGAGTGGGAAAACATATTTATTCTGACACAAATCAAATGCTTATAAATAATCTAACCAGGGTGCGAATTATACCGTGTCGACCGGGGGGGTCAAAAAGGAAACCCAGTACGGCGCAGGCCCGGGCGCAAAAGCGATTTAAACCTGCACCTCAGTTATTTACATAGAGAAGGAAAAAAGCAGCACATCTATGAGGAATGAATGAAATAACAACATCAACAACGGCGCTGAAAATAAACGCTCACTGATCGTTTCCCTGTAACTCGTGAAAACAAAACACCCAGTTTTAAACAGATTTATGTTTCCACACTGACACTGTTTCTTACTTTCACTCCACAGATTGAAATGCAAAAACCTTTCCTGGATGTCCGTGTCCTGTTTGTTCCCCCCTTAACTTATAACCTCCCTCCCTCCATGAATAATATTTGAGTATTTCCCGGTAAGTACGATTAAAGAGACCAAAATTATCGCTGGGCTAAGATGTACTGAAACATTTCACCAAGCTTTAACATTAGATAATTATATATATATATATATATATCTCAAATGTGCATTAACGTCAAAGCTGTTTTCTAATTATTAACTGTATGAGCCCAACTGCTGACATAATGACTGCCGGATTTTTAAATGAACAAAATGTGTCGTTAAGATGTGACTAAACTCAGGAGCAGTGAGCGAACGGACGCACAGCAGCACAACAACGTGGAGAGTTTTTACACTGAGAGCTTCGGTTTCCAAGCTGTTAGTGAATCAAACAAACCAGAGCGGAAGTTAACTCGCCCTGCTTCTCTGTAAGGTCATTTTATCACATCAAGTTTCCCTCAGCGCTCTTATAAAAAAACCAAAAACACGACCAGATTTCAGAGCGGCTGAAAAGTCTCCTCGCCACAAACCTTTTTTAATCACGCTGTCTGAGGTCTTTGCGTGAAGCCCGTTCTGTGATCAGCTGCGTGAAATTAATTAAAGTACATTAAATCTGAAGAAACAGCGAGTCTGCGTTCAGGACTTCATGTGTTTCAGATTTGCATTAAAAGCTTGATTTGATCCTGACGCACGCCACGATGGATCGATCGTGTGGCGGGTAACGCCTGTTCAGGGTCAGACACGTGCGATGACTGTGCTGCGTTCAGGGCTGACGGACAGTGACGTAAATCTCTAAACCAGCAGACAGTTTTATTGTTTAGACAAATTACAGCTGATGATGATGATGGCGGCGGCGGTCTCTCCTGTCTCCCCTGCAGACCAGCTGAAGTCCGTCATGGAGCAGGTCCTGGACTTTGCTGTGCGCGAGCTGACGAAGATCGTGGAGGCTTCGTTCGACGACCTCCTGCTGGAGATCACCAAGATGGAGCGAGAGCAGCGGGTCCTGGAGGAGCGGCTGGACCGGAGCTCCGACCGAGGGGGGGGAGAAGGGGAGAGGAGGCGGAGCCGGGGGGAGGAGGAGGGGGTCGGAGAACGACTCGGTGTCACCCAGCGGCTCGGAGGACGCCCGGGAGGAGCTCGCCGAGGTCCCGGCGTCCAAAGAGACGGCGGAGCGAGGCGGTGAGTGCAGAGCCGCAGACACGCCCACCTGGCCGCAGTGATGCACAGGTGTACCTCAGGACGCTGTGACATCACTGCGGTCAGAGGTGAAACAGATCCAAAAACATGCTTACAAATTGTTTCTCCCCTCAGACCCGGAGCGCCCGCCCGTCCTCTCGGTCTCTCAGGACTGGGTTCCCATCCTGGACAAAGTCTTTGGTCAGAAGTGGTGCAGCGACGTCTGGCAGATTAAAGAGCTCGGAGGAGGAGGTGGGCGGAGTCTGAGTGACGGCGGGGCGCAGCAGGTGCAGCCTATCCCCGCCCCCTCTCTGACCCTGGAGCCCTCCCCCTCCTCCCCCCAGCTGGACCCCCGCTGGACTCCTCTGGAGGACATGGAGGTGTTTTCCCCGGATGACGAAGACAGTCAGAGGAACAGCAGGCGAGGAGCCGCCACCACCGCCACCGGGCCCTCACCTGGCCCTCACCTGGACCCTCACCTGGACCGCCCGCCAGCCCCACAGGTGAGAGAGGGGCCCCGCTCACTGAACACTTCACACCTGAGACGAGGAGGAGGCGGGAATTCAGTCTGAAACACCGAATCTCAGAGAAAGAAAAACAAAAAAAATATAGAAACAATAAGATTTATATATATCTATCTCTAATAAACTAGAGTAAATATTGTTATTTATAAAAATATAAATGTGATGGAAAATTCAGATTTATACAGATAAATATATCTTGAAACATCAAATATATAAAAAAATAAATATGACAGTAAAAATCATAAAAGATCTTTGGAAAAAATAAAATTACAGACATATTATTAAAAAAAGAAGGCTACAGATACCAGTCCTGGAGAAACATAAAAATATATACAATAAATAAATCTAAAAGTGTATAAAAAGCCAACAATGTAGTTAAAGTGTGTTTTTATAACTGTATAAAATAAAGTGTTGAAGGTTTCACACGGGGAGACTCGTCACTGCCCTCCACTGGACGATGCGTTCAGAGATATGAAGACAACATCTGCAGCTGAGCGTCTTCACATCATCATTCTGTGAAGCATAGTAACTGTGAGAAGTTTCATTCACATATATTAATATTTACTGGCAGCTCAATGTTTTTATATTTACTTTCATTGCTATAAAATGTTATTTAATTCAAAATTTCTCTACCAAAGTAAATTAATCCTTGAGTAAGTATTGTTCTAACTTTTTATATGCTTTAACTGTTGTTTTTCATATTCTGATTGGTGTTATTATTTGGTTTAAATACTATGTAATGAGAATAATATTTATGGGTTAGCACTATAGTGAACTCTGCAGGGTCACGAAGGGGCTGCAGCCAATCCCAGCTGTCACTGGTGAACCCTGGACAGGTCGCCCAGATTCACACGTTCACACCGAAGGGCAAAGAGTCGGCGGTTAACCTGTGCATGTCTCTGGACAGACTCCACACAGAAAGGCCCGGGCCTCGATCCACGGATCCTCCTCGCTGTGAGGTGACGGTGCTAACCGCTGCACCACCGTGCCGCATCTGTGTGTCGTGTTAATCTTGATTATTCTCATGTTTAGCATAGTTTATTTTCTGGTACAGTAAAGGAGGACACTTCCAGAGAGGTCACTTAACAAGAGCTTCTTCTGCAGCTGTGAGTTTTAACTTGTCATATTAAAGTTAATATTACATGATAAATTCGGAAAATGTTTGTCAGCGTCGAGCTACTGAGGTGACTGCGGCTGACGTTCGCCGACTTGATAGTCTTAACGTGAGCTGCGGGGAATAAAGACCTCCGGTAGACTGCGTGAGCTTACTGTAAGCTTAGAACGGAGGTTCCAACTTCGTGCAGCAAGAGAAAAGACCGCCGCCGCCGCCGCCGCGCTCCCACAAGGTCTTCCCGTGGTGACGTTTTGTAGCTCAGGTGTTCAAATTCTCACAAAATATTTTAGCGTTTAAAAGCAGAATTTGTACGCAGGTGCATGCAAAATTCGCCATAACGCCTGTGAAAAATGATGTATGATGTAAAGATACAGCTGCACATGTTTTTACACTGAGAGCTTCAGTTTCCAAGCTGTTAGTGAGTCAGACAAACCAGAGCGAAAGTTAACTCGCCCTGCTTCTCTGTAAGGTCATTTTATCACATCAAGTTTCCCTCAGCGCTCTTATAAAAAAACAAAAACACGACCAGATAAGTCTACAAGTAAAAAACTTGAATATTCTCATTAGAGTCTCACATTCATGAGAGAAACTTCTCTCTGCAAGGCTGCAACATCACACACACACGTCTGCCGTGTATTATGCATGCAGGGGAAAGTTAGATTAAACTTTGCAGTCGGATTCAGCAGTGAGGAAACACTCGTGAGTTCGGCCCACAGTCATTATCCTGCACCTCAGAGAAAAAACACACCAGAGGGATATTCGATTTTTTTATGACATTAATTTCAGGGATTTTCCGATTTTTCTTCTTGTAAATTTCACTCTTTCATCTAGGAGCTTTTTTCCCTCAGTTATTAACGGTCGTCTGGTGGTTGTAACGAGCGATACAGCGACTGATTCAGGTCAAACAAAACGGAGCAACGTTTTGAATGCAGGACTTTTACTTGTACTGATGTCGTATTAGTACTTTAACTGCAGTAACGGGTCTCTGTCTTCAGGGTCCTCAGGTCGCCGCTCGTCAGCCTCGATGCTCCACCGTCTCCTGACTCTGCCGTCTCAGCTGCTGGATGAAGAGGACGCCGCCGCCAACGAAACGCTGGCCGCTCTGGCGACAGATGGCGTCGAACCGCCCGGCCAGACCTGCACGTCGCCCCTGACAACCAGGGAAGAGGAGGAAGAGGAGGAGGAAGAAGAGGAAGAGGGGGAGGACAAAGGGAGGAAGGTGAGGGAGGGCGTGGCGGTCTCGCTCACACGGAATCCTTTAATACCCGAGTAATACTTTGAACGACTGTATCAGTATTTGTTCGCTGTGGTATTAATACTTTATCTGAGCACTTCCTCCTGTTTCCTGTCTGTGTCTGCAGAAGAAGAGGAGGCGGGTGTGGTCGGAGTGCGAGGAGTGCGGTCGGAGGTTCAGCCGGATGTCTCTCCTGAAGGCTCACCGTCAGACTCACGTCGCAGAGAACGCCGCCGCCGACACGTCGTCCGCGTTCTCTCCACCTGAAGGGACCCCCTCGGATTCGCCGCCACGCTGTTCGGAGTGCGGGAGGAAGTTCTCCACGGTGGCCCGCCTCAGCAGCCACATCCGGACCCAGCACCCCGGGAACCGGTCCTGAACCCGGCGGGACCGAGCGAGTCGCCTGGGCTAACGTGGAAACAGAAACAGGGTCCAACACAAACAAGACCGGGTCCAGACCTTTAGAGCAGAACCAGAGGAGGATTCACACACCTGAGACCAGAAACCATGAAAGGGAAACGCATCCGGATCTGCGTCCAGTAGCTGTTCCCTGAAACCATTTAGCTGAAAAGTTTCAACCTTCAACAGACGAAGCAGAAACCAAACGGCGATTTTAGACCCTTTTATTCTGAAATACAACAGGAAGTTGGCTCCAGGTAGTCCAGCTGGGTCAGTACAGGACTTTCTGTCAGGGTTGCGACTCATTTTCTTTATCAATCGATCTGTTCATTCATTGATCAAATAATCATTTCGTTTACTGAGATATACAAAAACACAAACAGCAGAGAGTGACGGAGCTTTTCTCTGATTTCACTGATAAATTAACTCAGACACATGAACTGAAACAAAAAACTCAGCAGTAAAAACACTTCAGATATTTATAAAGTTTCTAAATATAAGACGTGATATGAAGTTAAACCCAGCAAACCTGTTTGATAATGTGTTCGCTCGTCAGCTAAAGTCTAAAATCGGTCTGTCCCTCGTCATCAGAACCAATCGGAGCGTCTCTGGAGGTCACACGGTAGATTGGCGCCCAAGGCCAGATGGAGTTCAGGTCTGATAGCTGGTTCTGTTTTGGATCTGGTTCACGGTCGGCATTCATTCAGTTCAGACGAATCTCTTTTTGAATCTTTTATCTCAGCTTCTTGTTTTTAAAAAGTACATAAAAACTTTAAAACACAGATCTCACCCCGGGTTTCTCCACGATCAGAGATTTCTGATCAAAGCCCACAAAGTTTAAACTATTAGAAAATAACCAAACAAATGACCCCCCCCCCCCCGAATTTTAACTGTGAAGTTTGAAAACGTACAAATGTTGAAAGCTGAAACTAGAATGGATTTTTAAAATAAGGGATTCGTGAGGATTTGAAATCAGCAGATGTTTTATTGCATGCAAACTCTGGACCAGATTAACCCCTCTGAGCGGATCTGGAACAGGAACTTCAGACAGACGTGTAATCTGGGGGGGACAGACGGGAATCAAAGTGAACCCAGCTGATGTTCAGAACATCCACCTTCTTCTTCTGTAAAACTTCTACAAACCAGGAAACGAGCTCCAGAGGCTGCAGGTGAATTTCAGTCCCGGCAGGTGATTTTGCAATAAGCTCGTCTTCCTCGGCAGCCGGACAGTCGGAGCTTCGTTTCCTGTTTCCTGTTTCCTGCCCCCCTTCCCATCGTGTTTTTTCGTGTTGGACCTGTACAGCGTTGACAGTCACTGTCACAGGGAGACGTGACCTTCTGATTTTTTTCTACCCGTTTGTTTTTAAAGTGCTCTTTTATTGTTTTTCCTCAACAAACTAAAAGACGTTTCTCCTTTTTAAAAAAGGTTTCCAAGGTTAAGTTTTTTTTTTCTTGTCGTTGTATTTTAAATTTTTGGACGCCCTTTGCGGAAGATCCTTGTGTCGCTACTCGTTGAAAGAAAAAAAACAAAACAACGGAAGACGGACTTAATCAGTGGCGTCGATTGTTTGGACTCGTTGAATGTGAATCCAGGCCGTTTCTATCCTTTTGTTGTACAGTTTCTACTTTTCAGACAGAACTGATGATGTATGATGAAATGAGAGAGGTTTTTAAATCTGCGACGGTTCCTTCTGTCTTTGCTTCATCCTCCCCCTCGTTCTTCAGCCCAGATCGGTTCATCACCTCATGTTAACACACAAATACCTCACCTACATAAACGAGACTACATGCGTTTATTTTTGCTGAAAATCATTGTTGGTGTTTATTTTCTCTGGCTTCTTGATGATCTGTACGGAAGCTCATTACTGCCAGAAGAAGAAATAAAATGTGAGAAAGGGACACAAATATTAAACACTTGTTTTAAGTCATAATAACGCGACACTTAATCCAAATCTTTTATTTGTGGTGAGGAAAAACAATTTCATCGTTTTTTTTGTAAAAATTACGAGAAATTAAAATAATTAATTCAGATTGTTTTGGAATAAAGGAAACAATTGTATTTTTATGTAGCAGAAATGAGCTTCCATATATCCAGCAGATATAAATGAGACAAAGAAATGACGAATGTCTATGGAACGGATCTTTTATAAGCGCTTTAAGCGTGCTGTACGTACAAAACAGGGAAAAGCAGCGAATAATGGAAATGAAGTAATTTAAGAAAGTAATCAACAAATACATAAAATGTTAACAAACGCTGAAGACTCATTTGGTGCAGCAGCGTTCAGGGCCTGTTGTTAGAGGTCTGTACTGGTCTAAAGGTTTGGACATGATCTGAAACAGACCCGTGGAGAGACCTGAACCTGACATGTAAACAGATACACAAAAAGGGCAGTGGATGGAAATCGGACTTGGCTTGGTTTCCGCAACTCGACTTCATTATTATTGAATGTCCTCCAGTACGTTTTGTTTATTAAATCAAACCCTGAAATGATTTAACGAATGATTTCTTCAAAACATGTGAATTACTGCCCTAGAAGAACAAAGTCACGCTCTCAAAAGACAAAAATTCTCAGTCAAAATTTTAAGAATGTTTTTTACACTTTACCATCCAGTAAAATGTGTTAAAGTGACGTCAAAGATATAACCCCAACGTCTCCACGTATGTTCGTTAAAAACCAAAATATAACTGTGAAATTCAAGTGGTCCAGCGTGAGTGATGATAAATTAGTCATTTAATTGGAGAGACCAATGGATGGAGAATCTCCCAACAACTACCAGACTCTGTTGACGCAGCGTTTTAATTTCATCTGTTTGTGCTGAGAGTCTCTGTACAAAACATGCTTTATCTTCTGTAGCATTCGTACAACAGGATGAGATAGAGGGATGGATCGGATAACGGATCAATGCATCAGTGATGCATCCTGATCCGCGACGCTTCAGCGCAAACAAGCCATCATTTTTTATTCTTTTGTAAATGTGCAAACTGAAAATTTTTTCTAGTGAGACTTTAATTCTGTTTTTATGTGTTTTGAACAAAACGTTTTAAGCAATATGAAGCCAAAGCTCTGCCGAGCGGCTGGAGTTTGATTTGTTGTAGAATAATAGAAGAAGCCTGTTCACAGCTGCTGGCGAACGTTCATCAGCAAAAAACAGAATAACAAGATGACGTTGAACCAAACCCAGACCACCGCTAGAAGATATCAGCAATGAAAAACTTGGATTTGATTTGGGTGGATCATGAAATCATACTTTAATTTGATAATATAATAATTTACAATTTAATTTCTGCCTCTGAACACTGCTTAAATAACTAAAGCTTCTCGTCTGCTTCGCTAACATCTGAATTACCCAACCACTTTTCTGCAAACGCCGAGCGTCTTTGTCTGGTTCATTGCACTTTCAGCCTCCACGCATGTTCACATACCTCATTTTCCTTGTAAAACATTTCAAGTTTTTAAATTTTTTCCCCCTCTTTCCACACAAACATTGTTACCTCAGTAGACGTGGGCCGTTGATACTACCGTAACGTGCATTTGTTTTATTTGTTGTTCTGTCTCATGTTGGATGCGTCTCAGCTTTTTGTTACACGGCGGCTGATGCTGTCTGGTAGAAACCACAAAACTGCAAATGTATAAGCTTCTCAGGTTTGAAGATGGGAGTCCGTTAAAGGTTCATTTCAATATTTTTAATCCTGGGCCCCTTTTTTGCACAGATGTTGGTGTTGAAATGACTCATAGATACAAAAGGTTTTTGAATCTGTGCAGTAGATGCTCCAGCGTATTCCTTTGTCAAAATGGCGTCCACAGAATGAGCTTCTTGTTGCCAGCGACAGGCTCAGGCTGTGACACCAGGAGTCTGACAACATCATGGAAAGGATCTCTACGAGGGACTCCGGGTGACCCCCTTTGTTTTTAAACAGGAAACTGAAGTCTCGCTTCAGTTTCCTGTTTAAAAACGGCATCTACTGCACAGATTTAAAAACAGCATCTACTGCACAGATTTAAAAACACCTACGAGTCATTTCAACACCAACAATATGTGGACACATGGCCCAGGTTTAAAAATACTGAATACGGAATTTATCCTTTAAGATTATAATTTATAATGAATAACTTAACCTTGGAAACCTTAATCTTCATTAACCTCTCTTGCTGCCTGACGCACACAGAATAGAAAGGTGAATATTAGAGACAGGTTTCCTCCTGACGGCAGCAGCATCATGTGACCTGTTAGCCCATCAGTGCTCCTTCTGTCTTTGTTTACAAAGCCATAGAAGAGAGAAATGTTTCTGGTCGGGCAAAACACAAAAAGGGAAAGTTAAGTATGAAGACAAATGTGAGTTTGAGACCAAAAACCAGGCGTAGAAATGAAACTGAAATGTTTTATTCACAGCACAATACAGGGACCCGGTAAATGAAAACTAATCCAATATAATGTGTTTAAGCTTTGTATTCTGAAGATTACGTGGGTGTAAGATGACGTTTTTATATCTAATTCTGTGATACAGATCTTGTAAGTAGGAGATCTTTGCTTGTATTTAAGCAATGCTAAAATCATCATTATGAGATTTTCTTTGGAAATTAGAGATGCTCCGATCCGATATTGACATTGGATAACGGCAGATGCTGACTCAGATAGCTGGATCGGGTGTCGGTGAAAAGGGGCCCGATGCGCCGGTAGACCTGAACATTTTGATTGGAGAGCTAACAGCATTTTATTTTACAACGTTAGGAAGCAATGTTTAAGACGAGCCTGATGTTGGCTTACACATAAAATAATGATCAAGGATATCTTTATTGTCCCTGAGGGGCAAATCTGGTGTACAGACAGCAGTCAACACAAAACTGTCAACAGTCACAACTAACAAACAAGCAATGTTAAAATAGGCAAAAGGAAATATATGTTAGAAGACCACAGTTGAAGTAAAACTTTAAAACAATAGAATGGAATTACAGTGAATTATTTAAAAGCCCAATAGCAGCTGGGACAAATGAATTTCTAAATCTGTTTGTCCTGCATGTTGACGTCCTCTATCTACAGCCCGAAGAGGGTGTTTAGGATCAACCAGGACTGAATGGGCCGCCTTCACATTCCAAACCTTGTAGGGTGGCTAGGATCAGCTAGAATTGAATGGGCCTTCTTTAAAGTCTGAACCTCGTAGGGTGGCTAGGATCAGCCAGAATTGAATGGGCCTTCTTTAAAGTCTGAACCTCGTAGGGTGGCTAGGATCAGCCAGGTTTCAATGGGCCTTCTTCAAAGTCCGAACCTCGTTGGGTGGCTAGGATCAGCCAGGTTTCAATGGGCCTTCTTCAAGTCCGAACCTCGTTGGGTGGCTAGGATCAGCCAGGTTTCAGTGGGCCTTCTTCACAGTCCGAACCTCGTTGGGTGGCTAGGATCAGCCAGGTTTGAATGGGCCTTCTTCAAAGTCCGAACCTCGTTGGGTGGCTAGGATCAGCCAGGTTTGAATGGGCCTTCTTCACAGTCCGAACCTCGTTGGGTGGCTAGGATCAGCCAGGTTTCAATGGGCCTTCTTCAAATTCCGATCCTAGTCCTGCATTCTGTGTGTGAGAAGCCAAGTCATTACAGTCAGAAATGACCGTAGAGCTGGTGCTCGTTTGTGTCGAAAGGGCCAGTTGAGGTGGTTGGGGCATCTGGTAAAGATTCCCCCAGGCGCCTCCCTAGGGAGGTGTTTCAGGCTTCAAACTTGCGGCTGCAATTTTCCTGCACACTTTGATGATGCTTTGCGATATATTTTCAGTCAGACGGCTTATTAATTTTACACTGGTATTGGATCGGTACTCGGCATCGGCCAATACCCAAAGCCAAGGTACCGGTATCGACTGATAAAGTCGGATCGATGCATCGCTAATCTTTATCTTCAAGTTGTGAGATACTGCTCTATCCTTATCTCGTAATTAAGACTTTATCTTAAATAATCGGAAAATGTCTCACGCCACCCTCCCATCAATGCTTATGAAGTGCTTCATAATAAAGAATCCCACCAGATGCATTTCTCTCTGACCGTTTTTAAAGTCAGTCAGTTTGTAGTTGTAAAAAGGTCATGAAAGTTATTATTTGAGACGCATTCAGACGACATTCATTTGTACATATCGGAGCACATCTCGACTCCTGTGATTTTTATGTTGTGTTTTTTCAAAAGTGGTTGTGTGGTTCCCGTGCGGAGAGAAGACAACCTTGTTTGAGTTCAGCCTTTTTACGCTGTGAAAGACGGGAGTCAGCTCTGCAGTAAAAGCTAACCATGCTTGTGTGGGAGCCCGGAGGGACCTTACAAACGGGTTCCTTAGTGAAACCCTCCACGGTCAGCTCAAAGAGAAAGAGCTGGAGTTTCTGCTGCAGGGGTTCCTCAGGGAACGATCCGAGGTCATCTTATTGTTCGATGCAAATGAGGGAATGAAAGGGATGCTTTAGTATTTTTAAAAGTGTGATTATTTTCCATTTAAATCATTTTTAAGCAGATTGTATGTTTGTAAATGGCATCGGGAAACGTGACCCTGTATAATCCCAATGAAGTGACTTGCTGTCATTTGTCAAAGAAAGTTCATCTCAGTTTTTTGGATTTGATGCAATACTTTTGATAAAAAAAAATGTGCCCTTTTTTTTTGTAACTCAGCAATCTAATAAAACCAAATCTTAACATTTCCTTTTTAATAAGATTTAGAAAAATTGAAGGAGTTAAGTGATGGACAGTTCAAACTTCAGTCAGAAAATGGAAAGTTTATTTCCGTTTTCAATAAATGTGAGAATTCACTGAAAATGGATTTGACCTTTGACCGTTGTCAGTTTTGAGTGAATAATTGCCAACTTTTTACATCTAAAACCAGTGAAAGCGAATATCCACTGTTAATTTTGTGCCCCGTGTTGATCACAGCAGCGTGGTCTGAATGTCACTTACGCCAAGTTAAAGCTGTCTGCCATGATGATGTGATGATGGTGATAGTGTTTTTTATTTTTATGACCTGTTTTAGTCATTGAGATCGGGTACTTTTTAGTGTTACAGTTCAAACAAAACCAATAAATGTTAACAACGACCAGCTGGCCTGACGAGTCTTCTTTACAGCTGTTGTAACAAACGATAAAAGGCAACAGAACCACAGACAGTAAAATGAGTGGACGTGGCCGCCGTGACGTCACAACCCTCGTATTTTTCATTTTGGCTGTGGCCATCTTGGTTTTTTGGAACCAGACATGACCATATTTGGACAAGAGGGTAGATTTAGCGAGCTTGGTTATTAGCAAGGTGCTTCTGTAATTCACATTAACTGTGAAATTTTGGCTTGTAACAAACGGGTCGCTATCTTGGCAACCTTTCAATGAGGACAGAAGGTAGCCCCGCCCTAAAGCCTCCCCTGCTTCCTGGTCTCTGTTCCTCTAAATGGGACCATAATTTACTAAATGAACATCATGCTGTGTTGAAGAAGACTTGAAACTAGCGACTGAGACCAGAAACTCATCAGGAAAGTGTTTACTGAGGGAATAAATCAGTAGAAACATTTTCTCAGAGACTTCTATACAATCACACTTCTTTCTGCAGCCGCTGGAGTCGCCCCCTGCTGGCTGCTGGAGAGGATGCAGGTTTAAGTTGATTCACTTTTCAGACCCAGAGGTTCCTGCATTAACCGTCCCGACGTTTCGGTAAATTGTGATGCTGGAAAAGTGCATCACAGGATCCATAGAAACTTCTGAATGTTGTCCATCCGTGTGAGCATTTTGTTCCAAAAATTCATATTTCAGAAATGTTACCTAAATACTTGTCACATGATTAAGTCTTGTCTTCTTATTGTAATCGAATCACATTTAAAGACCAACAAAATCTAGAATATACAATCTCACAAAAGTGAATACACCCTCACATTGTTGTAAATATCTGATTATGTTTTCATGTGACATCACTGAAGAAATGACTCTTTGCTATAATGTAAAGTAGTGAGTGTACAGCTTGTATACAGTGGGTACGGAAAGTATTCAGACCCCTTTAAATTTTTCACTCTTTGTTTCATTGCAGCCATTTTCCAAAAATCAAAAAAGTTCATTTTATTTCTCAGTAATGTACACTCAGCACCCCATCTTGACAGGAAAAAAACAGAAATGTAGAAATTTTTGCAAATTTATTAAAAAAGAAAAACTGAAATATCACATGGTCATAAGTATTCAGACCCTTTGCCGTGACACTCATATTTAACTCAGCTGCTGTCTATTTCTTCTGATCATCCTTGAGATGGTTCGCTGCTTTAACGCTGCTTTAACCCTCCTGGGCCTGGAGTTCAGCAGAGCTTCAGGTTGGCTCTGGAGTCCTCTTCCTCTCCTCCATGACGACATCACGGAGCTGCTGGATGTTAGAGACCTTGAGCTCCTCCACCTTCTGTTGGAGCAGCCCCACAGATGCTCAGTAGGGTTCAGGTCAGTCCGTCACCTTTACCCTCAGCTTCTTTAGCGAGGCAGCGGTCGTCTCGGAGGTGTGTTTGGGGTCGTTATCGTGTTGGAACGCTGGCCCGGTCTCAGAAGGGAGGGGATCCTGCTCTGCTTCAGTATGTCACATGTTGGCATTCACGGTTCCCTCAATGAGCTGTAGCTCCCCAGTGCCGGCGGTCTTTGTTTACCAAAGACAACCTCTGGACGTGACGCCGAGCACGTGCGCTCAGCTTCTATGGTCCACCATGGCGAGGCCTGTTCTGCGTGGAACCTGTCCTGTTGAACCGCTGTACGGTCTTGGCCAGCGTGCTGCAGCTCAGTTTCAGGGTCTTGGCGGTCTTTTTATAGCGTCGGCCATCTTTATGTAGAGCAACAGTTATTTTATTTCTGATCCTCAGAGTTCTTTGCCATGTTGAACAAATAAAACAAAGGTCGAACAAACGCTAAAGGAATTACGTATAATTAAAATCAAAGATCCAACTTTGTGACATTAGGCCGAACTATTTACTTGTTTCAGATACTATTGACCATTACTGTATCCCTAAATGTGGAATTAAATATAATCTGATCTTTTTGGGACAGAGGGGGTTTCCTTCAAAGTAATCATGGGTGACTACTGATGACACTTCACACAGTAAACAATTATGTTCACTTCAGATTAATCTGTCTTCTATTGATTGATTGGTTTATAAAACATCAGAAAATGTCATGAAATGTGTCGTTTTGTCCCAGCAGCAGGATGAACCCCCAAAATATTGATTTTACCAAAATTAAAAGTATTCTATCATATTTGAGAACCTGGATTCATCAGTAATTTGGCATTTCTGAAGAGGCGCAGATCAATAAGTTCATCAGAATCTCGGCTGGCTGCATCATTATTTAATAAGCACGTTAACGGTCCTGGAGGGACGTCAGCGAATCGCCACTTGACCCGGATCAGCGGGGCGCGTGCTCCTCGCTTATTCATTCATTTATCTTACTACACCGGGCGCGTGGAGCTAAAAAAAACACCCGGGGGAGGGGGGAGGAGGGAGGAGGGGGGAGGGGGGGCACGCACACACAACACAACGAGCGCGAGGTGGTGATGCTGTAACAATGTGTCGCGCGCGTACCCGCTCGTGGAACTGAGGTGAATCGGTGCTGCGCGCGCCCCTGAGAACTATACCCACCTACTACCGTTGCCGTAGTTACCGACATACCCGCCCGAGCGGGTGTGTGTGTGCACGAGCGGCCAGTGGGCAGGCAGGAAGGAAGGAGGGAGGAAAGCAGGGAAGGAAGGAGGGAGCGGAATTAGTCAGTGATAGAGGGGAGGAGAGGAGGAGAGGCGGCGGGTTCTTCTGCCGAGGTGGACGTGGCGGGTCCGGCGGAGTTTAGCTACAAGTGATCCGAGGCGGACGGACAGCCATGAACCGGACCACCCGCAGGTAACGTACCGCTCCCCGCCGTTGTTACCCGCCTGCTCGGCTCCGGTGAGCTCCTTTTCTTCTCGCCGCTCGGTTTCCTGCCTGCTGCTTCTTCTGTCTGACAGATTCCACATTTCATAATTTGACACAGTTGGTTTCTTTGGTGCTGCGGCCTCCCGCCGCTCCCCGCTGCGCCCGGACAGCCGGAGCACCGCGGCTCCCCCCCGCCCCCCCCGCCTGCCTCCTCTCCCCGCTTCACTCTCACTTTCTCCCCCCCGTGCTAACACCAGCTAGCCCGGCTAGTTAGCTTAGCGGGCTGCAAACGACGTTAGTGTGATAAACAAGATGGCCACTGCTGGCTAGCGGTGCTAGCTAGCTGTACATGGCATCTTGCCCCGTCTTTGTATCGCGGCTCTAACGCGGGCTGAAACGCATTTTATTGGCTCAGTCACGCAGAGTTTCGACTCTCGGAGCAAGAATCCACGAAACTTGAAACTTCGCTCGCACAAACGGGAGATGCGGTGTTAGTGAGGAGCGCACGGAGACATCCTGAGACACAAATCACCGCCAGATTGTGCGCAGGCTGCGTGGCGAGTTCTAACGGCTACCTGCGTGTTTGAGGACACAGGTAAGAAGTTTGCGTTGAGCTGGCGGGAGGCTGCGGCCTGTCTGTGTTTGGGGGGGAAAGTGCTGGCTTTAGTACTCTCACGGTAACCTGAGCTCATACCAGCCTCCTCCAAACTTTTCTGTGCGCGTGCGCGTGTAGCGGTGGCAGTAACGTTAGTTATTTGTGCCCACGGACACGCGGGGGGTCAGAGCAGGTCTGCGGTGCTCACCTGTGCGGTTCCTCAGGTGTGAGCCCGAACACTGTAAAACTACAGGAAACTGTTACCTGTCAAGCCTGCCAGAGACCAGATGCAGCGGCTCCAGGGTGGGGGTCTCATTTTTATTGAGTGGAGTCGAGTCCTGGTTTCCTGGAGTACTGAACAAGTCACCCAGTGCTCCTCGCCACATGCAACACTTTAAAATGCCTTTAATATATTTACAGGGCCCAACATTAAACGTTTTGCAACTGGCCCCAAGACAGTTTTTACTGTCCCTCCTCCAAAAGATGTAAATTAATCAGTGTTACAACAAAACCAAAGACTTTATAAGTTATGTTACTTTGTTGACATGTTTAACCGTTAAATAAATACATCCTGGATATAAAAAAAATATATAATCAGTTCAAACTATACAAAATTAAAAGGTAACCGTAAACAAAACAATTTACTTTTACAACAGAACATGCTAACAAACGCACACATGACCTGCGCTCTCTCCTGCCTATATCAGATGTTTAGAGACCTGTCAATCAGCTTGTAGCCCCGCCCTGAAGCCCCCCCTCTAAACGGGACCATAATTTACTAAATGAACATCATGCTGTGTTGAAGAAGACTTGAAACTAGCGACTGAGACCATAAACTCATCAGGAAAGAGTTTACTGAGGGAATAAATCAGCTGACAAGTAGAAACATTTTCTCATAGACTTCTGTACAATCACACTTCTTTCTGCAGCCGCTGGAGTCGCCCCCTGCTGGCTGACAGAGTGCTGTGCGTGGAATCCTCACTAAAAGTGTACGTGCGTGCGCCCAAAAGCATATGGCGTATGGCAAAAAATATTCACTTACAAAAACCGTGCGTACGCACACCTGTAAGCAAGTTCCCTTTATAAATCACAATCAACTTTAAATGTGGCGCGTGAGAGCGAGCTTCCTGTCCTGTAAATGTTCAGTGAAACGGCCCTCATTAATATTAATACGTCCTGACTGCAGAAAGAAAAGGAGGCTAATTCAGAAAGAAAAGGAGGCTAATTCAGAAAGAAAAGGAGGCTAATTCAGAAAGAAAAGGAGGCTAATTCAGAAAGAAAAGGAGGCTAATTCCGATGGAAAAGCTACAAAACGAAATTTAACTCATTGAGACACTGACGTTCCTTTAGGTGAAGCTGAAGTTGTTTGGTGGGTAAAAAACTGGGGCACCGGAGCTCCACCCTTTTGTAACCGATCTGCAGGAAGGGGCCTCCCTCCTGAATATTGACGTCGCTGGCTGGAGGTCGACACACAGGCGGGATGACCCACGTACTAATCTGGACTCCCCTGTTTGAAAAGAAAACAAAAGACGTCACCCTTGTGTTTAAACAGTTATTTACACAAACGGTCTACTCACTTAACGAGGCTGCTGATGAGTTAAAAGAAATACAACTTGTTGTAAATGACGTGTTTTTACAAGCGGCGCATCACATCCACACGCTGGCGCAGCGTTTGGCTCGAAAAGGCAACGAACATCTGATAACAATAGGCAGTTTTAAACTATGCACTCGTGTTTGCTCCACTGACTCTTTGAAAATGGCATTGATTGTGATTTATAAAGAGAACGTTATTTACATGTGCGTAGGCACGGTTTTATGAGTCTGAATATTTTTTTGCTGTACGCCATTTTTGGCTTTTGGGCACACGTGCACTTTTAGTGAGGATTATACGCACAGTTTTATAAATGAGGCCCCCGGAGGTTACCGAGGGCGGTTTCTATACCGCCAGTGGTTTGAGATTTTTATTTTGAAAAACAACACCGTTACTGATGATTGAAATGGATCATGTTGACCTTTTCAGACGGTCCCTAACTCCTCCTACAGTAACAGCAGCGTTGGACAAACTGCATCGTCATCTTTGGTGATTTTGAGTCGATCCAAACTGTGAAACGTCCGCCTGAATTAGATCTCCAACCAGGGCGGGACAATAAAACAATAACAGTAATTATCGCATTATAATTTTTTTCAATAACGATATAACAAATGTTCAATAAACATTCAGTATTATTCACCTGAATCATTCACGTATTAGGATTTTATTATTTTTTTTATTGAGATGCTTATTTTGTTGAGGGGGGAAAAGGACTGAAAAAAGATTTTACTAAATGTTACGCATATTTTTATCATAATAGTTTTGAATGTTCTACCTTTGGCATCAAGTGTTTGACCATAAAGACGAGTTTAAACCACAATTAACCATCAGGTTTCTTCAACTTTCACTCAGGAACAAAAATCAGCCTTTAAACTCAAAAGAAATAACAATTTGATTCTAATCATAAGAATTATCTATCGAAACATATGAAACTTTTTATGGTGAGAACATTTTTGCCCACATCGCTTTGACGAGGAGCTGTTGAAGGAAACGGCCGCGAAAACAGCCGAATGTTAATTATTAACGTAACTTCAGCCCTTATCGTAATCCTTTCCATTATTATTATAATTTATGTATTTCTACATTTATTTACATCAACTGTATGTTTGTCTACATGTTGCACTTTATCTCCAAAGTTTGTTTTTGGCAGAATACCTTTTTATCTCAATTAAAGGTATTGAAACAAATGTGTATGACATAAAAAGGCAAGTTATTAATTTGGCCAATAAAAAATGTGTTTGGCAGTTGAGCCGTGTTATATTAAATGTGGCGCCCTGGCCTTCTGCTGACCCCGGTGGTTTAAAGTGTATCTGGTCGTCTGGAGCTGAGTTCAAACTTTAAAGTTATTTAAAAATAAATCTTAAGACCCAATCTTTCAGTTTAGCGTTTTCCTCCAGTAATTTTTTTATTGATCTTAATATCTCTCTTCTTTCATGTCTTATATTTTTACTGGTATTTGTAGTTCTCATTGTGTTTTCTTAGCTTCCAGTCACGTCGCAGTGCAGGCTCTTAAAGCTTGAACTTGAACACCGTGTTCCGGCAGCTTGTGTTGTTGTTTTGCAGGAAAGGTGTTTCACAAATAAAGTCTGATTGATTCTACAGACTTAAGAAAACATGTTTGATCTGTCTCCACAGGCTGGTCCCAGTCAGGTGTGCGTGGTGACGCCCGCAGGACATCTCGCTTGTTGGTTTTCCAGAAGAGACGCTCAGGGACGCGTCCCTTACCTGCCGGCTCCCCCCCTCTCAGGACGGGTCGATTTCTTCAGAGGAGGGAGGGAGGACTCAGGGAGGAGGAGGAGGAGGAGGAGGAAGGAGGTGGACCTTTTTATAACCTCAGTGATACTAAAGGTGCTGAACCAGAGTGAGGCGAGGAGGGTTAGCTCCGCCCCTCACCATGACAGACTTAGAGACTGAGTGTTTGAGCCTCGGCCTACCCTCCGAGTGCGGCTCCCCGCCCCCGCCTCTGGACCCCTCCCTGCAGGTGGACTGCGGCGCGGGGCACGGCACCTCGGCCCAGTCTTTGGCCCTCCTCTCCTCCGACTGTCCCACGGCCACGCTCAGCTCGCTGGCGGCGGAGATCGCAGAGCCGCTGGTGATGCTGCCGTGTGTGAAGAGCGAGCCGGAGGACGGAGACCTGGAGCCCATCCGGACCGTGGACCTGTCCGAGATCCAGCCGCTGTCGACCGCCGAGCTGGGGCAGGACCAGATCAAGATGGAGATCAGCGGCCTCGACTACATCAAGTCGGAGCATCACGGCAGCCACCACCTGGGCCACTTCCACCACGCCGACGTCCCAGAGCTGGACTACAAGTCGCACTACGAGCCCAGCTCCGTGTTTGACTACATCTCCCAGGTAAAGAGGGTCGCAGGTAGATCCGGATGGGTCTTCAGAACAGTTAAAGGGCACACGTCGGTCCAGAACAGGGAGCCAGGGGGTCAGACTGAGGTCTGAGGCTCCGTCCACACTCCCACGGTTTGGTTTTAAAACTCACCTTCTGCTACGTTTGAACCTCCCGTCCAGACTAAAACGTTGAAGTTTGAAAACGCCGCCGATCCCGTTTTGGTTTTAAACTCCGGGGTTCCTGCTTCCTGTTTACACCGGCACGCACGTGCTCAGTGCACATAAACGGTCATATGACGTGCGTTCTCGGTCGTTTTAAAACAGACAGAGATCTGTTCTGATACGCAGCTGAAACACTGGCGATTGTTTTGAAACTCGTAGTAGTGTGACTGTGGCCTGAGCAAGAAGACATGTTTTAATATCTGTTGCGGCTCGACGCTACGTGAACGGCCCTGTAAACCATCAGTCTGTTAACAGCCAGAGTGAACATCAGCTGATCCATCGTTAGATGCGGGGTGCTACTGTGGATCAGGCACTCACACAAAACCTGTTAACCTGTTAACCTCTGATTAAACACATGACGGCCAGCTGCTGAACTTCTAAATCAGAAACACACTGTGGGCCTCTGCCCGCTGAAACGTTCTCTGTAACCTCCAGAAAGACTAAAAACAGCTGCTTAATAAATGAAAACAGACTCAGTTTGTCTTGACGTGAAGGAAACGGATCCCAAAGTGTTTCCATAAATGCACTTTTATGCTCTTTAAATATTATAACTGTTCAGTGACACAGCGTTGTGCTGCCCTTTCTCTTCCTACTGATGGCTGTATTTTGAGTTTTGACCCTTTGGGGTTGCTGTAGCTGGTCTGTGTGGAGTGCAGAAGCAGCAGATCAAGACAGTGAAGCTATTTCATTTCACACAGAGCTCAGGAAACATGCGCTTTAAGTATTTGCACAGTCTGTCACTCAGGATGTTCAGCATGTGAAGTTTATGTTAAGATTGTATTATTACGATGCTAATGTCAGTTAGCACGTTAATGGAGATTCCCATTATACGTTAGCATTGAGCTAACCATCGAAGCGCTATTTTTTGTTAATATTATGTAACAATATGATGGGCTGCAATATCGATACAGTATCATGGAAAAATGCACAACGATATATTGTCACATCCCTATCTGTGAATATAATCCAGTTATCCTTATTTCCATCCTGTACAGACGCCTTATTTTGAAAACCGGACGTGTTTCCTCCTCGCGCTAAATCCATCCAGTCCGACCCGGTTTGATAAATAATATTGTCTGTGGTTCTCGTACGGCGTAACATGAAGACTTCACACAGGGTACCCGCGGGCTCTTAAAAGTATTAAAGTCTTAAATTTCATTACCAAGGTCTTAAATTTTTTCTTGTCCTTTCGTAGGATTAAATTAAATAAACACTTTGTGTGTGTGAGACTTCATAATTTACTCCGTTTGGTGTGACTCTGATGTTACACGGCAGCACAGGTAACGTTCCTGTTTATGTCAGCGTTCAGCTTCACGCTCTGGACTGTGGCGTGTTCGCCGTGCGCGAGCTCTGACATCCGGCTCTGTCATTCTTAATCAATGGTGATAAATGATTCAAAGTATATATTTTATGAACGTTTAGAATATTTTAATACACTCAGTAGAAGTACCATTCCTTGACATTCAGTAAATATATGTGGTGAAAACGCCGTTTGATCAATGAGCACAGCAAAGTGTCTGACGAGGACCTAAAGAGGTGGACGCGTAATTCGGCAGATCAAATTTTGTAGGCTACCTGCTGAGATTTGCATCCACCTCTTTTCTCAGCATAGATTACCGTTAACACCTGCGAGGTGCGTGCAATTCTCGGCAGGCAGGCAGATTCGGCACCAGTCACTCTGTGGCGAGCGCTAATGGAACAGCGGAGCCCGAAGACCCGCTGCAGGTTCCTGGTCAGTTAATGTCACAGCAGCAACGGAGAGACAGGTGTGTGAAGACGAGGACGGTGTCTGTGTGTCGGCGTTTGGCCTCTGTTGTGGGCTAATGTTATGTGAATGGAAACTTTAAACTTACATAACTCGGATGCGCCGATCACGAGAACGAGAGAAAAATAAATCCTTATCCCCGCTGCTTTCCAGCCAATACTATATAATACTGTATTTCAAGCAGCCTTTAGATGCTTTACAAAACAGGACAGGATGAATAATCACTGAAGCAACTGGTATTTTATTACTTTACCTTTTCTAGCCAAGGTGCAACTCATAGTGCACAATGTGTTTGTATTTTTGATTTCACCCCTTCAGAGTTCTTAGTGCACAAATATTGTATTAATTTCATAGGTGTCATTAACGCTGTGGACACTGGGGACGTGTCTCCTTCACTTTTGTTTTTAAAGCATTTGTTAAATATGTTCTGAAAATGGCTTGCAACAAGAAATGTTAAAAAAACAAATGAAAATACTTTGAGAAAGGTTTATTTTCACAATAAGAAAACCTGCAATGCAATTTAAAGATAAAAGAAACAAAAGTTTCTTAAGCAAAAAAACAAGCTGCTTTCCCTCCAGGGTCCTCATGTCCACGCTTTGTTTCTGGTTCGCAACCTCTACTTCTTGTTGATCACAGCCGTGCGTAACATTAACTTCTGACGAAAGCACACATTGCAGAGCCTGGTTCATTCGCCCCAATATAGTTGATGGAAACACGGCTAATAACAAACCTCAGAGAGAACGGGATCGGTTAAAACGGAGAGAAGATGTTTTCAAAGGGCGCCGTTAAAAGCCAGATTATACTTTGAGGATCCATGCGGCCGTAAAGGTCCGTTCAGCGTTATGCATTTATGACCGTCTGTGCTGTCGGGTGTCTGATCCTGCTGAGCTCATTAACTGACGCCTGCAAATCCTTTTAAACAAACACCCTGCTTACAGCTGAACTGACTCTCCCAGCTCAGACTTCTTTTAGCTTCTCTAAACAGGATGTGAACGGAACCCTTCCTGGCGGTCCGGGGGGGATCAGGCGGCGTTCAGCTTGGTTCGCACGGTCAGCAGCTCCGGGTGTTTGTGGAGGATCAGACACGTATCTCATTCCACATTTCATAAAGGGCGTACGTCATTTAAAGAACAACACACGCCTGCTGGTGTTTAATTGAATCGTGGCATATCTGGCATTTTTACTTCGTGGGACTCTTCGACAAAGTGCATCACTTAACACATCTGAGGTAGAACATTCAAAACTACGATGATAAAATATTTTTCATAACGTTTCATATTTTCTCTTTATTTAACGGCCACGTATGAATGTGTGAATCGTTTCAGTTGTTTTCTTTGCGCCACACTGCTGCAGAAATAGATTTTATTATCACACTGCATTACTCAATAATGAAATAAATCCACGTCAGAAACATTTGAAGTTGTAAGTTATTGTCTGTTATTGTTATTATCACATCTCATCAGTGACGTGGATTCAAGATCTGCTGCTATTATTCTAATGTGCTTCATCAGGATGACTGGATTGTTTTTGATATTTATTTTGGATAATAACATTTCTTTAGAATACACAGTTAGTGG
The DNA here is from genome assembly GCF_014851395.1 of Micropterus salmoides. Taxonomy (NCBI): domain Eukaryota; kingdom Metazoa; phylum Chordata; class Actinopteri; order Centrarchiformes; family Centrarchidae; genus Micropterus; species Micropterus salmoides. Next base: position 34,361,609 of record NW_024040041.1, on the reverse strand, counting down.
TTTGATTAATCGACTTGAAAAATAATCGTCACGTTCAGCCCTGTTGGGATGTTCTTGGGAGTTTGTTTGTCAGTAGACGATTCCCTTTCTGTTCGACCACACCAGGGCTGAAACGATTACCGGTTTAACGGCAAACCAACCGACAGTTATTACTCTAGACATTTTAATGACCTTGGTAACCGGCTTTGGTTACGATTATAAACTCACGGCAAACAGCGTCCAGCATCAACCAAAGTCACGCGTGTGCAGTAACGTGCAACGTGGGTTTGTTTGGGTCGATGATGCAATTTGTGTGAATAGTTGATACTTTAAAGTAAGTAAAAGTCCTGCATTCAGACCATACCAAAGTAAAAGTACTCGCGTTGCAGGAAAATTATAAAAATAAACTCGTAAGTGTGGAAGGAGTTCGTCTTCGTGACTTTACTGAGAGCACAAAGTGTTTCTTCTTCTTCTAGATGTGTTCTGTCTGGAGGACTGAGTATGGAAACGTGCTCTTTCTCTGTGTTGCAGGTGACGGACACTCTGGAGTACATAAAGTCAGACCACCACGTGGACCTGCAGTGTTACTACACAGAGTCGGGCGCCATGTCCACCCACCTGCCGCACAACGGCCTGGAGTCCATCCACATGGCCGAGCTCCGCACCGAGCTCAACAAGCTGCGACCCGACTCCCTGCTGATGGACGGCATGGGCAAACTGGACCCTGAGTTTGCAGGGGGGGCGCTGTACGAGCTGCAGCCGGCCGAGCACGGGAAGACGGGGGCCGACATGGCGGCGGCAATGACCGGGCAGGGAGGAGGCGGTAGCCTGGTCATCACGACCAAAACCCAAAGCCCGACTGTGAGGAAACCCCGTAACATGCAGGGGGAGAAACCCTTCTCCTGCACGCAGTGCGGGAAGAACTTCAGCACGCTGGGAAACCTGAAAACCCACCAGCGCATCCACACCGGGGAGCGGCCCTACACCTGCTCGCAGTGCGGCAAGAGCTTCGGCCAGGCGGGAAACCTCAAACGACACCAGCTCATCCACACGGGCCAGAAGCCGTACGTGTGCGCTCACTGTCCGAAGGGCTTCACCAAGGCCGACGACCTGCGATCGCACCAGCGGCTGCACACCGGCGAGCGTCCGTTCATCTGCCTCACCTGCGGGAAGAGCTTCGGCCAGTCGAAGGAGCTGAAGGCTCACCAGCTGAGCCACACGGGCGAGAGGCCGTTCTGTTGCCAGCACTGCGGCAAGAGCTTCAGCAAGGAGACCAGCTACCGCAACCACGTGCAGATCCACACAGGCGAGAAGCCCTTCACCTGCTCGCAGTGCGGGAAGACTTTCAGCAACTCGGGCGTGTTAAAAACCCACGAGAAGATCCACTCGGGCGAGCGGCCGTTCGGCTGCACGCAGTGCGGGAAGAGCTTCGGACGCCTCGGCCACCTGAAGGCTCACCAGCAGATCCACACGGGGGAGCGGCCGTACGCCTGCCCCCACTGCGCCAAGACTTTCAGCCAGTCGGGTCACCTCAAAGCACACGAGCAGATCCACAAGCGGGAGCGAGTGGACACGGCGAGCAGCAGCAGCAGCAGCAGCAGCAGCAGCAGCAGCAGTGTGGGCAGTGACAGTAGCTAAAATAAACTCCATACCCTTTAACCTCGCGGAAAAACAAAGTATTATTCCTCTTTTTTATAAATACTATATATAAATTTTTTTCCTTATGAATTTTTTCTTACATTTTCATACCTTTTGTGCTCTTTTGCATTATATCTGTGGGCCGGGTGGACTCTGACTGATTTGCTCTTATGCAAGTGTCTGTGTGTACATGTACTGTGTGTGTGGGTGGCTGTGATACCGAGGGGCTTGTAGATAATCTTCAAACTGGTCTGTCTGAGCTGTCTCGAGTCCCAGTACTTATTTTGGAGTACTTACTGATACACAAGCACAAATACTTCAGTAACAAAGTTTGAGTACTTCATTTAGTTTTTTACTGAAACAGACCAGCAGCTGATGAACCAGAGCCCCGTTTACTAAACGCTCCGGCGTTTCCTGAAGCAGTACTTCAGAGCAAGTACGTGTTCACCATGTCTGTGGCGACGGGGACACTTCAGAGTAAAGTGGCGAATGTACCTGAAGGAATACATAAATCCCACAGTGTAGACGTCAGGAATGTTTTATACTTTTTATACTTCAAGCTTAAAGTTCGGTCTTATCTGGATAAAATCCGGACTTCGTTTAACAAACTTCAGATCCGCCACAGGTCTGATCACAACCCGTCCTTGTTTTCTCAGCTACACGTAAATCAGGTCGACCCTCCAGGTGGAGTTTAAGAAGTCCAACGGCGATGTATTACATAAATACATGATGGAAATAATCAATCTTGACACAGATCCCTTGGATTTGTTTCTTTTCTTTAAAGAATTGTGACCCAGATGCTTTGTCCCTGGGGGGCAGTTGGTCTTGCAGAAAGACATAGATGCAGCGTACAGAGGGTACAACAAATAGACATCAGATACATACTGAGCGTAACGCTTTACTGGGAAAAACCCGGGAAAAGCTGCACAGTTTCTAAGCTCAAAGCTAGTTTTAACATATCAGCCAACATAAACGCACAAGCCCATTTATCTGTCTTGCTCTAATGGTGATCCACACCAGAAGAAGAACTTAAACTAGAACAAAAAGCAACAACAACGAGCAGTTATGGTTCATAAAATACTGATGAATGTGTGTCATCAGTTGTAGGAGTTGTCATTATTTGTGTCAACGGTCAAAAAACGCACACGTCCGAGAGTAAAAAGTAAAAGTGGTAAACTCTTAAAGCCAAAGGAGATTCACATACTAGGTTCTAAATAAAGTTTGTTACGTTGCCAAATAAACCGTCATCCCTCGTGTTACACCCAACACGAGGCCACGGCGCCAGCGTTCGTGGTTAAAGGACAGAATTAAACGTGCAGCTTCTGAATCTCATGCGATGGTTTCTTCATGAGACGGCGTGTTCAGATGCTTTTGGGAAACGGCTGTTTGTCTTCAGAAGATTAAACTCGGTGCGTTCGGTGAACAGGGCTGTGGTTCCATTACTCAGCGTGTCGACAGCAGTTAAAAGTACTTTTGCCAACCGTGTGTGGGTACTTATTTTTGAGTACTTGCTGCCAGTTTACTAGTATTTTCCTTACAGGTGTGGGTACTAGCAGGTGTACGCTCTTTCTGTATAGTTAAAACAAATCTGATATAATTTTTATATTTTGTATTGACCAGTATTGTTTTGTTGTTGATGATAATCTGCTGATGACATTCCTTTAAAATCATTCCAGTATCGTCACAAGATAAAGGACCAAACTCATCAGCACAAAGGAACCTCCCCTATCCCCCCGTCCAGATCGCTCACTGTGTACAAATCTATTGATTATGTCATTACTTTTAAAAAATAAAGAGAAAATGGGGGAAAAAAACAGAAGTGAAAAAGTGATGCAGCATCTTGTACTGGAAAATGAATTATTAAAGAAACTAATGACACGTCCGGCTCTGTCTCGGGTTTGTTTTTAGACCGGCGCTGAAAGGTGGTGTATTTATTAAAATCTGTGTACTGTTGTTGTGAATGTGACAGGAAGTGATGATGCAGCGTCACCGTTCAAGGTACGAACCAAAGAAATAACATATTATTTGTAAAGTGAGACAGTTTAACTAACACTCAGCTTTTTTTTTTTTGTAGAATCCTCTTGTTTCCTGGCCGATCCGAGGACGCAGCCCACGACTTTAAGACCCGACCCAACTAAACCCGGGTGTTGCCGCCAACTTTGAAACAAAATCCAACCCGAGACCTTCGTCCCTAACTGAGCAGGCCAACTCAGCAGTCGGACACGCTGGGTGTGATTATTTAATTATTCACGTTTATTCTTTTGACAGATGCTTTTGTCCAAACCTACAAACAAGTGAGGCACAAATCCAAACCTCAGAGCTTTGACGCTCAGGTGCCTGAAGCAACGAGTGCAGAGTTACTTTTTAAAAAAATGATTTGAATCTATAAAATATAAGAAAATAGTGAAACCGACTAGCTCAGTCTGAGGGCGGAGCAAGTAGGGATGCACCAGCTACAGATATCCGGAGCGATACGGACTAAAATATGTGATTGGGTATTGTGACGCCGATCTATTCAATTACACGCGGTCTACATGATGCGTCGGTAGACCCAAACATTCTGCTAGGAGCGCCAACATAGCATGGAGGGAGCTAAAAACAAGGGGTCAGCAGTTTGGAGGTCTTTCACGGTGGCTTCTACCTGCAGTATCTGCAGCGCCAGTGTTTGGAGGTGTGGCAGCAAAATGTAACACTTTTATTAACCAATTTAAGCAGCCAAAGAAGCTTTGAGTGTCGTTCTCACAGCGAGGAAGCCATCATACAGCTTATTCATTTTACACTGGTATGGGATCCGTACTCTGCGTCGTCCGGTACCTGAAGCCCGGGTATCTGATATTGGGTCTGAAAAAGTCGGATCCGTGCATCTCTTATTAACAGAGAGAATAACATTTGATGTAAAGCTGCAGATTCAGCTGATGACTGTAGGTTCATCACTGGCCTTCACCGATATCTGCGTTAAAGTCAGTATTTTATTGTATTCTTGTCTGTCGATAAATTTGCTGCTGTGAAAATGTGTCATTGAATGCAAATTAGTACCAAAATTGTGAGACTTGAGTAGTTTGACACAATCGCCTATACAACATTCCCTTCAGACGTACAAACCTGTACGACCGTCTTTTGTTACGACACAGCAACTGATCCATCGATGAAGGCTGTGAGTTGAAAGCTCTGGGGGGGGGGGAGCTCTTAAGTGAACCTACTTTACAACTTATGCATCCAGTTTGACAAGAAAAAAACCTCAATACGTTTCTGGAGCTTTCAGCCGCATGTTGAGGCCTTCCTCAGCAGGTCGGCTGAGAAGACCGTGAGATGTGGTTGAAAGCTTTGGAAACATGGAAAGTTGGACCTTCTGTAAAACTGCGGTTTGCAAGGTTTGAAATTAACCTTCATGTTGAATTCTATATCAAGCCCTTTCTTCAGAAACATTCGACACTTTTCATTGAGGTTTTTTGAGTTTTATTCCTTGAAGCAACAGACAACAGGTTTGTCGCCACACCAGTGAAGTTCCCCCCAAACCAGACTATCAAGGAAGGTTACATTTCCCCTCACAAATCCAGTCTTCACTGATCGGGGTTTTAGTTACAGCAGAAAACGAGCGAAAGGTGACAGATGAAGGCAGATTCTTGATGAAGAGGGGAAACACTGTTATAGGTTGAGATCAGGCTCCTCCCCTCCGGATCAGATGGATGTGGGATTGGTCTCAGGTGGCTTCCTCCAGCTTGAAGTCCTTTTCCTTGACCTCTTCGTTGTAGACTTTTATGATGGCTTTTTTGGTGGTGGTGGAGACGGTGTGATCAGAGGAGGAGAGTAAAGATCTGAGAGAGAGAGAGACATGGGGAAGTGAGAGCTCTGATGTTATTTAATTACTCTGGTTTTAATGTTTGGTATAGGCAATGACTGATGATAAAACTTTAATTTGAGATTGTGAATTGACTCTCTGATCTCCTCTTACCCGACGCCCTCTCCGTCCAGCAGCTTCCTGTACTGAGCGATCTCCATCTCTAGTCTGGTCTTGATGTCCAGCAGCATCTGGTACTCTTGTCCCTGTCTCTCCAGGTCGGCCCTGAGCTGCATCAGCTGTTCCTCCATACTGCCCACCTGCACACGGTCACACAGGTAGACTGTGTCAGAGCGGACGCTAAGTGCAGCTAACAGACTTTAACGTGATGCCGGCAGTCTGAAATGCTCACCTGCATCTGGTATCCGTTCAACTGCATACCGTAGCGGCTCTGGACTTCGCCCAGTTGGGCTTCAAGAGACCCTTTCTACAGGGAGACAGAGTTAGAAGACAGACAATGGACCACTGGACGACCGGGTGTATGCAGTAATACATATTGAGATGCTTAACAAAACTAAGTCTGGACGGGGACACCTGTTAGTCAACGTCTGTGCAGAGACAGCTGGGAGACATTTTCTGTCTGGGACACCTGGGACTCGTCGTCGTCTGTAAAGGGACCCGTGAGAGTCTACAGGGACGCCTGGCACTTGTCATTGTCTCTATGGGTACATCATAGTCTATACAGGGACACCTGGGGGGGAGTCCTTGTCTCTATAGATACGTCATTGTCTGTCAGGGACCCCTGGGAGATGGGGACACCTGGGTGTCATCATAGTCTGTCAGCGACACCTGAGACTCGTTATTGTCTTTACGGGTACCTCATAGTCTGTCAGCGACACCTGGGACTCGTTATTGTCTTTACGGGTACCTCATAGTCTGTCAGCGACACCTGGGACTCGTTATTGTCTTTACAGGTACCTCATTGTCTGTCAGCGACACCTGGGACTCGTTATTGTCTTTACGGGTACCTCATAGTCTGTCAGCGACACCTGGGACTCGTTATTGTCTTTACAGGTACCTCATTGTCTGTCAGCGACACCTGGGACTCGTTATTGTCTTTACGGGTACCTCATAGTCTGTCAGCGACACCTGGGACTCGTTATTGTCTTTACGGGTACCTCATAGTCTGTCAGCGACACCTGGGACTCGTTATTGTCTTTACGGGTACCTCATAGTCTGTCAGCGACACCTGGGACTCGTTATTGTCTTTACGGGTACCTCATAGTCTGTCAGCGACACCTGGGACTCGTTATTGTCTTTACGGGTACCTCATAGTCTGTCAGCGACACCTGGGACTCGTTATTGTCTTTACGGGTACCTCATTGTCTGTCAGCGACACCTGGGACTCGTTATTGTCTTTACGGGTACCTCATTGTCTGTCAGCGACACCTGGGACTCGTTATTGTCTTTACGGGTACCTCATAGTCTGTCAGCGACACCTGGGACTCGTTATTGTCTTTACGGGTACCTCATTGTCTGTCAGCGACACCTGGGACTCGTTAATGTCTCTACAGGTACATTGTCTATCTGGGACCTGGGACTCGTCATCGTCTGTAAAGGGATTTGTGAGAGTCATAATGGTCTTTACGGGGACACCCGGGAGTCATCATAGTCTGTCAGCGACACCTGGGACTCGTTACTGTCTGTACGGGTACCTCATAGCATGACAAGGATGAGGTATTTGCTTCTCTATTCTTGGCCTGCTAACCTTACTCTATAACATCATTCTTTCTAATCAACACTTTAATGTAATTTGTGTTCAGATACAGTTTTGTATCCCCTGGTTCCACTCCTGTGCGCTGACTCGTGTTCGTCGGCCTTTCATGCTTTTTTACAGACTTGAGAGTTAAATGCAGTTAAAACAAGTACATAGTCCTCTACGTCCAACTGCGTCTCTGACTATTGTTTTCAGAACTTTCAATCAGGCTGCTGGCACTTATAAATCAGAAATGTGGCTTCACATCGAGCTCAAATGTTAAAGCTCCCAAACTGCCTGTAAATGTTACTTGTTCCCTGATCTCTCTTGTAGGAGAGATGTTGATCTCTACGCAAAGTATCAAGTGGCTACAGCTTCAAAACAATATATATTATGTTTAACTATTGGTGCCATTAAAACAGAACAAACTTTTAAAAAGATCACGCCTTGATCAAGGGCCACTACATGCTAACTTTGTTGTAAAGTTAGCATAAGGTGGCGCTGTGGCCTCACCATGCTGAGCTGCGCTTGGAGCTCGATCTCCAGAGCCTGAAGCTGACTCTTCACCTCCTTCACCTCAGAGGACGTCGTTTTCAGCGTCATCTCTGTGGTCGCCACCTCCTGCATGATCTCCTCCGACTTAGAGAAGAAGAAGAGGACGTCACCAAGATGCATAAAGGTAAACATACAGGTTTATAGATGTACTTCTTTACGGTGTTTTCTCTCTCACCTTGGTCTGGTACCAGCTCTCCAGCTCTTTGCGGTTCTTGGCGGCGATGCCCTCGTAGTGTTCTCTGATTTCCTCCATGACCTTACTGAGGTCAACCTGAGGACCGGCGTCCACCTCCACGTTCACCTGGCCGCTCATCTCACCTCGCATGGACAGCAGGTCCTGCAGCAGGAAGGGGGGCTGAGGTCAGTCAGGTGACAACAGGAGGGGATGACCCAATCCCAATCTCTTATTGCTGCCAAATCATCAGGTACACCCTTTCTGTAAAACTGCATCAGACTTCGACTGGGGGAACTACACAGTTCATAGCGTTGTGACGTTACTCGGCGAAGCCCGGAGGTGTTACAAAAAAAGTTAACGAACAAAGAAAGTCAAGTACTGAACCCACAATTGTACGTAACGTGTTTTGCCGTCACCAAGGTAACGTGCTATGTTGCAAAGTGCCGTTCCATTACACCATTTTGTGCCCTTGCAGCCTCTCGCACTCACCAGGTGACTTCAACTAAGTCTGTGAGGGTTTAGGATGGAAGTTGGGATTGGGCCAGTTGGTTTTTAAGTGTCTGTTAGCTGCATGACAGAAGCTATAAAGGTTAGGCTGCGTGGTCCAAGATATTTGGGATTAAAAACAAGAAAAGTAGAATGATCGGCTCTCAGGTAACATACGTTACCTCCTCGTGGTTCTTCTTCATGGACTCCAGCTCGTCCTTTAGGCTTTCGATCTGCATGGTCAGGTCGCCCTTGGCCGCGCCCAGTTCTCCCAGCAGCATCTTCAGCCCGGCGATGTCCGCCTCCACCGACTGACGCATCGACAGCTCGTTCTCAAACCTGCACAGAGTTCATCATGGGATCAGAGCTTCAGGTGTGTGGATGTGTTGAAAACATTTCTAGTTGTCTAAATGAAATCTGGGTGTAATGTTTCCCAACACTAGGACCTCATAAAGACTTAAGCAAGATAAAAAACACTGTTTACAGCCTTGAAAGGCTTTCAGATAAAGTCAGTTTCTAAGAATTGATTTAAAAGATGCTACAGAGTTAGCTAGACTGAGACATTCAGGTATGTTCTAACTATGAACTATTCTCTTTGCTGCGCGGTCACAAGCTTTAACCAATCAGAGGGTTAAAGTGCTTCGTTTGGTTAAAAGTTTGAAATGTTTAAAATTAATTTTTCAAACACAAAATAATACATTTTATGATGTTTGCAGGGGAGGTTTTGTGTAATTTTCTATAAGACAGTAATTCCACCTTGCAGCCAGCAGAGGGAGTGATGCTGCTGGTAATAACACCTGCTGTCCGGTGGAGACCCGGTTTGTCTCTTTGTATCTTTAGTTCAGCTGAATAACAGAAAGGTTTATCACCATCACGACTTAGTTTTTACTTTGCATAGATTTTGTTGTTCTTGTGTTGCAGCAGAGGCTGAAAGAAGACAAAGAGTTACTGACTTGACTCTGAAGTCGTCCTGAGCCAGCTTGGCGTTGTCGATGCTCAGCATGACTGTTCCTCTGAGGACGATGGCGTCCTGGATCTGAAAACACACCGACACAAAGAAGAAGTTGTATCACCAGATCAGTCCTGCATCTGCAACAACACACACCACCGGACGCCAGGGGATGGAAAGAGCAACTTTTATTTAATTAATTTATGTGTCAAAGATGCAGCAGCATGAATATACTGAGCAGGTCTGGTGAGCAGAAATATTCTTCATGCGCACATTAAAGTAGAACAGAACAGAGTAAAAGCTTAAGTGGAAATAAAGCAGGTATAATGTTCAAATTACAAAGTATGAGCGATTTAATAAACCAAAAAATGTGTGTGTTACAAATTTCAAACTTAGAAATACAGATTATAAAGAAAAATGAACATAAAATAATCCAAGATAAGAATTTAAAATGTTTTTAGGTAGTGTTATGATTTAAAGACACGGGTTTTTAGGAAAACATTGGAAAAGGAAAACTCATCTTTCGTGCTGCGGTGAAATATGAAACGTCAAACTGTTCATGTCGTCTGAAGCATTTCTAAATCAGACCAGAGTTTTTAAGGCGTGGCAGCTTCACCTGGATCAGGCGTGGTCGACATCCGTCTGATTCACTTCTCACTTTGCTTCTTTTAACTTTCTATAATTATTATTTATGGAAGACGAGAGATGCCATCATTATCGTTAAAAAAAATATTTTACTGTCTTGTCTCTTTTCAGAGAAAATGATTTTCCTTTCAGTCGACAGCAATCAAATTGTCCCTCTGACACAAAATCAGCCCTGTGCAGGGAGACGCTGAAATGAAATCGGAGCTGCTTTTACACCTGGATGGAGAGTCAGGTCAGGTCGTCTGTGTGCAGCAGCTGGAGTTTTTGAGGCGTGGCCGCCTCACCTGGATCTCTTACACACAGGTGGGGTCGACCTATTTCGATTCAGAGACATCCATCCAGTCACTGAGAGCCCCGTTTACTTCTCACTGCCTCAAATTACAGAACAGTCCGTGAATCTCGAGCTTCTGCTGTTTATTCTTGCGGTTATGTTATTTTATCTTTGATGCACTAATTATCTCATTATCTCCCGAGATACATAACCGGTTATTAGAGGAAGAAGAAGAATGTATTACAATCCTGGTTACTTCTACTGTTATTGTATTTATTTAGTGTGTAGATTTTGTATTTTCCTTCTGGAAAGGATTTTGTCTTTTGTTTGTGATGTTGAACTAGGTCTGTGTCTTTTGTTTTACTACTTAAGTTACGAGCTGTTATTATGTTAGAGATTAGGCAGAAGTTTCGTCTTCTGTACAGTTATGTTCTCCTTTGATATTGCTTTGTGAATAAAAGAAGACCACAGCTAGATTTAGACACACCACCCCGTTTCCCATGCTGCCCCTCTTCCTCACCTTGCCCTGCAGATCTGCGATGGTAGCGAAGAAGTGGCTGTAGTCCCTGGCCTCGGGGCTGACCTGGCTCTCCACAAACTGCCTGATCTTCAGCTCCAGCTCGCTGTTGGTCTTCTCCAGAGCCGCCACCTTGGCCAGGTAGTTGGCCAGGCGGTCGTTCAGGTTCTGCATGGTGAACTTCTCGTTGCCGATGAGGCTGTCGTCCGCAGACGCCCCTCCACCAAAGCCTCCTCCGAAACCTGCACCACCACCGAATCCTGCGCCGCCGCCTCCGCCGCCACCACTACCGAAACCTGCTCCTGCTCCACCACCGAAGCCGTAGCCTGCACCTGCCCCGCCACCTAAGCCGTAGCCACCGCCACCTCCAGCAGCAGAGAAGCTCCTGCTGGCCTGGGAGACCCTGACACCACCACCTCCAGCTCCTCCCACCACACTGAATGAACTCATGCCTTTGCCATAGGATGCTCGCCCCATGCCCAGGCCGTAGCTGCCGCCACCACCGCCACTGCTCATCATGCTGCTTCGAGCGGAGAACATCGTAGTCATGATGATGGAGTAAGAATCAGAGGAGGTGTCTGTCGGTCTTCTCCAGCGGAGGGAGGAGTAGAGAAGTGAGGAGAGACGGATGAGTTTTCTCCTTTTAAAGGTGCTCAGGTGGGCTGAGCTGCAGGTGAGGGGCAGGGTCCACAGTCCACACCCCCCCCAGAGGTGGAACGTAACTCGGCGCTTCCACTCCTGTGCTGTACGGTGTGATTTTGAGGTACTTGCGCTTTTTTTGATTATTTGTTTTTATGCCATTTTTTTGCAACCTGCTACTTTACTACGCTTCAGAAAGAAATGGTTTTCCTGCAGTGAGCAAAGAATTCAGTTACATCATGAAACTGGTTCTGTCGTGTTTCCTGCAGCTCAGATATGTTGCAGAAATGAGATCCATCATTGCACCTGGAGAGAAGAGTCCTGCCTTCATAACCTCCCAGTTAGATGTGCACTTAATAAATCAGCTTGTTTCTGCTGAAGGTCCGCTCACATTACTTCATTTTAACATCAATAGGTTCACAGTTAGTCAGTTTTACTTACTACACCTCAAACCAAACTCAGATCCGATGGAGACTAAGCTTCTGTTAGCGTGTCCTCTGACCTGAATGTGGTTTTTAACCATATTTTGTTAGAACAGCTGATTCAATTAATATTTTTAATCTTGTTTTGAGAATTAATCTTCATAGCTTGTCTGATTTTGCAGTAATTATGGAAACATATTTTGCATCTAACTTACATCGTTGTCCTTTTATTTAATTACAAGTTTGTGTCTTACTTTGTGACCACTTCTCAGCATCCCTAAGAACTCTAATTGTTATTAGGGATTATATTTCTTACAATTAAAATAAAGTGTATTATTATTATCACATTTATCTCACAGCTGCAGTTACTGGTTTCTTTCCAGATTAAGATTTTACATAAATGATCGTTCAAGATAAATTCAGTGGTTTCAAACCTTTTTTTCCCCAAGTCGAGGCCAACAAGTCACCTGACGACCCCTTACATTTATCTGGTGACCCTTTGGAGGGGTCCAACCACTGGATTAAACTAGTTAGCTGTACTTGTTCCAGGAAGTCTTGATGTTGAGGGACAAGACATGGCTGGATAGCTGCGCGTCGCCCGTTACTCACTGTCAGATAGAATCAGACATCAACCACACGAGACATTTTGCTGCACAACCAGTACTTTTAACTACATTAGGCTGATAATACTTCTGTACTTTTACTGCAGAGACCTTTTCTGCATGAAGTTGAGACTGTGTGCTTTTACTAAGTAGGATTTTGGAAGCTTGACTTGTAATGAAGTGTGTTTGTTTCTTTGTTACTCAGAGGTGGAAGAAATATTCAGATCTTTTACTTAAGTAAAAAAAAAATAACAGTGTAAAAACAGTCCTGCTGTTTGTCTGTAAGAAAAAGTCCTGCATAAAATTTTTAAAAGTTCGAGCGGAGAACATCGTAGGCTCACAATGTACTTAAGTAGTAACTCATCACGCAGCATAATGGATGTTAGGCCGTATTACTGAATTATAAATGTTGATTCTGTATTGATTGGTGGCCTACTTGAGTAAATGCACAGTTACTTGTTTCCAAATTCTGTGTACTTTTAAAGATATAAATACTTGTTGCACCCCTCCTCTCGTGGCTCTGGGCTGTGTGATATGTGAACCAAGTATCTCGTTACTGCTGGCAGTTTTTTTCCTCTGAGTACAAAGAGCTCACTGAGCAGCAGCAGTGACTCAAACGCTGCTGGCACCGAGCGCTCACCTGTCTGAAAATGTCCTTCTTTAGGTGTACACGCTGTGAGAAAACGCCCCTGGCTGACGGCGAGAGTGTTGGTTTGTTGTGTCGTCATGGCGACCAGCGAGTGTGCTTTAGTTGTTTTGTTAACTGTTTGAACTCTGGGCTTTTTGACTTTTGCTCCCTTCACTTGTGTGAGGACGGTACATCCAGGATAAATCTGAGTTACTCCTAAATCCCACCCCTTTGCTCGTACTTGTACTATACATGTAGAGACAGCCGTGGAGGAAGAAGTGCTCCAAGTAGAAATACCATAGTCTAAAAATACTGTTACAAGTAAAAGTACAGAAGTATTCTCAGTGAAATGTACTGGAAGTAAAAGCTGAACTCTTTCCTGAGCTTGTCAGAAATTTAACTCTTCGTTCTGGTCCATATTAACCCCGGTCAAATAACAGGATCTGGGTCCTGCAGCAGAATAAAATAGCAGAGAGTACACTTTATTTTCCCCAAGGGGACATTTGTTTTGGGCGCGGTACTACAACCTGTTGCTTCATAAAACAAACATGTACAAGAAAACCCAACGTATTTAATAAAGAAATCAAGATAAAATTGTCTAGAAATCATGATAAGATCAACAAGACATCAGACATTTTTGAGTTCACATACAACACGGCATCTTGAAAAGTGCTAGAAGCAAAAGTGCTGGTGCATTTATTGCAATTTGCTCTAATGTGAAATGATCTATTGTTATTCAGCAGCGTGACATGTTCATTTGGATGAATGACAAATTAGTTTGATTTATATTTTGGCACATGGAATCTTCTCCCTGACGGCAGACGTTCAGCAAAGCAGCAACCACTTCACCTTCAGCTGACGTTCAGAGCGTCCTGCACAGCAATCAGTTATTCAGTTGAAATTTTCTGAATGCTAAAACTGAATGAATTATGTTTTTACTTGAGCAGCTGCAGCAGAGCCCCCCCAGTGAGGAGCAGGATGAGGTTAATGAACATGCTGAAGATTCAATAAGGGATTTTAAAGGATTTGATGGGAGGCAATTGAACCCTAAATCTACATGTTCTAGGCCAGTTTTTTTTTTTTAGTTTCAAGTATGACATAACTTGAATTTTAGGGGGCTTTAACACCTGAAAGTCTGCACCAAGGTCTGAACCAAAGTTCATGTTTTTATACACTTTTATATATTCGTTAGTTTTGGTTTGGTTTCATGCTGCAATTCTGCAACCGCAATAAGGGACTTTACATGACACACTTGAGTCCTGTCGTCGTCCTCTATGTGGGCTGCGTCTCCCTCTACTTCACATTGATTGGTTTATTAAGCAGTTCCGCGGGTGTTTGTTTGACAAGAATGAATGAATAAAAAATGAACATATGCATATTTGCCACTATATTATTATGGCATTACTACCTGCAGCGCCAATTTATAGGCCTACTGAAGGCTAGTTCAGATTCCCAATTTAACGTCCTCTTTGTGCGAACATTATAACGTTGCTGACAGAAGACAGGAAGCGATCCTTCTGCACCTCCGTTTCAGGAGAAATATAATATATGTAGCAGTGTGCTTCTATAGTGGCTGTCTGTTTGAAAAGATGAGCCACGGGGGCGGCTGTGGCTCAGGAGGTAGAGCGGGTTAGCTGTTAATCGGAAGGTAGGCTGCCCCTGGTTGCGTGTCGAAGTGTCCTTGGGCAAGATACTGAACCCCCAATTTGCCCCTGGCGGCTGTTCCATCAGTGTATGAATGAGTGTGAATGTTAGTTTCCGTTTGAGCACTTGGGCTCAGTGTATGAATGTGTGTGACTGGTGAATGCAGATGTAGTGTAAAAGCGCTTTGAGTGGTCAAAGACTAGAAAGGCGCTATACAAGTACGGAGCATTTACATTTTACATCTGTCACAGGAGATTTATAATTGTGTCCTTTATCTATGTATTTCTCCGTGCATTTGTTTGTTTCCGGTTTACACATCAACCGCCAAACTTCCTGTAAATAGTGTGAAAGTCCGAACCATCCAAAAAATGCTTTCACACCAGAATGCTGAATGTTTGATCCGGACCGAGACTACCTCTTTTCATCTGACCAAATTTCGTCTGTTTGGTCCAGTCCATGGTCCGTGGGAGGTTTCACACCTGCAATTTTGGTTCGGACCAAACTGAAAAGTCCGAAAGTCCGGACCAAACGAGGTAGGTGTGAACGCCCCCTTAGTTGCAATATTGTGCAACTAAATTATATCCTCAGAAAGTGCAACTCAGACTGGATCTACAAGTATTTGTATGCTGACTGTGTATTCAGATTCAACTCGTGAGTCAGTGACTTCTGACTCATCTTTATTTTATGATTGATGAGGCTATATGAGCTGAAGGAATTAATATGTTCAGCTGGCAGCAGAGTGAGTTCTGATGTGAGGAATGAAAAGATCTGCAATCTGCTGTCACATGTACCAGCTTCCCTGCAGCCAGTAAAGCACTTAACCCCGAATGATGGGAGTGATTTGTGGGCGTATATGTCTCTGCATGCATACGTGCAGGTATTTGTGCGTTAATAGCTAATATATGCAAGTCATAAGTTTATAAGCGAACGTTGCTGACTGCTTCAAACTGTTAACACTGGTGTTATCTGGATTTGATCACGATGTTTTAGTGACACATCAGCAGGAAGAAGTTCAGGGTTCACTCTGCAAAAAGGACTGATGCTGATATATCTGTTGGTGTGAAAGGAATGTTTCACTACATTACATTCATTATATCAACCCCAAAATAACTTAGTAACCAACTAACTAACAGTAAGCGCATTCATTGCCCACAGGAACAAGAGCTGACATGTGTGTCTCGTTGTTACTTCATACCAAATCATTGCATGTGAACAAGAAACTTGTCAGTAAGATTCATCCTCTGGGCGACCACGACTGTGCAAAGTTTAAAGGTAATCCTTTCAATAGTTGTAGAGATATTTCCATCCACAGAACCATGTTGCTGTCATGGTTTGAAAAAGACACAGAAGCATCACGACATGATGCACTCGATGCACATCAGAAACCCTGCTGGTCTGGGTTGACCTTAATTGGGCGTAATTGTGTTAATAAGGGATGACTTCAGGGCCAGTGTGGACAGGAGGAATGATTAAAAAACACTGTCTTCAGAAACTTTGATTCAACATGCAGCTTCACGTTCAGTCAGTTCAGCACAAAGTGATTCAGTGCCTTGCTCAAGGGCACATTGATACAGTAGATTGTGGTTGGATTACTCAGCAGGCTTTCTAACTTGGCTTTAGGCCCTCCTCTGGTCACTTTCTAAGCTGCAAAGTGCGACCACACCTTAGCTCTAAATGAAGCTAAAGCTCTGTAAACCATCTGCCAGTCAACTCCAACAATGAGTTGTAACTTTGCATTTTCTTTTCAAGTCACAACAGAAACCACGGGGCAGCTGACCAGGAATATGAACCAGTGTTGAGATTTAAGAAACAAAAAAACAACCATCTAAGTCAACTGGTGACCTAGTTTGTCTCCTTCATTTACAGTTAAACTTCACCTCACTGACCAGCGTCAGAAACTGTGACGTCTTACCCTTGTCTTTCTGTCCATACAAGACACTGGACCATTAGGACTTTAGAAAGTCACTGAGACGGAGTTCCAGTCCCAACATCGACTGTCGTTCAATAAGAAATAGTTCCGGTCTCTGCACCAACTGTGATAGAGTAAGAAATAGTTCCGGTCACTGCACCAACTGTGATAGAGTAAGAAATAGTTCCGGTCTCTGCACCAACTGTGATAGAGTAAGAAATAGTTCCGGTCTCTGCACCAACTGTGATAGAGTAAGAAACTGTTCCGGTTTCTGCACCAACTGTGATAGAGTAAGAAATAGTTCCGGTCACTGCACCAACTGTGATAGAGTAAGAAACTGTTCCGGTCACTGCACCAACTGTGATAGAGTAAGAAACTGTTCCGGTCTCTGCACCAACTGTGATAGAGTAAGAAATAGTTCCAGTCAATGCACCAACTGTGATAGAGTAAGAAATAGTTCCGGTCACTGCACCAACTGTGATAGAGTAAGAAATAGTTCCGGTCTCTGCACCCACTGTGATAGAGTAAGAAATAGTTCCGGTCACTGCACCAACTGTGATAGAGTAAGAAATAGTTCCGGTCTCTGCACCAACTGTGATAGAGTAAGAAATAGTTCCGGTCTCTGCACCCACTGTGATAGAGTAAGAAATAGTTCCAGTCACTGCACCAACTGTGATAGAGTAAGAAATAGTTCCAGTCACTGCACCAACTGTGATAGAGTAAGAAATAGTTCCAGTCACTGCACCAACTGTGATAGAGTAAGAAATAGTTCCAGTCACTGCACCAACTGTGATAGAGTAAGAAATAGTTCCGGTCTCTGCACCAACTGTGATAGAGTAAGAGTTCCGGTCTCTGCACCAACTGTGATAGAGTAAGAAATAGTTTCCATAAATTTAATTTCAGCATTAGGAAATGGAACACAGCTAACCATTACACTAATCATTATTAGACATTTATTCACCCATTAAACTGTACTGATCAACCGGCATCTAAAATCTATGCTTCAGATGTGTTTATTGTCTGATGTGTTGTACTTTATGAATCAGTGAGTATTGTTACTGAAGGATTAATAACTAAATTTGCTTGCATGTTTGGATTTACCTGCAGGTGAAGGAACAACAAGAACAACATCTACCGCTGCTCTGCAGCCTTTACATTTCAGACAAATCTGACTTTACATTTCCAAAAAGAGAAGATTTTATGTTTATGAACTGTGTCTCACACTGTGCACCATCATTAGATGTTTTTGATTTTCCATTTTCTGCTCCTCCACCACTGCAGAGGAGAATTAGCCATCAGCACACTTTCAGATCATGAAAATGATCAGATTTATGGTCATCACCAGGAGCGTGACAGTAGCCTGGGGTAGAGGAGTGGCTACATACACTATTTTGTAATTTTGAGAAGCTGCAGAGCTGCAGTCTCTTTTCATTCAACTTACACTACATTTCCAGCTAAACTGAGGCTTTTTGAAGACCCATTTCTCTCTCTGTCGCCTGCCATTCACCGGTCTTGAGCAGAGTTTTGCGTGCATTCCGTGCTGCCAACAACTGCATGCACGTTGCGGTTCCTCGTGGGTCTATTTCAAGTAGCCAGCCATTTTAAAAATTTATAAATTTATTCACGCACTTTAAAAACATTTATTGAAAGTTTTTTTTCTTTTTACATGTTTATTTACAGCATTAAACATTAAAATGTATATTGTAATAAGGTGTATATTAACTTATTGGGAGAAAACTGGTAGTTCTATGTAAAATCAGACATTGAGCACCCCCATATCGGCAAAATGGTGTGATCCTTGTTTCACTGCAAAGCTTCGACTGTGAGATTGACAGTTGAATCAGGCTGCGCCCATCCAAGCATCGAATCTTCGACTATTTGGGGTCAACCCTAGAACCTTCACAGACATGACATCCCATTCTTAATCTGTAGGGATTCATATGGAGTTGGCCCACCCTTTGCAGCTATAACAGCTTCAACTCTTCTGGGAAGGCTGTCCACAAGGTTTAGGAGTGTGTTCATGGGAATTTTTGGCCATTCTTCTAGAAACGCATTTATGAGGTCAGGCACAGATGTTGGACGAGAAGGCCTGGCTCGCAGTCTCCACTCTAATTCATTCCAAAGGTGTTCTATCGGGTTGGGGTCGGGGGCCGAATTACAGAAAGTTCCTAACTGGCAGATCCTAACTGCTTGGTAACCATGGTAATAAGGGTTAGGAACAGATTTAGGAAAAAGGCCATTACAGATGAACTGTTCCTAAGTTAATATTCCTTTCCTAACTTTAGATAAGGAAAATGTTTTACAGAAGCATCCTAACTTCGTAAAATCTTAAAGAAGCTCTCCTAACTTTTTGGACAACTGTTAAGCTGTCCTAACTTTTACTTTTCCACCAGTTAGTGTTTGGTAACTCGTTTAATTCACATGGTTGCTTTTTAATTGCTTTTACGAAATCAACAAAATGTAAACAGGCTGAACTTAATTGATTCTACCGATGTGTTTGTTGACAAAACACTCGTTAGTAGGAAGGCTGTAGGCGATGTAACGCTAGATAATGTCTCATTATATAACATAATGTAAAGGCTTGATGTGACAAAATCATCCTAATGCAAGTCTTTGATAGATCGTTAAATTAAAAAAACATACATGAAAAACCAGCGGTTTCATCTGCTCTTTGGACACAACAGTTGCCTGTGTCTTCATATCACTGTAAATACACTTATTTTCTTTTTAACAACAACAACGCTCTGCTGGATGCCGGATATGCGGCGGAGACTGTGTCTGCTATTTTAGCCCAATCTCTCTCTTTAATCTGCTGAGTTAAGCGTTATGTGGATTTGGATTTCTTGACGGAGGTTACCAACACCTCTAAGTCATCTAACTTGAAGTTCAATGATAGTTGTTGTTTCTGCTCCATTTTCATGTTTCATTAAAAGAAACAGCGAAAAAAGCCGGATAGCTCGGCGAAATGAGAAAAGTGGCATCGGTCGCTAGGTAACAGACATAAATGTTGATAACCGATGTTGGATCGAGTATTTAGGATTTCCTAACCTGAGATAAGATAGGATGAAGTAAGATAAGATAGGATTCCTAAAGTTATTTAGGATTTGCTTCTGTAATACCAAATTGAGAAAAATCCTATCTTAGACTCTTCCTATCTTAACTTATGACTTAAGATAAGAACTTTCTGTAATATGGCCCCTGGACTCTGTGCAGGCCAGTCAAGTTCTTCACACCAAACTCGCTCATCCATGTCTTTATGGAGCTTGCTTTGTGCACTGGTGCACAGTCCTGTTGGAACAGGAGGGGGCCATCCCCAAACTGTTTGCACAAAGTTGGGAGCATGAAATTGTCCAAAATGACTCGGTATACTGAAGCATTAACAGTTCCTTTCACTGGAACATAAGCCGCGTTTCGACCAAAAGTACTTTTAAGATCTCTTTTTAAAGCCCCCTCCAGCTAGTTTTAACTGCCGTTTTTGGCGAACGTTCTTTCTCAAACAGAGAATGGGGGTGTGGTTAATAGTCGGATACATTACCATGACAACCAAAAACTGACCAGCTGGAGCGTTCACCAACGATATGCTGTGTTAACATCACTACACTGTAAAGTTTAGTCCACTTTACTGTCTGGCAGGAGTAGCTATTACTTACCCATGATAGAAACTAATGTGTGAATATCAGCAGTTATCAATCATACAGGACAATAGGCAAGCAGCTTGGTGAGAAGGCAACAACTGTTGGCGCAATTAGTAGAAAATGGAAGAAGTTCAAGATGACGGTCAATCTCCCTCGGTCTGGGTCTCCATGCAAGATCTCACCTCGTGGGGCGTCAGTGATCATGAGGAATGTGAGGGATCAGCTCAGAACTACATGGCAGGACCTGGTCAATGACCCAAAGAGAGCTGGGACCACAGTCTCAAAGAAAACCATTAGTAACACACTACGCCGTCATGGATTAAAATCCTGCAGTGCACACAAGGTCCCCCTGCTCAAGACAGCGCATGTCCAGGCCCTTCTGAAGTTTGCAAATGACCATCTGGATGATCCAGAGGAGGAATGGGAGAAGGTCATGTGGTGTGGTGAGACAATAATAGAGCTTTATGTTCTAAACTCCACTTACTGTGTTTGGAAGAAGAAGCATGAGCACAACCCCAAGAACACCATCCCAACTGTGAAGCATGGAGGTGGAAACCTCGTTCTTTGGGGATGCTTTTCTGCAAAGGGGACAGGACGACTGCACCGTATTGAGGGGAGGATGGATGTATCGCGAGATCTTGGTCAACAACCTCCTTCCCTCAGTAAGAGCATTGAAGATGGGTTGTGGCTGGGTCTTCCAGCATGACAACGACCCGAAACACACAGCCAGGGCAACTCCAGACCTGAACCCAATAGAAAATCTTTGGAGGGAGCTTAAAGTCCGTATTGCCCAGCGACAGCCCGGAAACCTGAAGGATCTGGAGAAGGTCTGTATGGAGGAGTGGGCCAAAATCCCAGCTGCAGCCTATGCAAACCTGGTCAAGAACTACAGGAAACGTATGATCTCTGTAATTGCAAACAAAGGTTTCTGTACCAAATATTAAGTTCTGCTTTTCTGATATATGAAATACTTATGTCATGCAATAAAATACTAATTAATTATTTAAAAATCATACAATATGATTTTCTGGATTTTTGTTTTAGATTCCGTCTCTCACAGTAAGACAAGGAAATATCATAGAAATGTTAAAATACACTGGAGGGGGCTTTTGGGATTTTAAGGATCTTTATTACCTTTATAATCAGCTGTTCTGCTTGTTTTGGAGGTGAACATCACGAGACTTGTGTGGTTATCTGACGGTTGATTGTGATTTATTGGTTTGCAAACAACGGTGGAACAGAGAGGAGCAGTCGTAGAAAAACACCAGACATTCTCAAGTTAAAGTCAGTAGCCTACACACGCCTATTCAGAATTTCACTGCAAGGCACTCCACTGCTCTAGTGTCCAGTGGCGGCGTGCTTTTCACCACTGCATCCGACGCTTTGCATTGCACTTGGTGATGTAAGGCTTGGATGCAGCTGCTCGGCCATGGAAACGATTTTATGGAAGTGATTGGAACACCTGAATTCAATGACTCGGAGGGGTGGCCTAAAACTTTTGCAATATAGCCATTTTTCTTATATTCAAAATTTTCCATCTGAACACTGCTGCTGTGAAATGAGCTTTGCTGCTAGTCTATCAAAATCCCACAGCTGTCCTCCAGCACAGCACGAGTTAATCACAACATTCTCAAGAATGTGTCCTGATGTTGATGGGCGTACCGCTTTGCTCATAAAACATTTCTTAATGTTACATAACTTAAATTTATTGGAGTTTAGCTACCAGCCAAAGTTTCAAGAAAATATGAGGTAAGATTTAATTTTGTGAAAGAGAACGTAAAGCTGTCTGAAGCTGCTGTGCACTTTCATAATGATTTATTAATTTACGGTGGCAGAAAACTGCGGCAAGACGACACGCGTCTCCGTGTTCTTATATCTTTGTGAGGAGCAGATTGAATTTAGAAAGTGGGGAGGGTGATTGTTTGGTTTACATATATAAATAATAAAATTTTATTTATATAGCACCAATTCATAACAGGAGTTATCTCATGTCACTTTTCATAGAGAGCAGGTCTGGAACTTTGTATTATTTACCCAACATTCCCACTATGGGCAAGCACTCGGCCACAGGGGCACAGAAATATAAAAGTCTGATGATGTGGTCAAAATCTTTAATGGCTTACATTAAAACCACAAGACAAACAAAAGGTAAAATACAAAAATCATCAATACATTTTTTATATTAGTATAGAGAAATTGCACAATATAAATGTGGATTTATAAATTTATATTTTAATTGAATGTTTTTGGAAAAGACTTTTGGACATTGAGGGCATATTTGTCTTTTCTTAAACTGTTTGAGGTGTTAAGGTTTGCTTTTAGGTTAAAGGTTAGAATCAGGTTTAGGCTGGAGTTACGTTATATGGTATTAATATATTGGGGCGGCATTAGTTCAGTCTGTGGGTGCTTGATTGGGAACTGGGGGGTTGCCGGTTCAAGTCCAGCATGGACGTTTTCCGAAGGTGCCCTTGATCAAGGCCCTAAACCCCTAACTGCTCCTCAGGCGCTGCACAGTGGCTGCCCACTGATCCTAATTAGGATGAGTTAAATGCAGAGAACTACACTGAACAAAACTGTAACTAACACTTTTTGCCCCCATTCATCATGAGCAGAACTCAAAGATCTAAGACTTTCTCTATGTACACAAAAGGCCTATTTCTGTCAAATATGGTTCACAAATCTGTCAAAAGTGCAACACATTCCCTTTGCATAGAGTTGATCAGGTTGTTGATTGTGGCCTGTAGGGCGTTGGTCCACTCCTCTTCAATGGCTCTGCAAAGTCGCAGTCAGGTCGAGACCCCAATGAGGTCGACGTGAGGTTACACGTGGTCTGCGGTTGTGAGGCCGTTTGGATGTACTGCCAAATTCTCTGAAACGCCTTTGGAGACGGCTTATGGTAGAGAAATGAACATTCAATTCATGGGCAGCAGTTCAGGTGGACATTCCTGCAGTCAGCATGCCAACTGCACGCTCCCTCAAAACATGTGACATCTGTGGCGTTGTGCTGTGTGATGGAAGTGCACATTTTGGAGTGGCCTTTTATTGTGGCCAGACTAAGGCACACCTGTGCAATCCCCATGCTGTCTGATCAGCATCTTGATATGCCACACCTGTGAGGTGGATGGATGATCTCAGCAAAGGAGAAGTGCTCACTAATGCAGATTTTGGCAGATTTGTAAACAACATCTGAGAGAAACAGGCCTTTTGTGTACATAGAGAAAGTCTTAGAGCTTTGAGTTCAGCTCATGATGAATGGGGCAAAAACAAAAGTGCTGTGTTTATAATTTTGTTCAGTATAATTTTGTATACTGTGCTGTGTGTAATTGTATGTGACAATAAAAGTTGATTGTTGGATATTATGTTCTCCGGTGACAGTACAAACACACACACCAGTGTGTACATTACTCATCTCACTGTGGGACACAAACCAGTTTCACTCAGTCACATTATGGGAAATCCCCTCAAGGCAAATTGTGATTTGGGCTATATAAATAAAAATGAGAAATGAGAGAAAAAGTGACAAGTTTAATGGTGGGAAGTCACACACAGTGTTCTTAGAAGTACAGTGTGTCTCCTCCAGGCTTCCATATTTCTCAGCTTCTGTTCTGCAGGCAGAGGCAACATCCAGTTTCTGCTATTCTTTCTTTTGTTGCATTCATTTGTTCATCCGCACGGAGAGAGAAAAACTGCATAAGCAACAAACTGGCATCAAGTTTGTACACAGACAATAACATGAACACACAAAACTCAAGAAGCAACCTCCTTAGACGTTGTCAGCTGTATTTCAATTTTGAAAGACGTTTAAAAGTCCTCACAAGTAAGCAATGTGGAGAAACATGTAAATCATCACTTTTTACATCCAAATTGTGGCCTTGATAACCATGCTCTTCTGGAAATATTCAGTTGTTCTCTTTTACATGAGAAATCCAACAAAATCTAACATTTTGACAACGTTGGAGGAGTCAGAAAAGGCGTTTTCATTTCTGTGTGTGCATGTAAGGTTGGAGGAATTAAGCCCGGGGGGGGGTGACAAAGAACAACCTGTGATGGAAGGAAATTTTATCCTGATCTTGGGCATGAAGCAGCCTGCAGAGCTGCTGCAGCTGCCAAAACACACAGGAGTTTAAAAATATACATAAGTTTCAGTAGAGTAGAAAAAGAAATGCAACAAAAGCAGAAAAGACAAAAAACTGAAAGAAAAATGGGAAGTGATTGTAATAGTTTAAAGGTCCAGTGTGATATTTCTGAGGATCTGTTGACAGAAATGCAATATAAGATCCAGAACTATGTTTTCAGAGGTGTATAAAGACCTCACATAATGAACCGTTATGTTTTTATTACCTTAGAATGAGATATTTATATCTACATAACCGCAGGCACCCCCTGCTGTGGAGGTCGCTGTATTTTGTCGTCATGTTTCTACCGTAGCCGTCAACGAACAAACAGCGCTACAGAGCGCGTTTCGTCATCACGCCGTTCTTCTTCTGCTTGTGTAATTCTGGTAGTGTAGACGCCCGTCACTACATTGAATACGTACAAAGAAGAAGAAGAGGGAATAATAATAGTAATATCCAGTCTCTGAGTAGTCTTCTGGTTTATTAGAAGTAATAAGAAGAGAAGTGACATTTGGACAAAAGAAGGAGCAAGAGCCAACAGCTAGACTGAGTCGGGACAGACAGCTGACGGCAGAAATCACGGATTTTGTAGATTTTCCCAGATGGAAGGCTGTAACGTTAATGTGGGACAGATGTTTTCAAAGCGGTGCTGAAGTTGTCTGTTTTGTGCTGGACAGGTAATTAACTTTGTTTGTCAGACTTTAGCGATGCAAAATAATCACAGAGAGACATGTTTCCCCCGTCAGTGGTGTGAAATATGGATTCATTTCAGGCCGCCTACTTATTCTCCAGCCTGTGTTTTGGCTTTGCTGGTTACATTAGCGAGACAATCAACTGATCAGTAACGTTAATTGGCAATAAAACCATAACGTTAGCTTAGAGCATGGCTGCCAACTTTTCAATTTAGTTTGGAGTGAGATTCGATATTAGAGGTCGCTTCATTTTAGGCCTTCTGTGTCG
The DNA here is from genome assembly GCF_014851395.1 of Micropterus salmoides. Taxonomy (NCBI): domain Eukaryota; kingdom Metazoa; phylum Chordata; class Actinopteri; order Centrarchiformes; family Centrarchidae; genus Micropterus; species Micropterus salmoides. The sequence continues at coordinate 34,336,306 of NW_024040041.1, read as the reverse complement.
TATCACACCGCAGGGGTCGAGTGGGTCCTCCCCAAGCAGATTTTTATCATTAAACACTTAATTTTCTGCATCAATTTATGGTGGAAATGTTTTTATCTAGGCTATGACAACAGAAACGCAAAACTCAGGCAGCAGGTGACAATTTAAAATATAAAATATACCAGAATTCAGTAGGCTTTCAAGCAGGCTGTATTTCTTTTTCTTTCATGATTTAGTCGGCCCTCTCCTTTGTGTCTTTGTTTGGGGAAGTTCCTCTTTAAATGTGGTACCTTTTCACCTCAAGGATAAATTAATTAATTTTAATTTAGTTAGAATGCATCTATCCCACATATCTGTGTAATCTGACATCTCCAGAAAGATTTTTAAGAGAATAACATCCTCATTTAATCACAATTCACAATATTTTTCAAAATCTCCCCGCTCTATAATCTGCTGTTCATTACAGATTGAATCCCAGACAGACAGACACAGACTGTCTGGATGAGACCTGTGCAAAACGAAACTGATAACACATCACCACAAATCCTCACTTGTTAACTTCAGCAGCTTTGTGCAGCTCACATTCCCAACAGAGCAAGGCTGCGCTTTAGATTCTACATTTTTATATCGCAAAACTCTACCAGCTACATCACTGCGTGATAGCGGGCTTGCTCGATTCCTGTCACAGCGTCCGCCAGTGTCGCATCAACTGGGTGGAGTGTAATCGCGCCGAGTCGACGCAATTAATTATAGGCTACATTAGTTTTTCCAATGCGTGAGAAAAGTGCTGTATGGCGTGAGGGCGTGTGAAAATTGTCAATTGCGTGAGAGTTGGCAGCTCTGGCTTAGAGCATGGAAGCATTAGCCAGCTAAACCTTTACTGGCTGGTAGAAAAACATTTATTGTTAGTTGGATTGGTTTCATGTAGTGACTCTCTCTCTCCAGCGCTCTGTTTTGGCTTTGTCTGTTACGTTATTGAGAATCAGCTGATCGCTAATAGGCAATTAAACCGCAGCTTCCAGCATCGAAACTCAGATCAGTCAGCTAAACTTTTACTGCGCTGGTAGAAAAAATATGTAGTTGGATTGTAACTTCATGCAGTTCTTCTCCAGACTCTGTTATGGCTTTGTTACATGGACAGAAATTACCTTCCTGAGACAAACAGCTGATGAATATTATAGGTAATAAAATGGTCACAGCAGGGAAGCTCAGATCAGCAGCTAAACTTCACATTTTACTGCCCTGGTGGAAAACATGCATTTCTTTTTACTGCTAATGGTCATATATAACAAGACTGTGTGCCTATCAAGTGACCAATAATAAATACTTACTTAAATACTACGAATTTGCATTAAATAATTGTTATTGGATATTGCTTCCCACTGTGCACACAAATATGTAATATGTACATTCACACGCTAAATGCCCATTAAAACGTTGCACCGTTTTACCACAAACTGAAATTATGGCTGTCACTACTTTATGTTTCTGTTGTATTTCAAAAAATTCAAAGGACATTGTGGTAATATTTGCAGATTACTTGTCTAATTAAGCAAAGCGAGAGGAGCCTTGATCCTCCCCTGACGATGCCTTTGTAAACGTCATGTATGATGTGGTTTATAATGGACTGTGGTGCAGAAACAGTGAGCTCACATTGTCCTGGTATCTGTCAGTGGTCATACTTGATGCACTAGATGTGATAGTGTTTGAGATGTTCTTCATTTTCATTTTCTTCTATGTTAGTCCAGATGAGCCAACCCTCCCAAGATGTAAAATACTTTATTACAGGAGTGTGAGACATCATGTAGCACTTCACTTCTTCATGTGGCTGTTGTTTAATGAAAAAGTAACAATAATATTCAAAAAAACATTTGGTTTTACATCATTTATATAATTTCTTAATATATCTTAAAGAAACCTAATTTCTTGACTGGCAATCCCTTTTATCTCATAGATGACATCTTTGTCCTGCCTCAGCCACCGTAGCTGTACTGCTCGCTTGGGTAGGGGAGGGGGGGTGCATTTCGCGACCCTCACCACTAGATGTCACTAGAACTTACACACTGAACCTTTAAAAGAAGGAAGGGACTGATGTTTGAGAGCACCAGCAGGGGGGCGGCATCGTCACTCACCTGGGTTTGTTTTAAAGACTCGAGCGGCTGAAACTTTAAACGTGCAGAACTCTGTTTGAAATGTGTTTCTTTTCCTCTTATCTGTTCTTATTTTATTCTCTTTTTGTCCCACTGTGTGCGACGCTTGTATCTACATGCATTTCACCAATAACTTCATTGTGGTTACTTGTAATGAATGTGATATGTGGAAAACATTTCCTGGAGCTGCTGTGAAACTGGAACAAAGCCACAGAGTCACAGTGCAGCTGAGTTTAGTCTGAAGAAGCTGAAGGGGAGCGAGAGTTTCTGCTTCTGCGTTTTCACATTTATCCATAGGTGTATTAGTATTCAGATCCTTTACTTAAAAGTACTAATACCACACTGTACAAAATACTGTTACAAGTAAAAGTCCTGCAGTGAAATGTTACTCCAGTGCAAGTACTAAAACCTAATAAAGTACTGCATTGAAAATGTTCTTACAGTAAAAGTACGTGGGTATAATCAGGAATTAAAGTATTAAAGCAGTAAAAGTATGAGTATACTCCAGCCTTGAAGTATTAAAGCAGTAACATGTTGTACTATTATATCTCCTCCTCAGATTCTTCTTCATTAATGTACAGCAGGATGTTGCAGCTGCAGCTCCTTCTGAGCGGTTTAGTTTCAGACTGCAGCTGACGATTCTTTTCATTCTGGATCAATCTGCCGATTATTTCCTCCATCACTACATTGACCCAGAGCCCAAAGAGACTCCTTCACAAGATCAACGTTACTAACAAACGTCAGTGATTACAGTCCGAGGAGACGGAGCAGATCTTACATGTAAAATGACTTTATGATAAAAATAGCCAATTTGTCTCTCAGTTGACTCATTGATTAATCGACTAATTGTCAGCTGTATAAGCTGTTTATAACAAAACCTGTTTAAAAACTCTTCGTATGTTTTATTTGTAAAAGCCTTAGTTTGTAAAGTAACTGAAGCTGTTATAATAGTGAATAGTGAAGTTTAAGTACGTATTTCCCTCTGAGATGTGGTGGAGTCGAAGTAGAAAGTGAAAAGGAACTTTATAATTAATAAAGCTGCTGTCTTCACTACTGAAGCTGAGAGCAGCTGTGATTTTTAACACTCTGTCTCAAAATCAAAGTAAATTATTTTGGACGAAGTCACAGGGCAGGTGATTCATCTGAGATTCAATGGATCAATGATGATGTTAACCAGGTTACATGCAGCTGTGCTCGTTTGCCGTCTGTTAGCTAACATCTACAGTGTGGCAGACGTTATTTAAAGCTTTTGGACTCTTAACTTTCTGTTCAGCTTATTGGCCTGTTTCTAAGTTACTGTTACATTTCGTCTTAAAGAAACCAACAAGCCTCGTCTGTTTCTGCTTCTCAGTTATTTGGAGAGTCTGGCTGTTGCTCAGCGATGCAGCAGCAACGTCGAGTCACCGAAAACATCAACTTGACTGCAACATTCAGAGTAAAGCAACCTTTTATTACCTGGGCTGGAGCCCCGTCTCAGGATCATGAGGTAATTTATATATTTTCTCAGTTGTTTTCTTCAGATATTGACAATCACAGAAAATTTTTTAATGATTAATTTGTGACACATAAAAAATAAAAAACTCACACATGGCCGCTCTCGGCTTCCGTACTTTTTTAATTTGACACTTTTCTACATATTCACTGACTCCCTGATGTCATCATGGAGGAGGGGAAGAGGACTGTGAAGCTCTGCTGAACTCCAGGCCCAGGAGGGTTAAAGCAGCGCTGGAAAATAATGGTGGCCCCACAAAATATTGACACTAATTTGGACATTTTCACTTAGGGGTGTCCTCACTTTTGTTGTCAGCGGTTCAGACATTAACGGCTGTGTGATGTGTTATTTTGAGGGGACAGCAAATTTACACTGTTATACAAGCTGCACACTCACTGCTTTACACTGTAGCAAAGAGTAATTTCTTCAGTGTTGAAACATGAAAAGATAGAATCAGATATTTACAGCAATGTGAGGCGTGCACTCACTTTTGTCAGATTCTGTATATGTATGTAGTTGCTGTCTGGGAAGATGCTAAATTATCCCGTTGTGCTGGGATTTACTGCGTGCAACGTCTAAGGTGTAATACTCTGCAGGAAAACATCAGCAGCAGGACGGGCATCAACACTGTTAAAGAAAAATGACTAAAACATTTATTTGAACTCTCGTTTTATTGTTTCAAACATCAGCATCAGTGAACCATGATGATGATGATGATGATGATGATTGGCTGTTGCCCTCTGCAGCAGCTCAGTGGATGGTGGCCGAGGCAGAGGAAGTGGAAGTGGAGGAGGAGATCACCTTCCCATCAACCACCTCTTCCACCACCATCACCGTCCGCTTGGTCTTAGTGGTCGTGGAGGAGGAGGAGCTTACGACGCTGTGGACAAATCAGAAAACAGATCACTGTTAACTGAATATCTCTGGGGTTTAATTGGACAAATGACATCTGAAGACGTTGATAATGGACGTCTCCATCAGCTGATATTTTGTGTTAGTATTTGAAATTTTTATTTATTTAACATGGAGTGTATTTTTTCTCCACAAGTCCACAAGGATAATTACTGTTACTTATTTAATTACTTGCTTAGGAGATACTACGAGTAAACCCACTTCCTACTTAATTACATGTAATTTACTACTAAAATAGTAATTAACTACATATTTACTAATTTTACTAATTATTTACACGATAATACTACAGATATACAGATTCACTTCCTTCTGAATACTAATTCTACTTATTCACTAAAGTACTACATAATTTACTGTTTTACTACTTATTTACTTTACTAACCAGCTAAGTACTTGTGACTTACTACTAAAAGACTAAATGACTTTTTAGTTAATTAATAAACACTTTACTTCCCTAATATTTTTTATTGGCCTAAAAGTAGGTTAAACCACGTGTACTTTTCAGTTGTACAATATAACTGCCCCCCTCGTTGCTCTCCACAGCCCCGGTATCTGCCCTCCTCAGGTCTGACCGTGAACACCTGAGTCTGCTCTCACCTGCCGCTGGCCTCTCCGTCCAGCAGCCTCCTGTACTCGGCGATCTCCAGCTCCAGCCTGGTCTTGATGTCCAGCAGCATCTTGTACTCGTGTCCCTGGCGCTCCAGGTCGGCCCTGAGCTGCACCAGCTGCTCCTGCAGCATGGTCACCTGCAGGACGAGAAGAGGAGTTCATCAGACTCTGCCGCAGGAAACAGGCTGGATAATGCAGTGAAACACAGACAAACAGGTGGAGGACGGTTTCTGTCTCACCTGCGTCTGGTATCCGGAGAGCTGCATGCTGTAGCGGCTCTGTGTCTCAGCCAGCCGGGCCTCCAGCGACGCTTTCTGCACAAACAAAACACACAGGTTTCTTTCACGACCACGTTCTCCCTCAAGCTTCCATCTACAGGTTGTTACATGTTTCAGCTGTGGCGGCACTGAGCAGCAGTCCTGCACCATCAGGGTTTATACTGATGTTAAAGGATGGGACTTTTCTCCCGTCCTCAGCAGAGAAACGGCCGAACAGGTCGATGATGCAGCAGCTTGTTACGACCCGTATTCAGGTTTTTGTCAGGCCGCGACCTCCAGTGGCAGAAGGAGTCAGGCGACGTAGTATAAAGAGCGACAAAGACCTGTAAGGAGGTGGTGGAGTGGATGGATGAGCTCAGGAGACTGAGGTTCAAATCCCGTGTGGAAGAGAGACAAAGGTGAAGTGTTTTATAGATGAGTTATGTCACGTACTTATTTTAACCCAAACCACCGTCTTTTCCTACACCTGACCAAACTACTACAGCTTCACAACGTTTCCCAAGTGTTAAATGTCATGTGACGTAGGTCATGTGACTTACTGAAGGTCTGCACACAAATCGACCTTTTTAGTCGTTCAGATATGAGGACGTGTTGGTGATGTTTCAACGTTGGACCAGTTATAAATGCAATAAACTTCTGTTTAAATAAAAATCTGAATCCCTGAAAAAAAACTACTGACATTTGATTCAGTTTCAATTTTGCCAATTTCAAATGTTGACGTCCAATCAATCAATTCAGCTGTTTGTCGCTGACATATCTGTGTTTCCGTTGTCCGGGCGACGGGACCAGCAGAGTCGGAAAGCAGCTAAATACATTTACTCAAGTACAGTTTCTTTTTCTTTTTCTTTTTCTTTTATTTATTTATTTTATTTTGTTTTATTTCTTTTACTCAAGTACAATTTTTTATTTATTTATTTATTTTATTACTTTTTTTACTTAAGTACAATTCTGAGGTACTTGTATTTCTATTTTCTGCTACTTTATACTTTTGCTCTGCTACATCTCAGAGGGACATGTTGTACTTTTTACTGCACAATATTTATCTGATAACTTTACTTACTTTGCAGATTCAGATTAATAATACAAAATAAAAATAACATGTTTTATTATGAATGAAGTTAATACTTTATTGATCCCTTGATGAAATTCATAAGCTTGGCCAGCTGTATATGAAGTAATATAAATAAATAAATAAAGTGATGAACACATGAATGCATCAATATTTAGGTATTATCAGGTAATTTAATATAATATTCTGCATAATGAATACCTTTACCTTTTGGTACTTTAAATATTTTATTTATTAATTAGCGACACTCACCATGCTCAGCGTGGACTGCAGCTCGATCTGCAGAGACTGCAGCGTCCGTTTGACCTCCGTGACCTCCGTCTTGGACGTCTTCAGGTCCACCGTCTGAGTGATCACCTCTTTGTTCAGAGTCTCCGTCTGCAGCCGACACAAACACACACAGCTCCGGTCTACACGAGAACGCAACGCGCACGCCAATCTCTGCGTGCACAGGAAGTGATGTCATGGCGTTTTACCTTCGTGTGGAACCAGATCTCCAGCTCTTTTTGGTTCTTGGCGGCGATGGCCTCGTAGTGCTCTCTGATCTCGGCCATGATCTTGTTGAGGTCTTGTGCTGGAGCGGCGTCCACCTCCACGTGGACCTGACCGCTCATCTGAGCTCGCATCGCCAGCAGCTCCTGGAGACAAAACAAGAGAAGACGTCAGTTTACGGAGTTCTTCCTTCGTTCTTTCATGGATATTTATTTTACTCCTTGTCTGAAGCGGTTTTAATAATCAATAACTGAAAACACAAACTCTTTGTTGTTGTTATTGTCTGTATCTTTTACAATGTCACATTGAACTAATGCAAAAATACAATTTAAAAATCTTTATTTATTAGCAATAAGAAAATGTATAATAGGTGGCTTTCTATCTGCAGTGTGTGTTTGGGTGTAATGAGCAGCACGGCCTGTAGGGGGAGCTAGTGGAGCTTTTACACTGTTAATCCTGTAGATGCTTCTCCGGTATGGAAGTCTGGGGCTGCCGATATTCAAACAAAATCAATTTATCAGGCTGAAACATACTTCTCTATTGATGTGTGTGTCATGGACGACAAAAATTAAAAGCAAATTAAAAAACAAAATTTTTTTTTAATGTGAAGTTTGAAAACTTATAATTACTGTAATAATACCAAAATTATAAACTATTTTCAGTATACTACAGAGAATAACACAATGACTACTGAACTGAACTTATTTTACATCGGCAAACAATAACATTTTTTACTTTTGTTAATTTGTTCCAATAAAAATTAGACGTGTTTTTCGTGCTCACTGACCTCCTCGTGGTTCTTCTTGAGGAAGATCAGCTCCTCCTTCAGACCTTCGATCTGCAGGCTCAGGTCGGCCTTGGCCAGTTTCATTTCCTCCAGCACCCTCTTCAGCCCGGCGATGTCGGCTTCCACCGACTGACGCATGGCGAACTCGTTCTCGAACCTGCAGGAGGAGGAGTGACCGGTATGATGCTCAGCTCGTTGTACAAACATGATTAAATCTGTTATTAGAGCTGCTATTAAAAAAATATAAATATGCAGTGCTGGTGCCCTAAATGCGTCTTTCAGTCTGCGTAGGTGAAGGTCAGCACAGAGGCTGATCTCATGATAACTTTGATGATGTTTAAGACCTAGTTTGAAGCCTTTTGTGACTGCTGGCTCATTATAAATGAAACGCGCTTTAGCAGTTCAGTTTAAGTCTGTCACTCTCCACTCTTTGATTTCCGGCAGCTGTCAGAGTTGAAATCTCTTATTAGGAACAGATTTATGAGTGAAGCCCTGAGGGTCAGAGCCGCTCCTGAACAAACATGCATATCTCACCTGTCAATCAGTGAACACCTGAGACTGTTTAACAGTGTCGCTGTTTCTGTTCACATGCTGCTGTGGTTTCACCGACTCATTCACCTGCTGATCAGACCTGATAAAACTGATGCAGGTCAGCGACGCTCATCTAAACTACTTTACATCAACAAGTACTGCTGCTGCTACAGCTAGTACTGTTACTGCTGCAGCTGTACTAATACAGCTTCTACTGCAACTGGTACTGCTACTACAATTACTGTTGCTGCTACAGCTGTTTGTACTGCTACTACTACGACAGTGATTCTGTAGTATTACTAATATACTACTTGTGTTTATTGCTTCTTCGACTACAACTAGTGCTTCTACTACAGTTACTTGTAAAATAGTATTACTATAACTGCTACTACTACAACAGTAAGTTCTGCTGGCAGGGACTCACTTGCTCCTGAAGTCGTCTGCGGCCAGGCGGGCGTTGTCGATGCTGAGATGGACGGCTCCGTTCACCTTGACGGCGACCTGGATCTGGAGAAGACAAACCACTCTCATGTGAGAACCAAAACTCAAAAGAATTTTCTCTTCCAGGACGCCAAATGTACGTTTCCAAGGTCATTCGCTGATCCTGCACATGTTACCTGTGAGGATGAGTTTTACCTTGGCAGTGATGTCAGCGATGGTGGCGTAGAAGGCGCTGTAGTCCCTGGACTTGGGACCGACCTTGCTCTCCACAAACTGCTTGATCTTCAGCTCCAGCTCGCCGTTGGCCTTCTCCAGGGCGCGCACCTTGGCCAGGTAGGTGGCCAGGCGGTCGTTCAGGTTCTGCATGGCGAACTTCTCGTTGCCGATGAGGCTGTCGTCCACGCCATGGTTGACGGAAGAAAGGTAGCCTCCACCCATGGAAGCGCAGGAGATGCGGACCTCGGAGCCTCCTGCTCCTCCGTACACGCTGCTACCCTTCCTGATGGTGGAGCCGGAGGACCTCACGGACCTGGAGATCGAGCGAGATGAGAAGGTGGAGGTCATGATGGATGCTTTCTTTCTGCTGCGGCTGGAGGCGACACAGAGAGGAGAGTGAGGCGCCGCAGGAGTTTCGCCTCCTATTTAAACCTCCTGCAGCCAAAGAGCCATCAATCACTGCGCAGATACCGTGACAGCAGCTGAGGCGGGGAGTCAGGTATGCGCACGGGGAGGCCCGTCCTGGGTGTGGCAGGCGAAAGGTCGGGGAAAAATGTAACCATAAAAAACTTACTTGCATGACTGTGATGGGTTGTTTATCAACGGCAGAGGTAGGTCTCCTGAACATCCCGGTCTTATGTGACTTACAGAGTGCAATTACCAAGCAGGCCCCTGTGTAAACTAATCTGCCCAAACACGCAGCAGAGTACCATAGTTTCAGTCAAAAGTAAGAGTTCAATTATGGAAGTAAACTGCTGCGAAAGCTTCAGGGTTTCAGAGAAAGCTTGTGTTTGTGCGTTGGAGATAATTATATGGTTGCAGGGGAGTCTAAATGGCAACAAATACAAGTTAAAGTTAATAGTCACATGTGAAACCACATCCTTTGCAATTATTCAGTTCCATTCAAGTCACTTCATTTTCCCAGAGGGGCAGTTGCAGAGGCACATCGAGTAACGAGTAACACAATACAGGAAATAACACACGCAGCAAACAGTGCTGCTGGTTTAGAGTCACAGTGCTGAAATAGGCTAAACACATTATGGTACTCAATAATAGTAAAGTGCAGTGTGCACATTGAATGGATTACAAAAGACGGACTAGTTTATTGCTCTATTTTTGGAGACAAGAATGAATCCCGTGATGGCGAGCATGAAGACCTGCAGGAAGATGCTCATAACTTTAATTCTAAATTACAAACAACAAAGCGATGACAAATCCAACAAAGGTTTTTAAATTTGTTTGTGTGCAAGAGATCAACTCTGTGAATTCAAGGGTTTCGTACCAATTAAGAGTCTCAGAAAAATTTGTATTTTGATTGATTTACAGAAAATTATAATTTAGCTGGATGTTGCACATTCAGTAGTTGTTTTTTATTTATAATTGGCACATTTGTTTTTTCACATTAGATTTGCAGGAGCTTACTGCAAAATGCAAATCTTAAAATACATCCTTTAAAGTAGTCCTCTGGAGGCCGGCGGCAGCTTCACCAGGAGTCACCATGTGACATCTCAACTTCACTCACAGCTACGTCGGTGAGTAATTTTGCTCTGCTGCCGTTTTGGGACCTTTACTGTGTATGATTACCGTCCCCACTCTCTCGCAGCAGCAGGTCACCTGAGTGGAATTTACCCGCTTTCACCCCGAGCCTCTACAGAGGGCTCGGAGCACGAGAGGGCCACGTTTTGATCCGTTAATAGCAAAGCTATTTCGTTTGCTTATATTTCTGTACAATCATTTAGATTGTAATCTGCATGAGAAATACAGAAAAAGAAAAGTTGGTTATAACAATCAGCTTCTTATTCTGATCAATTAGACCTTTATTTTGTTTTTATTATGTTGTTTTGTGAGCACATTTCTTAACATCTACTTTCACGTTATAGTTAGTAGTTTATTGAACAGCCACCTTTTCATTACTCTCCACTATGAGCCTTTTTATGACCACCTCTCCCCATTCCAACCTTTGTCAAACCACACACCCAGTGTCCCATCTTTCATCACCGAGGCTCGACAGAGTCGCTCACACCCCGATCAACAGTGCAAACAATGCACATTTTACACAATGGAGGGTAAGTAGAGCTCACCTCCTACCCCTCATGGTTTCCTGCCAGTGTTGCATGACTTTCTCTGCTCTGTGGCACAATGACAGCAGTGTTGAAGGGTGCCAATCCTTCACTTTACCCTTGGTATCTGCCAGCAGTAATCCACCTCTGCAGGCCCTACCAGTTTGTTTTTTGACATGACCCTAATCAGAGTTCGTTTCCAGCTCAACTCACCTGTCAAAGCAGTGATTCATCAGGTTTTTCAGGAGTGTCAAGTGTGTAGAAAGCACAGTATACTTAAGTTTCATTCCAAGATTAGTAACTGATATCTGAAGAGTGACACTTTCAAAAGACTTTTTGTTGTGTTATTGGCTCCTGTTCAGGGATCTTGCATAACGAGACACATGGGGCAGTTTTGTTGTGCACAACATTAAGTAGCACAGCTACAAATGTCCACATTCCTGCTCTTTAATATTTTATGGGCACAAATGCTCAGAACACAGTGCAGTAGTAGAATCATGATCGTACAAATAACTTTATTATAATATTATCTAGTTCTAAAGTAACTATTTGACACTAAAACATGTTAAGGGACAAACATATCACCATGATATAAAAACTCCAAAAGTACATTGATGCACAGTTACCTCTTATACCGCAGTGATCCTTCTTCCCCAAATGAACATTATTTTATATTCTGTTACACGCATTTGTGGAAAACACAAAAATAGTTCAGTGCTACACAATGCTGGTTAGAAATATAAACAATCAACAGTGGAAGTGTAATTTAATATAAAATAGCTGCTATTTAGTTGTGTAATGACAACAAATACAAATTATATATATATATAATTATATATAAAACAGAATTAGTTGTATATCACATCTGGTTGTTAAATGGATGATACCTGATGTCCACTAAATTATGTTTTTTAACTGTTCTCCACCTGAAGTTTTGTAACAGCTTGAGCTACTGATAGTTTCACAGACTGACATAATGTAAGTAAGTCAAATTTCCGCAGCTAATTTTGATATAATCTAAGTTCAGACGACACTTACTTTCAGTCACATTTTAGTCATTTTTATCCTTCATAGTTTGTCTAGTTTTAGTTCATGGCAACTAAAAATTTTTTATTTGACAAAAAGTCATTACATCTTAGTAAACTTCAGGTGAAATGCATTCTCTCTTTAAAGGGGCTACACGTAGTGTTCAGCGGCCTCCAGTGGTGCGGTTTCAGATTGCAACCTCCTTCCAAAGTGTGTTCTCGTCCACAAGCTCGAACTGATGAGCGATCAGAGTCTGACTCACCAGAGACCGCTTCACACAGCATCCTGGAAACTCAGGTCTACTCCCACTTCAACATTGCAGTAATATTTCTATCAGCTTGACGTTGAACTAATTATTACATTACGTCACATTTATTCATGTAGCTTCAGGAATTGAACCCGGGTCTCTCATACCAAAGGCATGTGTCTCATCTGCGCCATCAGCACCCCCAATAATCCGTGCTCGTTGCTTGATAATGTTACACTGACTGCATTTAGCCGACATGAGACGTCGGTGTTAGCTCGCCTGTCTGCTTTTTAATAAGTATTTGTGTATCTGTCAGCGGAGGCTCAGCTGTTTCAGCACAGCTACATGTATTGGATGATAATGAAAACGCTTAGTGAACTAGATTAAATGTTATGAGATTGTTGCCACACTTTATAACAGGTAGACCGCAGTAAGCAACGTTGCTGTAGTGAATTCAATTCAATTTTATTTATATAGCGCCAAATCACAACAACAGTTATCTCACAGCGCTTTTCATAAAAGAGCAGGTCTAGACCGTACTCTATGATGCTATTTACAGAAGCCCAACAGTTCCCACCAAGAGCAGCACTAGGAGACAGAGGCAAGGAAAAACTTCCTTTAAGAGGCAGAAACCTCGAGCAGAACCATGGCTCAGGGTGGGCGGCCATCTGCCTCGACCGGTTGGGGTGAGAGAGAGAGAGAGAGAGAGAGAGAGAGAGAGGGAGAGGCAGCCTACACAATATACATACAGAGGTACACACAGTGAAGGTGATGTTGCTATAGACTAAATGAAAAATGGTTAATGGTAACCATCGTAATGCTAATGATTATAATAACAATAATAACAATAAGACTAGCAACAATAGTCGTTGCAGTAGAGGGTGTCGAGCAGGAACACGGGGGCAGCAGGTGACCCGCAACCACAGATCCAGACTCCACAGCTCCAGAGCCAGAAAACCTGCAGGAAGTGATAGGAGAGAGGAGAGAGACGAGAAAGCACAAGACTACCAGAAAGGGGAGAAGTTGTGTTAGTAACATGCAATAATGGGATGAGGTTGCATACAGAGGGAGAGAAAGTAGAGGAGAGAGGAGCTCAGTGCATCATAGGAAATCCCCCGGCAGTCTAGGCCTATAGCAGCATAACTAAGGGATGGTTCAGGACTACCTGAGCCAGCCCTAACTATAAGCTTTATCAAAGAGGAAAGTCTTAAGCCTACTCTTAAATGTGGAGATGGTGTCTGCCTCCTGAACCCAAACTGGAATCTGGTTCCACAGGAGAGGAGCTTGATAGCTGAACGCTCTGGCTCCTAGTCTATTTTTGGAAACTCTAGGAACCACAAGTAACCCTGCATTCTGGGAGCGCAGTGCTCTGGTGGGGTAGTAAGGTACTATGAGCTCTTTAAGATAAGATGGTGCCTGACCATTAAGAGCTTTGTAGGTAAGAAGAATGATTTTAAATTCTATTCTGGATTTTACTGGAAGCCAATGCAAAGAAGCTAAAACAGGAGAAATGTGATCTCTTTTCCTGGTTCCTGTCAGAACACGTGCTGCAGCATTCTGGATCAGCTGAAGAGTCTTAATGGACTTTTTCAAGCAGCCTGATAATAAGGAATTGCAGTAATCCAGCCTAGAAGTAACAAATGCATGGACTAGTTTTTCTGCATCATTTTTAGACAGGATGTTCCTGATTTTCGCAATATTACGTAGGTGAAAAAAGGCGGTCCTTGAAATTTGCTTAATGTGAGACTTAAACGACATGTCCTGATCAAAGATAGCTCCAAGATTCCTCACAGTGATGCTGGAGGCCAGGGCGATGCCATCCAGGGAAACTATATCTTTAGATAATGCGTCACGGAGGTGCTTAGGCCCCAGAGCAATAACTTCAGTTTTATCTGAGTTTAACATGAGAAAATTACAGGTCATCCAGGTTTTAACATCCTGAAGGTACATTTGAAGTTTAGCTAACTGATGAGTTTCATCTGGCTTGATCGATAGATATAACTGAGTATCATCTGCATAACAATGAAAGCTTATGGAATGTTTCCTGATAATATTGCCTAAAGGAAGCATATATAAAGTGAAGAGGATTGGTCCAAGGACAGATCCTTGAGGAACTCCATGACTAACTTTGGCATGCATGGAGGACTCATCATTAACATGTACAAACTGAAATCGATCTGATAAATAGGACTTAAACCAGCTTAGAGCGGTTCCTTTAATGCCAATGAAATATTCCAGTCTCTGCAATAGGATCTGATGGTCAATGGTATCAAATGCAGCACTTAGATCTAATAAAACGAGTACAGAGACAAGTCCTTTGTCTGATGCAATAAGGAGGTCGTTAGTAATTTTCACAAGTGCTGTCTCTGTGCTATGATGAGCTCTAAATCCTGACTGAAAATCCTCAAATAAACTATTGCTCTGTAGAAAGTCACACAGCTGTTTAGCAACTGCTTTCTCCAGAACCTTAGAGAGAAATGGAAGGTTAGATATAGGTCTATAGTTGGCTAAAACATCCGGATCAAGTTTGGGCTTTTTCAGAAGAGGTTTAATTACAGCTACTTTAAAGTACTGAGGTACATAGCCTGTTGATAAAGATAGATTGATCATATCTAGTATAGAGGTGCTGACTAAGGGTAAAACATCTTTAAGCAACCTAGTCGGGATGGGGTCTAAGAGGCAGGTTGATGGTTTAGATGAAGAAATTATTGAAGTTAGCTGGTAAAGATTGAGGGAAGCAAAACAGTCTAAACATGTATCTGGTTCTACAGCTGTTTCTAAGGTTCCTGAGTTTAGAGATAAGTCGGTGCCAGTTGAGGGCAGGTCTTGGTGAATTTTGTCTCTAATAGTTAGAATTTTATCATTAAAGAAGCTCATGAAGTCGTAACTACTGAGAGCTATGGGAATACTTGGCTCAATAGAGCTGTGACTCTCTGTCAGCCTGGCTACAGTGCTGAAAAGAAACCTGGGGTTGTTCCTATTTTCCTCTATTAATGACGAGTAGTACGCTGCTCTGGCATTACGGAGGGCCTTCCTATAAGTTTTAAGACTATCTTGCCAAATTAAACGAGAATTTTCCACTTTGGTGGAACGCCAATTCCTCTCAAGTTTCCGCGATATTTGCTTTAATTTGCGAGTTTCAGTATTATACCATGGAGCTAACCATCTTTGTTTTAGTATTTTCTTTTTTAGAGGGGCTACAGAGTCGAGTGTCATTCGCAGCGAGCCTACAGCACTATCAACAAGATGATCGATTTGGGAGGGACTGAAACTAGCATAGGAGTCCTCCGTTACTTTGTGACTAGTCTGTGTACCTGAGTGTAAAGCCACAAAATATCTTAATTGAACTTTACGAAGCAAACGGCGACAGTTTCTTGGTGCTTGTTGTTTCTGTGTCTTAGTGGAATCTTTCAGGAAAACGCATGCAGAAAATCCAGTCCACATAAAACGCAGAATAGTGGCTGTTCCAAGCAACAGAGGAAGCAGATGCGTGATTCATTCTTATGTGATGTGGCGACCCATTCACAAACAGGCAGGAAAAAAGGGATTTCATTAAGAAGCTACATGTAGTCTATTTAACTCTTTGAAGTTGTACTGGAATGGCTTGCTGCTTATCTTAATCCCTTGCCTTGTTGTTAATTATGTGCCATACAAATTAACTTGCCTTCTAACCCGCAGGCTGTTGAATCTTCTCCAACGTCAATATCCGGACACATCAAAGATTTGACAGAAGAGAACAAGCTGCATAACTGCAAACAATTGCTTGGGAAATCAGTAATTAGGTTTGATATGAAGGGAGTGGCATAAATATATCCGCACAGAGGCTGTATGATTGACAGACTTGCGTCTTGCTTGCTTTACTCTCACATATCTTAATGAAGATATCCGAATCGTCTCTTCCAAAAGTCTGTTGATGCAACCTTTTCGTTGTTTCATTGTTTTTCCTGTTGTTTAGGTATCAATAAAACTTCTGGCCATTTGTGAGGCTGATGTGGTGTTCGAACAATAATGCTGCGATGATGTGTTGAGAAGAAACCCGCTTGACACTGTTCTTGATCAATCAAGGAGTTCAGCATCAATTACAAGCTCTGCAGCAGCTTGGAGAGAGACCCAGCCCGATGGCCACTCTGTCTCTCTGTACATCAAACACAGCTTATATAGGATACTGTTTAATACTGTTAGGTACCATAGAAGGGTTTGAGTCTGCAAAGTAAAAGGTCAAACCCATAGGAGGGTACAGTACTATTCTGAGGTAACAAAACAAGGGGTTAGAGGTCAAATTCTATAGAAGGGTTCAGTCCCTACATAACCACCAATCACTGCTCTTCCCTTAGGAGGTCAATGACCCTCTGTCCTGCTGCTACAGTGCTATTTTGAACTGTCATGAGTCAAATGCATAAATATTGGATACTACACTGAACTTGCCCGTATTGCTAAAAAAAACAAGTAATATATCACATGGATAATTTATGTAAAATATTTGACGCAGCTTCAGATGTGATGGCTGGATAACGCTGATCTTATTGGTTCCTGTTTCAGCTTGAGAGTAGATTGATTCTTAGTCGTGCAGACCACAATCACCTGAGAGATGAAAGCCTTTTTGCCAATGTGTTGCCTGTTCTGCTTCGTGATGGTGATTTTGCAATGCCTGATGAAGACCTGTTAGCTCGAATCGTTGCTCATCTAAAGTTAATTGCAGCTGTTTTTACAGTGTGCAGATATTTAGTTTGCTTTGTGACCCAGCACCTGCAGATGTTTTTTGTGTGTGCGTACCCTGCACGCTTTTTGACTAAAACCATCAAAATCAGGGCGGTGTGGTGGTGCTTCAGCTCCAGTCTTGAAGGGCTGCTGTTTGTTTTACAAACCACCAGGTGTCACTGTAAAGCAGAAGCTTTGAATCTTTTTTTGTGGCACAAATGGAAAGAAAGCTCCACAAGGCTTCATCCGGACATCACGGCCATGAAAGAAACAAGAATGACAGACAGAAAGTGTTTCTGACTGAACTTATTTGATGTTGAGTCCATTCTTTCGTTAATGGAGATGAAGTCACCTTGGAAAAACATGTTAGTAACCCTGGAAAACAACTCTGGTTCATTTAAATGATTTTGTTAACTTCCTATAGTTTGTTGTACAGACAGATTTTAACTACCTCAACTCATTTCCATCCAGGCTGACTTCACCTGCTTGTACTTCGAGTATTTCCATTTTATGCAGCTTTCTACTTCCACTCCACCACACCTCAGAGGGTAATACTGTACTTTTTACTGCAATCCATGAGTCTGACAGCTTTAGTTACTTTACAAATTACTGTATTTGATCGCCTTCCTGTCAAGTGAAAACCCAAGTATCTCAGGTGTTAGTGATAACTTGCAGGATGAACAGGATATAAAGGAGTTAAAACATCTGCAGCAGTAAAATCCAACATCCACATGAATGCAGCAGGAATATTAATCCAGAAACATCAGTTATAACAGAGAAACTCTGACAGGAATATTTTACTTGACTGCTTTTACTTCAGTAAGGTTTTGAGTGCAGGAGTTTTACTTGTAGTGCAGTGTAGTGATTCAGAATACTTCTTCCCCCATATTGTACATACTGGTTCATGACATGGTGAAGACATGGAGATGCAGATGTAACTGAATAGAAGTTTTCCACCTGCTGATTACTGCAGATGGTGTTTATTGTAATGGTTTGTCATACTGTGATGCGGGTGGAAATGTTTTGTCCCTGTGAAGATTTATAACTGATGTTACACAACAACTGCCATAAAAATATTAACAATATATTTACTTTTGTTGCCTTCATTTTATATCCTGACTGAAAAAGACTTCTGTTCTCGTAGATAAAAATCATTCCATCTGATGTGTGAGTGTGAAATAAAAGCACATGAACCACAGAAACAATGTCAGACTTCATTTTTATTGAAGAACCTGAGAGAGACTCAGTTCACAGCATCTGATTGGTCGGAGGTGTTTCCTGTTTTATTTGCTGCTGCTGGTCACCACATATCCAGAGCTGTCCACTTCCTGCACTATGGTGATGACCCTGGTGGTCTTGGTGGTGGTGGAGGTGCTGCAGAAACACGGGACGGAAAATAATTGATTCAGTTAATTTCTCTTTTTTCTGTCTAAAGATACTTGAAAAGATTTTTTAAATGCAATGTGTCAAATTGTGATTTCTAATCAGCAAATGTTAGCATGCTAACACGCTAAATTAAGATTGTGAACATGGTAAACATTATACCTTTTAAGCTTCAGCATGTTAGCTTGCTGCTGTTAGCATTTCTGGTTTTCTGGTCTGAGTTTCCAGAAAAGAGTCAAGAAGTAATCATCAAGTAGAAGTGATGAACTTTGGTTAAAGATGGTTGTGAGTCTTTGTCCTCAAGTACTTGTTCAACATGTTTTTAAAGAGTTAACGGCTGTGAACGACTGTTTCCTCCACTCACCTGTTAGTTTCTCCGTCCAGCAGCCTCCTGTACTCGACGATCTCCATCTCCAGCCTGGTCTTGATGTCCAGCAGCATCTGGTACTCCTGGGACTGCCTCTCCAGCTCGGCCTTCAGCTGCGTCAGCTGATCCTCCAGCATGGTCACCTGGTTCTGGTAACCCGTCAGCTGCATGGTGTACCGGTTCTGAGTCTCATTCAGGGTGGCCTCCAACGACGCTTTCTGCAGGAGAGAGGAGCTGGATCAGTTTTATTATTACCTCACTAAGACACTGGACATAAAAGAAGTGATGAGACGTGATGTTCACCATGCTGAACTGGGACTGCAGCTCGATCTCCAGGCTCTGCAGCGTTCGTTTGAGATCTGTGATCTCGGATTTGGACGACTGGAGGGTTTCTGTGCTGATAGCGACTTCTTTGTGAAGGTTTTCTGTCTGTAGAGGAAACAGCACGTTATTAACATGTTGACCTGATGATGGCGCTAGATGGAAAGTCTGAGGATCACCAAAGTTATTACAGTTCATCCTGAGGGGAGCATGAAGGTCTGAACCACATTTCATCACAATGTTTCAGTCTGAACTACAGGGGTGGACGGACAGACGTGAGTCCAAGAGTCTCTAGCGTGGCTAAAATCAGGTCCTTACCTTTGCATTGAACCACGCCTCCAATTCTTTGCGGCTTTTGGTAACAGTGGCTTCGTAGTGCTTCCTGACGTCCTCTATGACCTTATTGAGGTCCTCTGCTGGAGCCGCATCCACCTCCACGTTCACCTGACCGCCCATCTGAGCTCGCATCGCCAGCAGCTCCTACAAGGTGACAGTGTTTAATGTCATTTAGCCATTTTATTTACCCCAAAACTCTTTTAGACCTGAAAGCCCACTGACCTCCTGGTGGTTCTTCTTGAGGAAGATCAGCTCCTCCATCAGACCCTCGATCTGCATCTCCAGGTCAGTCCGACTCAGAGTCAGCTCGTCCAGGACCCTCTTCAGACCTGCGATGCCGGCCTCAACTGACTGACGCATGATCAGCTCGTTCTCGTACCTGAAAAACACGACAGTGAGTTTCAGGAAAGTCTCCTGAATGTTTTCATGATTGGGAAGAACAAGATCTAAGAAAGACAACTTGTGCAGGATTCTTTCATGTTGCATCCTTGATGCTCGATTTGATGTTGGTCGAAACAAAATCTCACACTCACCTGACTTTGAAGTCGTTGGTGGCCAGGTTGAGGTTGTCGATGGAGAGGACAAGGGCGGCGTTTCTACTAGCTGCAAAATAAATCTGAGCAGGAAGGAAGAGAAAAATTATATGAACAACTGGCAGTTTGGCTAAAGGGCTTCCTTTTACTGCGTGCACAATTATTAGTATTTTGACCAAATCATCATTTCATGCATATTTTCTATCTCTAAACTGTATAATTTGGAATGCTTATTAGCATATCAGATGATGTGTTTGTGTAATGAGGGATGGTGTGGCCTAAGGAGATCAAGACCCTATATCAAGCTATGCATATTTAGGCAGCTTCACTGCTTCAGGTAAAATGGGCCAACACTGAAAAATAAAAATTGTAAAATGCCCCTCAGATAGATGCAACACCTCAAACTTTTGAGGCATGACCACCGGACAATGAAACGTTTTGTGGGTTTTAAGGCCACGTTTAAAATCATCCACAGTCTGTGGTGTCCTGAGGTGGTCAGGGAGAGCATTTCACAGACCGGGAGCAGCTGAGCAGAAAGCGCAATCTCCCATTGTATGGAGCTTGGTCCTGGGAGGTTACGTGTGGAGGTCTGTGGGGGAGGAGTTCCTTGAAGTGGGGGGGGGGGGGGGGGGGGGGGCTTCACCATGGATGCACTGGCGGATAAGGAGGGAGACCTTGTACTCAATCCTGAGTGAGACAGGAAGCCAGTGCAGTGATTTGAGGATTAGGGTGATGTGCTCGTGTTTGCGCACCTTCAGCAGGATCCTAGCAGCGCTGTTCTGGATGTAGTGCAGCTTCTGAAAGCTTTTCTCAGGGATCCCGGTGAGGAGCGCATTGCAGTGGAGGAGACAAAGGCATGGTCAAGCTTTGCCGCATCTCCAGAAGTGAGTGTGGGACAGAGTTTGGCGATGTTCTGGCAGTGGAAGGAGGGGGTCTTGCAGAGATGTGTATTGTGAGCCTCAAAGGTCAGATGAGAGTCCATTTTAACACCCAGGCTGGTGGCTGATGTTGAAAGTGGAATATCTTGGCCAGAGAAGGTGATGCTGGTAATGTCAGATGACCGAACGTGGTGTGGAGTGCCGACTAAGATGGCTTCAGTCTTTGAGCTGCAGAAAGTTTTTATCCACACCCCTACCTCCTCCAGGCAGGCGGTCAGAGTGGATGATGGCAGCCCAGCAGAGGGGGCTGGGTTTGTCCTGAGGTAGAGTTGACTGTCATCAGCATAGCAGTGGAATGAAATTCCATGCCCCCTCTGCCCCTGGAGTGTGTGGGGACATCAACATGTTGTTGGAGGTTGAGGCAGTCCAGTAGTTGCAGAAACTCTAACTAAACTAAGTATAATAATGCTGAGTTGGTTTTGGGTGGCCGGTAAATGAGGAGCATTGTCATGGGGAAGGGGGTTTACATTTATATGCTAGGCATTCAAATGAGGACAGTGCAGGCAGTGCGAGATGAAAAAGCTCCAAGTTCTGTCGGTGTATGATAGCTTGGCCGCCACCACGACCAGTACTGTAGGCTTTCCCCAGGTAGCTGTAACAGAGGGGACAGATTTCATTTAGTGCTGAGTAAACCCCTGGCTGGTGCCATGTTTCTGTTAGGCACATGAAGTCTAATCCCTTGTCTATGATGTGGTCTTGTATGAAGGATGCTTTATTTGTGAGGGATTGATTCAATTCAAGTTTATTTATATAGCGCCAAATCACAACAACAGTCACCTCACAGCGCTTTTCATAAAAGAGCAGGTCTAGACCGTACTCTATGATGTTATTTACAGAAGCGAGAGAGAGAGAGAGAGAGGGCAAGAGAGGAACAGAAAGAAAGAGTGAGAGAGGGGAGGCAGGCAGCCTACACAATCAGGATTGTGTATTGAAAAGTTCTATTTTGAGTGTTGATGCTGTGGTAAATCTCTGTAGAGGCCGTAGTACACTGGAATCCACTCCACGTTTTCTGGCCTGCTTAGTGTGGCGAGATCTCGAGGTGTTTCCCGTGCTGATCAGCTGAGCATGAAGAGATCTTGCAATGCAATGTTGCTAGCACCGAGACCGACACTGCTCTGACGTGCGACAGTTGTCCAGATGGATGGAATGTTTGAAGCGAGTGCCCAGGCTGATAGTTAACAAACTTTCGATGGGAACTTCTGTGTTTATGTAACATGGATGGCGCTGAAGTTCAAGTTCTTTGATGGCTGCAATGCACGTTGAAATGGTGGTGTGGTTGAGATTTAGCAGCTGTGGGATGGAGTACTTGAGCTTCATGCCTGTCGTTAGCCTGGAGCTAGCCGTTAGGCAAACACAGAGAACGAGGACTGTCAGGCACAGCGAGAAAATGGTCCATATCATGTCAGCGGGGTGCACAAGGCACGGAGGACTGGTTTGAGGCAGCTCACAACTAGCTACCAGCTGCAGAGGTATTGGCCCTAGGCTTGAGGCCGAACCGGACTGGGACAGCTAGATGGCTGCCCCGGGAGTATAGCTCATAGTGGCAGCGCTGGAATGACTAAGAAATCGGGGTGTTCACCGCTGACAGCGGGAGGTGACCAACAATCTGCCTATGTTGGAGGAGATGGCAGTAGATGAGTAAAGCCTTCAATTTCGTGTCGATCCGTACAAAAACTCAAAAGCAAAATACTGTTCAGAACGAGAAAATGGCGGAGAAGCGGCAAACAACAAACGCCAGCGTACTCTCCTCTCTCCAGGATTCCTCCTACTTCACACTTCCTGCTGCATTTGCACCATCAGGGCCTGTCAATCATCAAAATATCAGTTTCTTGATTTGTTCACAATGAACTTTTGCTGAAGCAACAACCACAGCCTCCAAAATGCTGTTCAAAGGTGTGTGTTGTCGTCCCTGACTGCAAATCTGACATTTTAGAAGGGAAGTTCTCAAGAGGATTCAAGTCAGGTGAGGATGAGGGCTAGATCCTTATTTTGGAATCTTTGAGGCCCTTGTTAGGTAGTACTGTGGAGTACTTGGATGCATGTGATGGATCATTGTCCTGCTTAAAGACCATGGCCATGATCATCTTGAATGAGGACTTCTTCCTGTACAACTGCTTGAAGAAAGTATCTTCCTGAAAATGACAGTAGGTTTGGGAGCTGAGTTTCAGCTCATCTTCAACCCGAAAAGATCCAACTTTCTAATCCTTAATGATGGCAGCTCATACCAGTACCTGTACCTCCACCTCGCTGGCCCCTGAGTCAAAATGGTGCCGTGTCCATCAGTGATCCAGCCTGTCTGCTCCATTCCAGTCACTCTCATTTCATTTATCCATCAAACATTTGAAAAATCTTGAGGTATTTCTTTGCCCAATCTTGACACGTGTCACATGTCAATGCCATGCCATGCCAATTTTGACCTTTCAGTGTCTGTTAAATGTCTATTTTACCTGAAGCAGTGAAGCTGCCTAATAATTACAAACACCTTAATACAGGGTGGTGATCTTCAACAAGCACACACCTGATATGCTTAAATCCAATAAGCATTTACCTTTTTTAAAGCTTGGAGTTGGAAAATATCCATGGAAATCATGCTATGGTCAAAATGATCACTGGCCTAATAATTGTGCATGCAGTGTAGATTCATTCCATGGAGCTCTGTTGCCACCAAGTGGCTACAAAACCAGCAACATTTTTTACCCCAAGAGTTATAAAACTTAAGCTTTAAAAAACAGAAAAATCATAAATAAAAAACACCTTAATTCTGAATAATTAATAACTTAAAACTTTATATATAAAAAGATCAAATATTAAAAAAGGTTCAACTTTAAAAAACATAAGAAAAATCTCTCTTACTCTTCAGGCAGTGAACTCACACTTACGTAAGTGATATAACCTGTTACATGTAGGAATTTTCTGATGTTTTTTTTAAAGTCAACACATATTTAGCTAAATATTTTTTACATTGTATTACAAAAACAACTGTTTACTCAATATGTCTTCTTTCTTTGTAAATGTATAACATATATATAATTTTTCTATCCGCTGTTGAGTTCTAAAGGTCTTCATTTTTAAGGTAAGCTCATTTGTAGTGTCTACTACAAATTAACTTGTTTAAAAAAAGATGTGTGTCTCCTGAAACGGACAGGAAAGGCAACTTACTGCAGCAGAACAAAGAAAGTGATACTTGACGAACATTCATGTTGCTTTGTGTTGGTTGAACTTGAATTTTCACTGGTTTTAAGAAAATAAGACTTTTAGGACTGAGTAAGACAGAAAACTGCATTGATGAGAAGTTAACTCATGCTTTGAAGCTGGATTGATTAATAAAGATCACTTCAAATAAACATTTATAATTTTAACATAAAGTAAATGAGAGTTCAGCCTCACCGGGTGCAGTTAACCACGGAGAAACGTCTGACAAGCCACCAACCAAACTTCGTACAAGTTTTTCAGCCTTTTCGAAAATTACAAAACATTTACGTTATATTTATTAATTGCTACATATTTTATTTCCTGTATCTCTATTCTTGGTGAGATGCTTTTAGAAGCCCATCTGTATTGGATTTTATTTCAAGCACAAACCCTTTCTCTTTTTATCCAACACTGTTTTATGTTCTGTTTGGTTTTTAGCTTTTATAAATTAACTCTTAGTTTACTTTAAAATGTATCCTAATTTTCAAGAAATATTACCAAGAAGGCTAAATTCAGGGTAAAGTAGCCCCACTAGAATCCGTCTTCCTGTTCTCACCTGGTCCTGCAGGTCTTTGATTTGGACGGTGAAGCTGCTATAGTTGTGAGCCTCTGGCGCAACTTTGCTGTCCAGGAACGTTCTGATCTTCAGCTCCAGATCGGCGTTGGCCTTCTCCAGGCTGCGCACCTTCTCTAGATAGGTGGCCAGGCGGGTGTTAAGGTTCTGCATGGTGGATTTCTCGCTGACCGAGATGTCCATTGCGTCGCTCAGGTTGAAGGCTCTGCCAGCACTTCTAGCACCGGAGGAGGAGAAGGAGGCCGTGGACACACGGACTCCAGATCCTCCAGCTCCTCCATACACGCTGCCAGCCCTAAAGCTACCCAGGTGGGAGGAGGACAAGTAGCTGCTGCTGCTGGAGAAGGAGGTCATGTCTAAAAGTCGGCTGGTTGTCGGCCCTGAGCAGAGAGTAAAGAGCAGCTGTGATGTCGCTCGCTTTTATACCTGAAAAGGAGGAAGTGTGGTAGGTCAGGTTGGGATGCCAAACATGCCTCGGGAGGAACATCGTGGGCCTGGGGCCTGAAGAGCAAACCGGTCTGAGCTGAACTTGAAATTTCCTAGGAAATTATACAAAGTTCAATTAGTGGCTGCTCAGGTGGTGGTGAAGGTGTTCGTACATGAGGTTACGAAAACCTATTTTTCTTCATCAGATTGTTATTTTGAATAAGTTTTGTAGCCTTGAAGAAGTAAAACTATACAGTGTTTCACAAGAAAACAGCAACGCAAGAGGAAATGTTTGTAAAAAGTCAATAATTTTAAACTTATTTTTTAAAGTCTTATGACCCCTCAGATCTATCTTTGGGGGTCCCAACCCCCAGTTGAGAAGCAGAGACTTAAAGGATTAGTTAATGCAAATAAAATTGTGAAATGAAAAAATGAAAGTGAAAGCTGATGGTAATTTTCCTGCTGTCGCTGCATACATGATGGGTTAAGTAATGGAGCCTCACTTGACAGGCCTGATCCTGGTAGGGCTCCTGTTCCACATGGCTCAGGTCAGTGGGGAAGGTGCTTGTACATGAGGTTACAAAAACACATTTCTCTTCATCAGATTTTTATTTTGTAAGTAAGTTTTGTAGCCTGGAAGAAGTAAAACTATAAAGAGTTTTAGAAGAAAACAGGTGTGGTGATAGGGCAGTGGATAAAACACATGCCTTTGGTGTGAGAGGCCCGGGCTTGAATCCACTGTGAGACACCAATGTGTCCCTGAGCAAGACATATATATAGCAATTGTAAGTTGCTTTGGATAAAAGAGTCAGCTGAATGAATGAATGCAATGAAAATAGCAGCAAAAGTGGAAATGCTTGTTAAAAGTCAATCATATTAAATATCTTTTCAAAAGACCCTTCAGAGCCATCCCATCCCCCGGTTGGGAAGAAAGGTATGATGACAAACAGTGAGGAATAACTCTTCTTCTCAAAGAGGGCAGCGTTTGAGAAGAAGGCTGAGGCTTCACAAGACAACCAGTTCCTGCTTGTGGGTTTGGTGGAAGGGGTTTAGCGGAGTGATATAAGGTTTTTCTGGACGCATGGTCAAGACCCCTTGGCCTCAATTTGTAACGCACTGGGGAGCCCCTTAGCATCATAGTTCAATGCACTCGGGGGGGGGGGAGCCCTGTAGCGTCTTTTTTTATGCTAAAGGTGTAGGACAGTTAACAAAAAGTCTGAGTAAGGAGGTAGGAGACAGGTGTTTATTTAGTTTTATTTTTACTTTGAAAGTTTAACCAGATTTTGCATATTTATTATTGCTAACTTAACTGGACGTTAACCCTAATCTGTCCGTGGATTCCTTTTTTATGTCCAAAAATAAGTCCCTACGTCCTGTATTGACTTCTCTGATCTCAACAATATTGCTTTGGAGCTACTTCAGGGAGCGTTTTCTCAAAACCTGAGCTCAGGAACGCTTACCATCTGGTTCAAATCTGGTTAATGATGCACTAAGGGATTTCATTAACTGTAGTTCACCTTGATGACATTCTATTTTTCTCCCAATACCTGTCCGATTGTGTCTCCCATGTCTGACAGGTACTTCAGACTCTGTTAGAGAAACAAACCTTTTGTCAAGGCTGAGAAGTGTGCATTTATCAGCAGTTCTGTGAGTTTTCTGGGACGACACATTGAAAGCAGACCGATGAAGACAGACCCAGACAAGATTCACACCATGGGGAAACCCACCAACCATAAGCAGTTGCAATGTTTTTTGAATTTTGCTAATTTAACAGCGGCCTTTGTGCAACTCACCTCTTCCAGTTCATTGTGGAGGTTGGTGCTTCAGTAATTGGGATGTGAGAAGTTTTCTCACAGTGTTCTGTTCCGGACCAAAGACTTCTTCCCTGCATAATTATGATGTAGGGAACCAGGAACTTCTAGCTGTCAAACTGGCGTTAGAGGAATGGAAACATTGGTTGGAGGGATTTGAGCGAACTTTGGAGGTGTGGACCGACCACAAAAAATCTTGCTGCTAAAAGACTCAATTTTCAGCACGTTGGGCATTGTTGTTGCACACTGCAGATTTTCTGGTTCTTCATGTGTTCAATGTCCATTGAATTGTACTAAATAATATGTGTGGTCCTCCATTTGTCCAAATTTCATTTCTTTTCTTACTTCCAATAAACCAGACAACTACTACTACCACAGGTAGCGACTTTATCCCCTTCAGACTGTTGGACAGATGCAGTTTGGGACTGCATGTTGCATGTGAAACCGAAAGTAAATTAAACATTTACCACACACCACAAATCCACACACATGTTAACTTCCAGTGCAGCTCACAGTCCCAAACAGAGCAGGCTGCGCTTCAGTTTTTAGATTTTTTTTTTTGCTAAACTCTACAAGCAACGTTACCACTCGTCACAACTGTCTGGACTCACAGCGCAAGGGGTGCGGTGGATTACTATCAGGGCATACGCTGGTGTGGCATCAGCTTGGCGGAGTTGAATAGCTCTGCGAGTCTATCTTCTTAGTTATACATTTATTGTATGTATTTCACTGGGAGAGAAAATTAGTATGTGGCTTGACAGCTGTGAAAAATGTCATTTGCATGAATCTCGCAAGACAAATTTTTACCTGACGAGAATTCTCATCACACTTTAATCTCGCGAGATCTCATGGCGTGAGATTTCGTCACACCCCTAATAATTATGGATATTAAATTGCATTCAATATTATATTGCAAGTCAATATATCCTCCTAAATATTACACACTGGACCTTCAATTAAGTTTCATGATGTGAATGACCTAATTGACCAGCTGAATATTTGATGTTCATCAGCTTTAGATTACATTGCTCCCATTATTCAACCTCTTTTGAAGGTTGAAGGTTTTAACTTACTTTGTTGAAAAGGTTAAGAGTGTTGAAGCCTCTTTAATGCCCACTACCTTGTGTATACAGTCTGCAGAAACCTCCCCCACATAGTTGATTGAATAATCCACTTGAGTCCTGTGGACACTTTGCTGCATAGACTAAGCGTACACTAGGTCAGCACAGATGGAACTGTCTTCGGATGTTTTTTCTCATATCTTACAGAGAGATCTTTCAGGGTGACTATTGATGGTTTTGTCTCATTGTCAGCTCATGTGTCATGCCACAAGGATCAATCCTTGGTCCCATCTTATTCAGCTTGTATTTGCTCCCCCTTGGTCATATTATTGTCAGTATAAGATTACCTACCATTATTATGCAGATGACACCCAGCTTTATGTATCATTTAAATCTGACCACCTATAAAATATGGATACTCTGAGCTGTTGCGTTTGTTGCTATCAAAGATTGGATTCCATAACAACCTTCAAAGAGTATTAGCTCATGCATACTTCGCACCTCTTGCATTTAGCAGAGAATATAAAACCATCTGTTAGGAATCTTGGTGTCGTCTTTGACCAAAATCTGAATTTTGACCATTATATTAAGTATGTGGTTCAGTCTTGCTTTTTGTGGCTCAGAAATTTGCCTAATTCAGTGAAGTATTGCCTCAGAACACTGTAAAAGCAAGTAGCAACACCAATAAGTTCAGAACATTGTAGACAGGCTTTTAAAAAAAACACTGACTTTAGAATCAGAATCAGAAGGAGCTTTATTGCCAAGTAGTGTTTTACACATATGAGGAATTTGCTGTGGTGATAAGGTGCTACACGTAGACAAACATACAGTCAACATAAATAAATGTATAAATATATAAATATGGAATGGAAGAGCAACGTTACAGATATATACATGTGCATTATTATAGGTCTGTGCCATGCAGAAGCAACGCAACAGAAGAGAATATTGTGTACATATAAATATATAAACTGACAACATAAAAATATACAACAACAAAGATCAACAATCAACAACAAATATGTGCGATGTGCCAGGTCTGTGCTCGACACGAGATGAAACAGTATTTACATGTGCAGAGACATTTGTATCATTTGCAAGGGGGGAGTGTCAGTGGGGGACCCGGGCCTTGTTAATGAGGCTAGCTGCAGACGGAAAGAAACTGTTTTTGTGGCGAGAGGTTTTGGTCCAGATGGACCGCAGCCTCCTGCCAGAGGGGAGAGTCTGAAACAGTTTGTGTCTGGGGTGAGAGGGGTCACCTGCAATCTTTCCTGCTCGCCTCAGAGACCTCGAGGCGTACAGGTCCAGAAGAGAAGGAAGATTGCAGCCAATCACCTTCTCTGCAAAGCGGATGATATGCTGCAGTCTGCCATTGTCCCTGGCAGTGGCAGCAGCGTACCAGATGGTGATGGAGGAGGTGAGGATAGACTCAATGATGGCAGTGTAGAAGTGCACCATCATTGTCTTTGGCAGGCTGAACTTCTTCAGCTGCCGCAGGAAGTACATCCTCTGCTGGGCCTTCTTGGTGATGGAGGTGATGTTCAGCTCCCCTTTAAGGTCCTGGGAGATGATGGTGCCCAGGAAGCGGAAGGAGTCCACAGTGGCGACTGGGAGTCACACAGGATGATGGGGGAGGGTGGGGCTGGGCTCTTTCTGAAGTCCATGACTGTCTTCTGAGCATTGAGCTCCAGACTGTTCTGGCTGCACCAGGTCACCAGATGGTCGATCTCCCTGTAGGCGGACTCAACCCCACCGGAGATGAGCCCAATGAGGGTGGTGTCATCTGCAAACTTCAGGAGCTTGACGGACTGGTGACTGGAGGTGCAGATGTTGGTGTGCAGGTAGAAGAGAAGGGGGGAAAGAACGCAGCCTTGAGGGGATCCTCAATACAATAATCTGCTAAGATTACTGACCCACGGTCCAGGGGGTGCTGTGCTGTTTGGTTAACTGAGTCTGTTCTACCTTTTAAAAAACTTTCAACAACCCACGTGAAAGTTTGCTGCTTGGGATTCCTGCTGGTTTCATTTGTTGTTTAATGTCGTTTTGTTTCTTGTCTTGCTTTTATCGTTAGCATGTATATTCATTTTACAAATAGTATTTTACTTGCTGTTTTCATGCTGTTTACTATTATGTAATTTTAATAATTTTGAAGCATGTCAAACCTGCTGTTCTGAAAAGTGCTATATAAATAAAGCTTACTTACTTTCATGTCCATACACCTTGTGGCAACACTAGGGACAGGCCCTGCCAGTTTGAAAAAAAAAAATACTGTTGTTATTACTACTAAAATTCAGGTTTTAATTCATTTCACATACCTTCTTTTTCAGCTGTCAGCATTCACATGCATTTTCTGCTAAAAATGCATATTCTACATTATTTTGTCTTTGTTGAAGTTTCTTCGCCATCTAGCTGGTGGCCTTTAAGACTTGCTTAAAGGCTGCTTATTGTGGTTGTTTAGAGCTTCCTGTGGAAATGTTTTGTCCCTTTTGAGATACAGTATATAACTGATCTAAATGTTGCCCAACAACAGTCATAAACGTATTAAGATATTTACTTTTTTGGCTTTATTTAATATCCTGCCTGAAAAAGACTTCTGTTCTTTTAGATAAAAATGATTCCAGCTGATGTCAGTGTGAAATAAAACAACATGACCCACAGAAACAATGTCAGACTTCATTTTTATTGAAGAACCTCAGAGAGACTCGGTTCACAGCATCTGATTGGTCAGGGGTGTTTCCTGTTTTATTTGCTGCTGCTGGTCACCATATTTCCAGAGCTGTCCACTTCCTGCACTATGGTGATGACCTTGGTGGTCTTGGTGGTGGTGGAGGTGCTGCAGAAACACGGGACAGAAAAGAACTAATTCACATCATTTGGGCCTTTTTATTAATTTATGTCTCCATTTCTTAAAAAGATTTTTCTTTTCAATGTCAACACTCTGTGAAAACACTCTGAAGTCACCTCTCAGTCTCCCCATCCAGCAGCCTCCTGTACTCGGCGATCTCCAGCTCCAGTCTGGTCTTGATGTCCAGCAGTTCTGTGTACTGGATCCTCTGGTTCCCCAGGTCGGTCCTCAGCTGTTCCAGGTGCTCCTCCAGAGCCCCCACCTGCCTCTGGTAACCTACCAGTATGTTGGCGTAGCGGGTTTTGGTCTCAGCCAGAGTCGCCTCCAGTGCTCCTTTCTGTTCAGGAGGAAGAGGGAGGACGGTCAGGTCAGCTGTTACAGTCAGTCAGACTTCACAGTGAAACACTTTAATACTTTAAAGTCCCCACAAACGGTTCATATCCACATTCCTGCAGATGTTCAAAGAAGTGAAAAGTCAAAGTTATGATAAAGTAAATAAGTTATGTGAGCGTGTTCTCTCACCTTGCTGTTCCGAGCCTGAAGTTTGATCTCCAGACTCTGAAGAATTTGTCGGACCTCTCCGACCTCAGATTTGGACGTCTGCAGGGTCTCAGTGCTCACAGCCACCTCTTTGGTCAGCTCAGCTGTCTGTCGAGGAGAAGTACCAATATTGTTATTGATCAAATATCAGGATATCGGACAGTAGACATTAGTAGCTGTTCTAGAGCTTTCAATCGCAGCTCATGATTGTCGTCAGCAGATGGAGACTTTCAGTCTCAAAACTAAAACACTAAAACTCAAAAGTCAAAAGTTATAAAACTTAAAAATTAAAACTAAAAAAGCTTGAAGTGGTGTTAATTTAACAGCAGGTTTTGGAAAGTAGGGGCAGCAGTGACCTGGTTCAGAGCAGGAAACAAGACTTTATTGTCTCACCTTGGCCTGGAACCAGGACTCCAGGTCTCTTTGGTTTTTAGCAGCAACGGTCTCGTAGTGTTCTCTGATTGAGGCCATGATGGCGGACAGATCCTGCTGAGGAGCGGCATCCACCTCCACGTTCACCTGACCTCCCACCTGGGCCCGCAGAGCCAGCAGGTCCTGCAGGAAGAATCCAGTTACACTTCTGTCTTTTGGTCTTATGATTTCTTTTTCTATCTGGTTCACTGTTCTCACCTCCTCGTGGTTCTTCTTGAGGAAGATCAGCTCCTCCTTCAGCCCCTCGATCTGCATCTCCAGGTCGGTCCGGCTCAGAGTCAGCTCGTCCAGGACCCTCTTCACCCCTGCAATGTCGGCGTCCACCGTCTGACGCATGGTCAACTCGTTCTCGTACCTGAAAAACACATGAGTTGAAACTCACCTAAATGATGACGTGATTGGGAAGAACGAGATCACGAAAAGACATCTTGAACAGGATTGTTTCATGTTGAGGTCTTGACATATGATTGATTTGATGTTGGAGAAAACAAAGTCTCACACTTACTTGACTTTGAAGTCGTCGCTGGCCAGGTTGGCGTTGTCGATGGCGAGGACGAGTGCGGCGTTTCCACAAGCAGCCAATTTGATCTGAGCAGAAAGGAAGAGAAAAACTGTTTGGCTAAAAGTCTTCTTTAGATTCATTCAGCTGTTTTCAAGAACAAATCAACACATTGACTTGCTGCATAGAGCTCTGTGGCCAAAACCAGCAAATTACAAATGTTTTCTATCCCAAAATTTTGAAAACTTTCTCTTAAACGTTAAAATCATAAAAACAAAGAAGCTATATTAACTTAAAACTTTAAAACTTAAGAAATCCCCCCCGCCGCCGACGCCAGAAAGGTTGATTGATATATAATCAGTCAGGTGTTTGTGGTTCATCTCTCTGATGTTAAAGTAAATAAAAGTTCAGCCAGTGAAGCCTAGAGAAACTTCTGACAAGGCACCAACTAAACTTTGTACTAGTTTTCAGCCTTTTTCAAAAATCACAGGAATTTATTTTAATTTAACATATTTTTTTATCTCCTGTATGTGTTTTTTTCTGGTTGGATGCCTTTATTTGGATTCAATTTTTATCTCACCAACACAATCCTTTTCTCTTTTACCAATGTTTCATGTTCTGTTTGATTTTAAGCTTTTATAAATAAACTCTTAAGCTCACCTGGTCCTGCAGGTCTTTGATCTGGACGTTGAAGCTGCTGTAGTTGTGAGCCTCCGGCGCAGCTTTGCTCTCCAGGAACTTTCTGATCTTCAGCTCCAGCTCGGCGTTGGCCTTCTCCAGGCTGCGCACCTTCTCCAGGTAGGTGGCCAGGCGGGTGTTGAGGTTCTGCATGGTGGCCTTCTCGCTGACAGAGACGTCCATGGCGTCGCTCAGCTTGAAGGCACCGCCAGCACTGGAGGAGGAGGAGGAGGACATGGAGATACGGACTCCAGATCCTCCAGCTCCTCCATACACGCTGCCGGCCCTCATGCTCCCCAGGCGGGACGAGGAGGACATGGAGGGGGCCATCATGACGGAGCTCCTCACGGGGGAGGACATGTAGCTGCTGCGGCTGGAGAAGGAGGTCATGGCTGAGGGTCGGCTGGTCGTCGGCTCTGAGCAGAGAGTGAAGAGCTGCTGGGAAGGTGCCTGCTTTTATGCCTCAAAATGAGGTTGGGGGGGCAGTGTGGTAGGTCAGGTTGGGATGCCAAACATGCTGGAGTTGTCACATTATGGCCCCGGGGCCACAAAGGAAACAGGTCTGTGCTGAAGTTGAACTCCAGCAGGTCGGGTGGGTTTAAACAGCTATGACAGCTGCTCAGGGCTATTTGTATGGTCTGGTCCAGTCAGTCCTCACAGAGCCCTGACGACCAGGTCTCAGGTCTGCACACAGGGAGATTTGAGGACAGCAGGAATGTCAGGAGGTTTAAAACCTTAAGTTAAAATGTTCCTTCATGGCTCAAGAAAACACTGCTTTCCCACTGAGGTCAAATGTGTGATGATTTAGTTTGAAGGTGTTGGGAGCTAAAAAGGTTGCAAACCGATAATGTTGGTAAAATAACAAAGAGCCACAAGGTCCAGTAACAAGAACCTGTCTTTGCTCTTTCTAATTTGCTTTATTTTATTTTACCAAATCTGACGGTGTTGGAAAAAGTAATGTGTTCATCAGATTAATGTTGCAGCTGTCCCTCATTCATTCGTATATGCTGCTATTACATTTTACTTTTTCCCATTTTTGCTCAACGTCAAATCTGGGTTGTTTAAAGCATTCAGATCAGCTGTTTCACAGGGTGTGGGTACTGACTCCTCAACACTGATTGGTGATTCCCCTCTTGGCCAATCAGGCTGTGATGAAGCCCATTCTTGAAGGCCTAAGAGAGGTGGGGAATTGCACCCTCAGGGCACTTTGGTCCTTCCTCTGTTTGGTGCAGAACTCATTTTATCAGACATAATGTGCATCTAAATTTTCTTAATTAAATTCCACATTTCCCTCACTTGCGTCTTAGTCCCTCCAACTGGGGATGCATGGAGAGATGCAAGGAAGAAAGACAAAACATAATGAGGAAATATTCTTCTCCATGCGCTCTTTGCTCCCCAGTTGACTATTAGCAACAAAACGTTTGATTGTCTGGTGGTCACGCCTCAAAATGTTAGCTATTTTAAGAGTGGTGCATCCGTTTGAATGGCATTTTAGAATTTTGACTTTTCAGTGTGAGATAAGTCTCTTTTTTGTCCCATTTTGCCTGAGGAAAAGAAGCTGCCTAATAAAAAAATTTTTTATAAGTACTGGTGGCTGAAATAGATCTCAGTCATGAGATCAACAGTTACTCACATAATCACTTCTTCCTCTTAAGTGATTGTGCCTCCAAAATAAAAGCACAAGAACTTTTTTTGCAGCAATTCTTTATGTTGAGTTCATTGAGAGCTGTTCTAAAGGACGTTCAAAAGAATCTCTGGATCCCTCCTCTGAAAAAGCAGTCAGTAAACGCGTGATTGGATGGATTTATGAATGCAGCTCAAACGCCAGGACACGCGCGCGCGCGCGCACGCACGCACGCACACACACACACACACACACACACACACACACACACACACACACACACACACACACTTTGCACATTGCTTTATTGTGAGCATGTGACTTTGACTGCATTCTGGCCCGCCATGTAACGGCTTAAAAAATTGGCCCGATGCCAGACTTATCTGACGACCCCTGATACAGGGTGTTGATCTCCTTAGGCCACACC
The DNA here is from genome assembly GCF_014851395.1 of Micropterus salmoides. Lineage (NCBI taxonomy): Eukaryota > Metazoa > Chordata > Actinopteri > Centrarchiformes > Centrarchidae > Micropterus > Micropterus salmoides. The sequence continues at coordinate 34,301,329 of NW_024040041.1, read as the reverse complement.
CTGCAGCATTACGCTAAAACACCTGATATGCTTAAATCCAATAAGCATTAAACTTTATACCGCTTGGAGTTGGAAAATATGCATAAAAATGATTATAGGGTTAAAATACCCGCTTGCCTATTTGTGCACACTGTGTATGCATGTGGACGTTGAGAATAACAGTATTCAGAGTGTTCATAAACCCACTCACTGTTTAAACCACACCCTCAACCTTGTTTGACATATGGCATCAAAATTTAACATATAGCACTCTTTCCACAGAACCCCTTTTTATCTGACCACTATTTAATAACTTTTGAGTTCCTATAGCCGGACTATGCGCCCTTATGCATAAATGCGCTGTAGCTGAATTTAAGGAAGTGATTCTATCGGCCTTTAAATTAATTAATTACAACGTCTCAATCAACTCGTTCTCCCAAGTTTGTGACACAGTGGGAAGTCCCTTGGCGTCAACATTAAACGCTAAAAAAAAAGGTGTAGGATATAAATAACAGAAAAGTCCGAGTAAGGAGGTGGACAGGTGGCTCAGAATCCAAACTTTCACCCAGGACACCTGTGTTCATTTCCCGTGTGAAACAAAAAATACATCATTGTTTTAGTTAGGTTATGTAAGTACTTGATTAATTTTAGTTAAGTCAAGTAAGTAATGTAGTTATTTAAACCTGTAGTTTATTTTTCTAAACCTAAAGAAATGATGATCTGCTGGGCAGATTCATAACACATTGTATTTCATTGGTTGATTAGATTTTGTATTATTTATTTAAATCTGCAAAGTAACTAAAGACAAATGTAGCGGCGTCACAAGGACAATATTTCCAATCATAAAGTTTAAAATGTAAATACTTCACTGCAAAATTAAAATAAATTTGTTACTATGATCTGGAGCCTTTGGGGACCAGAGACTGAAACCACAGTGTTTTAGATGTGGACAGACTGGTTAAACTGGCTGAGGCTGCTTCACTTTCATGTTGTTGGAATGAAGATCCAACCAGACTCTCTGGCACTGCTGCAGGACACTTTGTTCAAAATCAGGACATCGAGGACAAGAAATGAAATAGCTTTGATTGTGAGATGAGATTGTTTAAGGCCTCGACCTTATTTAAGGAAACTCTTTCAGAACTTACCGCAACTTCCAACAGGGTCAATTATTACGGTTTGCATTGTGAATTTTTAATCCTTCTCTTTTATACGTGTAAAACTTTCAAAAAAACATTTTCAAATGTCTTTGCAATTGTTCTATGAAATATATGGAAGCTTATTGACGGCGAGTGTTGCTCAGTCAAGCTGCAACCTCCGGGCATCAGGATCTTTCTCAGTTGAAGTCCACATGAGAAAAAAGTCAGTTCCTGAATATATTGATCTTCTGTAAGGAGCGACTGCTCATGTGACTGTTTAGGATACTATGTGATGTGCATATTTTGTGCCTGCATGTCTTCTGGTTTACCTTCATGTTTACAGCCTGGCAAAAAAATGGTTTAGGTCTCTATAGCTAATCTCCCCCTTCATGACAGGAAGTGGGTGAATTTTTATATAACTCACCTGTTCAACTTATTTTAAGGCTTGAGGGTCTGCAGAATTATGGGTGTGGCCACATTGAGTGACAGATGGGTTGCCCCTCCAGTGGCTTGGATTAACTGGGAGTTAAGTGAGTCAGGCACTTCCAAGATGGAGATGACCACAATCGGTTTTCAGAATCCTATGGTGACGTCACTGACACTACATGCATGTTTTGTATTGTCTGTTCTGTTTTAATGTTCCAGTTCTTGTTCCTGTCTAAACAGACATCTTTACTTAATTACTAAAAAATATAAAACTCATGTTTAAGCTTTATTGTTTTCTTCATGGAATATTCATTTTCAAAATATCCACAAGGCTCATTGGACTTTTTATTGTTTTAATTTGTAAATGTAATATATTCCCGACCCTCATAACCTTTCAGTGCAGCAGCACCTGGTGGCCATCGGAGGAACTGCAACTTCAGACACAGAAGACACAAGAGACAGTGTTTATTTTGAGTATCCGTAACTGACTTGCTTGTTTATTAGTTAGAGTACACCCTGTTGGTGCTCAGAGGGTCTGACTGACAGTCTCTTCGGAGGAGCTGACCACCTTTCCATCCACTACCTCCTCTACAATGGTGATTATTTTCTGGGTGGTGGTGGTGGTGATGGTGGAGGAGGAAGTGGAAGCCACGGCAGAGGAGGAGGAGGAGGAGGAGGAGGAGGAGGAGGCCAAACTGCAGGAGGAAGACAAACGGAACAGTCAAATTTTTATTCATCTCACATTAATAATATATTCAGTCACAGATGGTGTTGATATTTTGTCTCTCTCTGTTGTCACAGTGGGAAAAAAATGTAAAAATAATTTCACATTTTCTGTACTAATCTCGAGACATTCACTCACTTTATAAGTTTCTCATGCAGAATTTTTCACAGGTTTAAAACGGCTAATGAAATAATTTCGTAAACACAGTGTTTGACTCTTATTTGAGCCAATAATCATGCAGCAGTAAAACACCTGGGAACCTGAATAATCAGGTAAGAAATAGGGGGATGGAACTTTTGTCCTGTATTTCAGGGCATTTTTGTCTTTTATCAAGGCCAATTTTATTAAAACATTTGAACAAAATATGAAGTAACATTTTCTTCAGGTAATAAAACCCAGGACTGAAACGCCATGGCATAAAGTAAGATGTGATATCAGCTCACAATATCCTGTAAACAACCCTTTAATTCTCAGATAACTAAAGCTCGCTCACCTGCCGCTGGCCTCTCCATCCAGCAGCCTCCTGTACTCGGCGATCTCCATCTCCAGCCTGGTCTTGATGTGCAGCAGCATCTGGTACTCCTGGGACTGCCTCTCCAGCTCGGCCTTCAGCTGCGTCAGCTGATCCTCCAGCATGGTCACCTGGTTCTGGTAACCCGCCAGCTGCATGGTGTACCGGTTCTGAGTCTCATTCAGGGTGGCCTCCAACGACGCTTTCTGCAGGAGAGAGGAGCTGGATCAGTTTTATTGCCTCACAAAGACACTGGACATAAAAGATGTGATGAGACGTGATGTTCACCATGCTGAGCTGGGACTGCAGCTCGATCTCCAGGCTCTGCAGCGTTCGGCTGAGCTGTGTGGTCTCGGATTTGGACCACTGGAGGGTTTCTGTGCTGATAGCGACTTCTTTGTGAAGGTTTTCTGTCTGTAGAGGAAACAGCACGTTATTAACATGTTGACCTGATGATGGCGCTAGATGGAAAGTCTGAGGATCACCAAAGTTATTACAGTTCATCCTGAGGGGAGCATGAAGGCCTGAACCACATTTCATCACAATGTTTCAGTCTGAACTACAGGGGTGGACGGACAGACGTGAGTCCAAGAGTCTCTAGCGTGGCTAAAATCAGGTCCTTACCTTTGCATTGAACCACGCCTCCAGTTCTTTGCGGCTTTTGGCAACAGTGGCTTCGTAGTGCTTCCTGACCTCCTCTATGACCTTATTGAGGTCCTCTGCTGGAGCCGCATCCACCTCCACGTTCACCTGACCGCCCATCTGAGCTCGCATCGCCAGCAGCTCCTACAAGGTGACAGTGTTTAATGTCATTTAGCCATTTTATTTACCCCAAAACTCTTTTAGACCTGAAAGCCCACTGACCTCCTGGTGGTTCTTCTTGAGGAAGATCAGCTCCTCCGTCATACTCTCCACCTGTATCTCCAGGTTAGCCCGGCTCAGAGTCATCTGGTCCAAGACCTTCCTCAGGCCACAAATATCGGCCTCCACTGACTGACGCATGATCAGCTCGTTCTCGAACCTGAAAAATATGACAGTGAGTTCAGAAAACTCACCTGAATGTTGACATGACTGGGAAGAACGAGATCCCAAAAAGAAAAAAAGCTTGAACTGTATTATCTTATGTTGCTGTCTTGACGCACGACTCGATTGGAGGAAACAAAGTCTCACACTCACTTGACTTTGAAGTCGTCGGTGGCCAAGTTGGCGTTGTCGATGGCGAGGACGAGGGCGGCATTTCCACGAGCAGCGGACTGGATCTGAGCAGGAAGGAAGAGAGAAACTGTGTGAACAATTGGCAGTTTGACTAAAAGGCTTCAATAGATTCTGTCAGCTGTTTTAAATATGTGGAGCAAGTGAACACAGTCAGTGTCTGCATGGAGCTCTGTGGCCACCAGGTGGCTCAAAAATGTGGCGAAAGTTACACAAGAAATGTTACTTTACTTATGTAACTGAACTGACATATGTAATGCAGTTATTTTACCCCAAATCATGATCTTTTCCTGAACCTAAACAAATTGCTGAGTTTCACAACATTAACAACGTGCCGTTTCAAAAGGGAGATATTACAGACCAGATATTACAACGCTTTGCTACGCGATGCAAGGGTAGTCATAGCGCTAAAAGGCAACACCAAGAGGTCTTCACGTTGTGTTGTTTAACTGTAACCCAGTTTTTTAAAAGATTTTACAAAAAGACATGATCTCCTGACGTCACCTCTAACCCTGGTCAAATAATTTGATTGGTCGAACATGTTGAGGTGTGCCTGCAAACACATGCTGCCTGAGAGGCTAAGTTCAGGGTAAAGCGGTCCCACTAGAATCTGTTCTTTTCTGCACAAACTGCAGATTTTCCATCTTCCTGTTCTCACCTGGTCCTGCAGGTCTTTGATCTGGACGTTGAAGCTGCTGTAGTTGTGAGCCTCCGGCGCAGCTTTGCTCTCCAGGAACTTTCTGATCTTCAGCTCCAGCTCAGCATTGGCCTTCTCCAGGCTGCGCACCTTCTCCAGGTAGGTGGCCAGGCGGGTGTTGAGGTTCTGCATGGTGGCCTTCTCGCTGACAGAGACGTCCATGGTGCCGCCATCACTGGAGGAGGAAGATGAGAATGAGGCCTTGGAGATACGGACTCCAGATCCTCCAGCTCCTCCATACACGCTGCCGGCCCTCATGCTCCCCATACAGGAGGAGGAGAACATGGAGGGGGCCATTATGACGGAGCTCCTCACGGGGGAGGACATGTAGCTGCTGCGGCTGGAGAAGGAGGTCATGGCTGAGGGTTGGCTGGTCGTCGGCTCTGAGCAGAGAGTGAAGAGCTGCTTGGAAGGTGCCTGCTTTTATGCCTCAAAATGAGGTTGGGGGGGCGGTGTGGTAGGTCAGGTTGGGATGCCACATGCTGGGCGGTTTCACATCGTGGGCCTGGAAAGCAAACAGGTCTGAGCTGCAGGTGGGCACCAGCAGGTCGGGTGGGTTTAAGCATCTGTGATCTTAGGGGCGCGACAGGTCTTTATACCTGGTGGTCTGGTCCTGTCAGTCCTCTGCTGCTACTTCAGCTGGATAAATTATTTAATCACGGTTTAAAGCTGTGACATCAGAATGACAAAAAGGCCTGGCAGTGCAGGAGCCATAATTTAAGGACATAAATGTGAAATTACTATAGAATATGTGACTTAAGCTTTAACAATACTTGACAATTTTCTTTATAACTTTTTCTGTATTGATCCAATGAATATTAGCAGTATAACGAAGTTGTAAAGTAAAATATGATTTGAAATGTATCTAATTATTTTTCAGGTCTAACCAGAACCAGTTCACAGCCGTCAATTAATCAAGAAATTATCAGTTACAACAATAAATTTTCCCTCAGAGTAACTTTTATTCCTCTCCTCTTTAAGTGAAAGCAGCTCATTGATCAGCAGAATGTGAAACAGCATAAACAGTAAATAACAAAGGACTTAATGTAAGGAGGGGTCATGTCGTACGGGGCGGCGCTGTTCACACACACCCATCAAATTCTGCATAAGCCTCAGTGGAGAAACAGGATTCTATTGGGAAGGGCCACAGTAAACTGTTATGGGCCCCCGGGGTAAAACCTTTTTTACTCTCTGAAATACTGATAAAATATGCTTAAACATTCAGGTCTGCAACAATCTGAGAAGGAAAACTCGCTTATTTTCCCACTGAGGCCAAAACATGTGATGAATTAGTTTGAAGGTGTTGGAAGCTAAAATAAAAAAGGAACTGACAATGTTGGTAGAATAAGGTCCAGTAATACGAACCCGTCTTCACTGTTTCTAATTTGCTTTTAGTAATTTTGCAAAAAGCAACTGACAGCTGTGGAAGAAGAACTTAGATGTTTGCTGGAGTAAAAGTAGCAATACTATAGAGTAGAAATACAAGTACTTGAAGTAGAAGTACTCATAATGGCCCATGTCAGAACAATATTCTATTACTGGATTATAATCACTGATGCATTAATGAGTTCATCAGATTACTGTCTTCTTTAATGTGTGAGGACTGAATGATTGAGAGCAGCTTAGTGATTCCGCTCTTGGCCAGTCAGGTTGTGGATAGTTAGTAGAAGATAATCTTGGTACATTTTAACTATCCTATTTGCAAAGAGAATTAGGTTTTAAAACATTGAGTGTTTGATTTGTAGTAACTATGTCACCAAAAGTGCATTATCTTTAAAAAAAAAACATGTAATCTGACTTTCTGAAGTTCTAATGGTGTCACTTGTAATTGGACTGTCCAAAAAATATTCAAGTGGTAAAGTGCCGCTGCTAGTGTGGCTTACATTAATGTATAATTAGTCAACTTAGCGACATTATTAATATGGAAATCTAAAAGGCCACTGGATGGCAGCAATAGATAAGAAATACACCATTAGAATGTTTTAGAAAGATGAGGTCATCTTAGAAGGAAGTGGAGACCATATCCAAAATAGGAGGAGACTGAGGGCTGTAAAATTCAATGTTGGCCAGCTTTCTTTCAGTTCTTCACACAAAGTTTAACACTGTTTATTTGGATCTCTTTGAGCTATCAACTAGCTAACTACACAGATTTTTTGATCTTGTCAATCACCAACACGGCAAGGCAAAATAAACATTTTTTGCACTTACCAGTTGTTGTTTTGTTGGGATCCTGTTTGTGACGCCATTTTTTTATGGAAATAAAGTAAACCAGGTTCAGGTGTGATGAAGACATTTCGGAGACTTAACATACAGTATCTCACAAAAGTGAGTACACCCCTCACATGTTTGCGAATATCTGATTATATCTTTTCATGAAGAAATGACACTTTGCTACAGTGTAGTAGTAGTGAGTAGTGAGTGTACAGTGTAAATCTTCTGTCCCCTCAAAATAACACATCACACAGCCATTAATGTCTAAACCGCTGGCAACAAAAGTGAGGACACTCCTAAGAGAAAATGTCCTAATTAGGCCCAATAAGCCATTTTCCCTCCCCAGTGTCATGTGACTCGTACAAGGTCTCATGTGTGAGTTGTTAAATTTGGTGTTATCGCAGTGGAAGTTCAACATGGCACCTCATGGCAAAGAACTCTGAGGATCTGAAAAAAATAATCGTTGCTCTACATAAAGATGGCCGAGACTATAAGAAGACTGCCAAGACCCTGTAACTGAGCTGCAGCATGGTGGCCAAGACCATACAGCGGTTCAACAGGACAGGTTCCACTCAGAACAGGCCTCGCCATGGTCGACCACAGAAGTTGAGTGCACGCGCTCAGCGTCATATCCAGAGGTTGTCTTTGGGAAATAAACATGATAACGACCCCAAACACACCTCCAAGACGACCGCTGCCTCGCTAAAGAAGCTGAGGGTAAAGGTGACGGACTGACCTGAACCCTACTGAGCATCTGTGGGGCTCCTCAAACAGAAGGTGGAGGAGCTCAAGGTCTCTAACATCCAGCAGCTCCGTGATGTCGTCATGGAGGAGAGGAAGTGGACTCCAGAGCCAACCTGTGAAGCTCTGCTGAACTCCAGGCCCAGGAGGGTTAAAGCAGCGCTGGAAAATAATGGTGGTCCCACAAAGTATTGACACTTTGGGCTCAATTTGGACATTTTCACTTAGGGGTGTCCTCACTTTTGTTGCCAGCGGTTTAGACATTAATGTGTGATGTGTTATTTTGAGGGGACAGCAAATTTACACTGTTATACAAACTGAACACTCACTACTTTACATTCTAGCAAAGAGTCATTTCTTCAGTGTTGTCACATAAAAAGATATAATCAAATGTTTACAAAAATGTGAGGGGTGTACTCACTTTTGTGAGATACTGTAGCGTTGTTTAGATCTACAGAGAATCAAGTGTCCAAATAAGGTTATTGTTCACCCCTCCATACATGTGTGAGGAGTCTATTGGTTATTGGTTCAAATTAAGATGTGAGAGATAAAAAGAAACTGCCAGTCAGAATATTGTTGATGTTTCAGAATATGTTAAGGGTGTCCATAAAAGCTGGACCCAAAAGCACGACAGAGCCAGATCACAGTTCACAGTTCAAGGGAGTTTATTGAGGAATAAACAGTTCGCTGGGGGCGAGGGAGTTGATCCAGGTCCAGATAGGGAAAGCTGAGTGAGGTGGTTGGGCTGAAGTAGTGAGGGAGAAGCAGGTGAGGTTCTGTGAGAACAAGGGAGAATTAACAAAGATTAGTAGAAGCGAGGGAAAGTCACAAACACGGGTTCCCTGCAAGAGCAGGCCAAGGTGTGTACCACAGAAGATACGCAGACAATCTGCCAAATACTGGTGTGCTGGACAGGGTAGATAACAGGCGCTTGATTGGAAACGAGGTGCAGGTGTGTGGAGACACAGTGCAGGAGCCAGGGAGGAAAACCACGCCCACCTGCAAACTAAGCAACTCACAGGGGAAAACAGACAGACAGGCACAATAGGATGGGGAAACAACAGAGAACAAAAGGTAAACAGAGGAGAGAGACCAATGGATACAACAGAATATGGTTCATGTTTATAATAAGGTATGAAGGACCCCGCAACTTTTTTACTTTATCTTTTTTTTTTTATTCAATTTGGAATTGTATTTTTTATATTTGTATATGTAGAAGGGTTCTTTTCTTGAATATGTTCCTATTGATGTGTGCTGCAGTGTTAGTTGATGCACAACAGTAGTAGGATATATTGGAATGCTCTGCACAGTTGTTACCACCAGGTAGCGTTGGTGAGTGAGAGGGAGGTGGTGGCAGTAGAAGGAGAGCTATTCTTCCTCTTTCTGTGTGTTGCTCCTCATTTTCATGAGGAGGAACAGCAAGAGGACGTTTTAGCGTCAGGCAGCCGAGAGCTTACAGACATGTTAAAAGTTGTTGTATACTGCTTGATGCTGTGGAATACGGGAATAAAACACAGCTACAAGTTTGTGCCTGTCTGTGTTTCACTATGCTTACCTGGATTACCCTAAAGTCACACTGTGTGTCATTCAAGCCACATGCAACACTTTAAACATAGAGCCAGTCAGTCTGTATGTAAGGAAACAAAACCTTGGGTCACCAAATGGACAACAGAGCTGCCTTATCAAGACAGCTGCATTAGTCAATTGACCAAGCAGGCGGAGAGGAGAGACAGAGTCTGACCTAGAGTTTTGGAGAGTCACTTTTGGCTTCCTTTAGCTCAGCAACCCTATCATGACCAGGTGCCTGCACCACTAAGCAGGATCTGAACTTATCCAGGTAACTTCGGGGTTAACCCTGGGTTTTCAGCACCACGACGGTGGTTCACTTCTTACCGGGGTAGATCTCCATGGTAACTTATGCTCCGGAGCAGGTTCTGTTCCAGATAAGAGATCAACTCTGTGAGAAACGCCTACTGACCAGTCAGCTCTCTTGGAAAATGACCTCAGCATCTGTAGGAAAATCCCACAGACTGTTTTATCCAACAGGCTGCTTTATGTTTGCAGCGGTGATGTGGAGAAACTCTTGACTATAGCGATATAATCCTACAGAGACTGATTAAAAGCCTCAGGCTATTGTTGCCTACAGGTTTTTACAGCAGGATCAGCCCACTTACTGCTTTGAAATGTGTTGAATATTTTTTTAATTGCTCCCAGTTTGTTTCACACAGACTGACGCAGCTGTTAAAATAAATAGGTTTTATTTTTCTTAAGTAAGGCTGAATATTATGAGCAGTTTGGTAGGGATACTGAAATACTAAATTTTAATATGAACGTAGGCTATTTATTTAGGTTAGTATAGCTTTCTACAGAGACTGTAGTCAAGTTCCGCCCCAGCTTTGCAATGTGGGCTCAAAAGGCGGGACGGTGAGTTTTCAGCAGCCTAAATGTTGAGATTCAGTCTTTCAACCACTATTTGAGCACATTTTATGGCATGAATGGAGTTTACGTTTCATTGCTTTATGAGGTTAATTTAGAACCTTGTTTGTTTTTGTATTATTGTCTCTTGGGTATTATTGTCTTTACACTTGTTAAAGCACTTTGTAACTTGTTTTTGAAAAGTGGTCTACAAATAAAGATTTTTATTATTATTATAACAATGTTTGGAACACTTTTGAGTGTGTTAAATAAATTAATCTAATTTTTGAAGTGAGGAGATGTTTTTTAAAGTGAGGTGGAACGACACAAATCTTTTAATGTGGAAACACAGCCGAGCTGAAAGAATAAGGCTGATATTTTCATACAGCTCATAAGAACACTTTAAATCATTGGAATATTATAGACTACGGCTGTTTATTCACACTGTCTGTGATTTTCTGTTTCCTGCATGTGTCAGCTGCAGCCGTGCTACTGTCATATTTCTGTAGTGTTACAGTTTAATCCTCGTTCGTAAAATATGACGCTCTGCTGACAGTGGACTTATTGGTCATCTGCTGCTAACTCCGCCTCTTTTATGTGAGCGCGCTCCCAGCTGGATTGGGAAACCCTGGGTTGACTTACCGAGTTGATAACCAGCTTCGTGGTACCGCTTATCCCGACCGCGATTGTTAGGGTTAGTGAAGTCAGATAACGAAAATATATCCTGGCTATGTTGAACTCACTTTGTGGTGCAGGCCCCAGGGGAAACTTGTCATTGTACCCCTATATTCCTTCACAGGCAGAGCAGACCTCTGTGAAGGTTTTGCTAATCGTACCACCTCAGTGACACATTGTCAGATCTTTCATTATAGTGAAAAACTCTATCTGCTTGTGTCTGGATTAGTTTTTTATTTTTATTATTCTGATCTGTTACTACTTACTTGATATGGTCCATGTTTTGTGTTGAGCATCTTGTGTTATGTCTGTTCCCCTCAGTAATCTGCCTGCCCGCCAGTCTCTCTGTTTTCCCTGCTGTCTCTCTGTCTCGTTAACCCTGATCCCTGTCACCTGTGTTGCTCCCGCTCTGCTCGTTAGTCCGTGTGTATAAATGTTTGGTGTTTCTGTTCATTCCCTGTCCGGTCATTGTAGCTTTTTATGACGCCACGCCACGCTTTTCTTGAGGCCCTTATGTTTGAATAGATGTGTTTTGTCATGATTTTTTGTAGCATGTTGTAAAATGTTGTGTTTATGCGTGGCTGCTACCTTGGCCTGATCTCTCTTGTAAAAGAGATTTTTGACCCTCATAACCTGTCAGTACAGCAGAACCAGCGATTAGTGACCATTAGAGGTACAGCAACTTCAGACTCTTAAGTTTGAACAGAAGACACAACTGACAACGTTTCATTTTGAAGTGCCTCAGCAAGCTTTATTTTGTGTGATTAATTCTGTGTGAGTGTCCCCGCTTGGTGCTCAGAGGGTCTTACTGATGGTCTCCTGGGAGGAGCTCACCACCTTTCCATCCACCACCTCCTCTACGATCTTAATTATTTTCTGTTTGGTGGTGGTGGAGGTGGTAGAGGTGGTGGATGAGATGGTCAAGCTGCAGGAGGGAGACAAACAGCACAGTCAGATTTATATTCATCTCACATTAATAGAATATTTAGTCACAGATGAGTTTGATTATAATTTCACATTTTCTGTACATATCTTTACAAGTTTTTCACAGGCTTACAAAGGTTGATATACAAAGAGTTTTGGACCCTGATTTGAGTGCATGTTCATGGAGCAGTAAAACTCTCAGCTGGAAACCTGAATAATCAGGTAAGAAATAGGAAGGAAATGTACTTTATCACTAGAAGGAAATTTTTTTCCATTCCTTTGATGTTTTGGGGCATTTTATTTTAATTAAATTTATGAAGGCTAATTCTACATTTTAGCAAAATACAATGTTTTGGTTTGAGCAAAGTAATGTATTTTGCAGGTAATAAAACCCAGGACTGAACCCCCAGAAGATCTGGCTTCTTCTGGCATAAAGTAAGATGTGATATCAGCTCACAATATCCTGTAAACCTTTAATTCTCCGATAACTAAGGCTCGCTCACCTGCCGCTGGCCTCTCCGTCCAGCAGCCTCCTGTACTCGACGATCTCCATCTCCAGCCTGGTCTTGATGTGCAACAGCATCTGGTACTCCTGGGACTGCCTCTCCAGCTCGGCCTTCAGCTGCGTCAGCTGATCCTCCAGCATGGTCACCTGGTTCTGGTAACCCGTCAGCTGCATGGTGTACCGGTTCTGAGTCTCATTCAGGGTGGCCTCCAACGACGCTTTCTGCAGGAGAGAGGAGCTGGATCAGGTTTATTGCCTCACAAAGACACTGGACATAAAAGATGTGATGAGACGTGATGTTCACCATGCTGAGCTGGGACTGCAGCTCGATCTCCAGGCTCTGCAGCGTTCGGCTGAGCTGTGTGGTCTCGGATTTGGACCACTGGAGGGTTTCTGTGCTGATAGCGACTTCTTTGTGAAGGTTTTCTGTCTGTAGAGGAAACAGCACGTTATTAACATGTTGACCTGATGATGGCGCTAGATGGAAAGTCTGAGGATCACCAAAGTTATTACAGTTCATCCTGAGGGGAGCATGAAGGTCTGAACCACATTTCATCACAATGTTTCAGTCTGAACTACAGGGGTGGACGGACAGACGTGAGTCCAAGAGTCTCTAGCGTGGCTAAAATCAGGTCCTTACCTTTGCATTGAACCACGCCTCCAGTTCTTTGCGGCTTTTGGCAACAGTGGCTTCGTAGTGCTTCCTGACCTCCTCTATGACCTTATTGAGGTCCTCTGCTGGAGCCGCATCCACCTCCACGTTCACCTGACCGCCCATCTGAGCTCGCATCGCCAGCAGCTCCTACAAGGTGACAGTGTTTAATATCATTTAGCCATTTTATTTACCCCAAAACTCTTTTAGACCTGAAAGCCCACTGACCTCCTCATGGTTCTTCTTGAGGAAGATCAGCTCCTCCTTCAGACCCTCGAGCTGCATCTCCAGGTCGGTCCGGCTCAGAGTCAGCTCATCCAGGACCCTCTTCAGACCGGCGATGTCGGCCTCCACCGACTGACGCATGATCAGCTCGTTCTCGTACCTGAAAAACACGACAGTGAGTTTAGAAAACTAACCTGGATGTTGACATGACTGGGAAGAACGAGATCACAAAAAGACATCTTCAATAGGATTATGTCATATTGCCGTTTTGATGCACGACTTGATGTTGGAGGAAACAAAGTCTCACACTCACTTGACTTTGAAGTCATCCGTTGCCAAGTTGGTGTTGTCGATGGCGAAGACGAGTATGGCGTTTCCATGAGCAGCGGACTGGATCTGAGCAGGAAGGAAGAGAGAAACTGTGAACTACTAGCAGTTTGGTTTCATTGGATTCATTCTGCTGTTTTAAATATGTAGAACAACCAAACACATTCAGTGGCTGCAACGAGCTCTGTGGCCACCAGGTGGGTTCAAAACCCAGAAAATTTCAAAGTTATTTTGTCATTTAAAAACCTAAAGAAACCTGAAAGTCATAAATTGAAGTTATATAAAGTTTAAACAATCAAAGTTTAAGATCTTTATTCTAAAAAGTGTCACAATCAACTTAGAATGACTAAAGTAATATTTACTAATTTTGTTTACTCTGTGAGTTTAGAAGCCCATGTGGACTTTGTTTAATCTCATCAGCACAAATCTTTTTCTTTTAAATATTTTTTTATGTTTTGCTTTCAACTCCTACTTTCAACTAAGATATTTTACAAAAAGACATGACCTCCTGACGTCACCTCTAACCCTGGTCAAATAATTTGATTGGTCGAACAGGTTGAGGTGTGCCTGCAAACACATGCTGCCTGAGAGGCTAAGTTCAGGGTAAAGTGGTCCCACTAGAATCTGCTCTTTTCTGCACAAACTGCAGATTTTCCGTCTTCCTGTTCTCACCTGGTCCTGCAGGTCTTTGATCTGGACGTTGAAGCTGCTGAAGTTGTGAGCCTCCGGCGCAGCTTTGCTCTCCAGGAACTTTCTGATCTTCAGCTCCAGCTCGGCGTTGGCCTTCTCCAGGCTGCGCACCTTCTCCAGGTAGGTGGCCAGGCGGGTGTTGAGGTTCTGCATGGTGGCCTTCTCGCTGACAGAGACGTCCATGGCGTCGCTCAGCTTGAAGGCACCGCCAGCACTGGAGGAGGAGAATGAGGCCTTGGAGATACGGACTCCAGATCCTCCAGCTCCTCCATACACGCTGCCGGCCCTCATGCTCCCCAGGCGGGACGAGGAGGACATGGAGGGGGCCATCATGACGGAGCTCCTCACGGGGGAGGACATGTAGCTGCTGCGGCTGGAGAAGGAGGTCATGGCTGAGGGTCGGCTGGTCGTCGGCTCTGAGCAGAGAGTGAAGAGCTGCTGGGATGTCGCCTGCTTTTATGCCTCAAAATGAGGTTGGGGGGGCGGTGTGGTAGGTCAGGTTGGGATGCCAAATATGCTGGGGTTGTCACATTATGGCCCCGGGGGCCCTAAAGGAAACAGGTCTGTGCTGAAGCTGAACTCCAGCAGGTCGGGTGGGCGCGACAGCTCTTTATACCTGGTGGTCTGGTCCTGTCAGTCCTGACATCCAGTCAGACCACAAACCCCTCCCAGGTCTGTCCACAGGGAGATTCGATGACAGCAGGAATGTCAGGAGGTTTAAAACCTGAAGTTAAAACGTTCCTTCATGACTTGAGAAAATGCTGCTGTGAGCACTTAAAGCAAAGAATGATTTGTACATCTCAGCTATTTTTTATACATTTAATTGGCATAAAGACTTGAAACTGTCCAGTGTTGAACATGATTTTATGTTACAATAATGTGATTTCCCCCTTTTTCCTGACTTATTCATGACTCCTCCGGTCTATCTGGCGACCCCTTTAAAGAAACGTTTGTCAATAATCAATAGTCAAAGTCAAGTCATTTTGTGTCAATAATTATATCTTTTACTTCTTTCCTTAAACATCTACCTTTCGACCTCTTTAGGGGTTTTTTAAATAGTAAGAAAAATGTACAGAGCTTGGTTGGTGGTTGTCAAACATTTCTCAGGTGGGGATTATGTAATGTTTTTGTACATGAAGGTACACAGAATTTTGGTTGGGTTCTAACACTAGAAAAAGTATTAGCATATAAATACAATATCAGAAGTTAAAGAATAATATTTAATATTGGATTATAATCACTGATGCATTCATTGGTTCATCACATTAAGATTAGAGCAGTCCCTCATTCATACATATTTGCTGCTATTACATTTTACTTTTTACTTTTTTTGCTCAACATCAACATTCCTCTGGGGAAATGCACCCCTGAATGATCCCAGATTACCAAGGAAAGTAGCATTGAACTATCTTGGTATGATGCATTGTTAAACTAGCAAACATCTGAAGTACGACCGTTTACCAAAACTGTCGTATCTTGTTTGTACCACCAGGGTTTGGACAAACTTAGTTTGAACCAACATGTTTCCAGGTGTGTTCGTTTGACTTTCACAGCACGAAACTCACAAAACGTTGTCATATTCTGCCTAAATATGTCAGTTGTGACCAATATAAAGTAACATTATTATGCTAACTTATTATTTAGGCTTTTCATATTATAGTCATACCGGCATTAACAAGAAAATAGTGTTAATGAAATAAACAATATAAATAATATATAACCTAATCATTTTATTTAACTTAAATATAGGCTATAACTTAGAAGAAAAAATTAAGAACTATTAGCGTTTACAAGACATTTAGTAAAATAGGTTTAATCTGCAAGTATCTACGGTTCAACATTTTAACACTATTATGAATCCCTTGGCCACAAATGATAACAAGGTAAAAGTGCTTTTATAACTACATTTAAAAAAAGCTTCACCTTAAATATGTTTGTCCAGCAGGATTATCTAACATTCCCTGCTTAAAACACATCCACCTCCACACTGCATTTTCTGCTATCTGTGATGTAGTCACCGTTAGCTAAGCTTCTAGCCACAGGTCAGGAGCTGTAGTTCCAACTATGCAACTTAACGACAGTTCGTTGGAACTATTGTTTCGGTGAACACCTGCATTGTTTAATTATGGTTTGTACCATGTAAGTTACCAACTTAGTTACCTCCGGAGTTGGAACCAAGGAAGTTGCTACCGTAGTTAGCAACAGTGCTTTTGGGAAACGCACCCCAGATCAGCTGTTACACAGGGTGTGGTTATTGACTCCTCTACACTGACTGAAGGCAGCTTCGTGATTCCCCTCTTGGGCAATCAGGCTGTGACAAAGCCCATTCTTGTAGGCATAACAGAGATGAGGAACTGCACATCAAGGGCCTTCTGGACCTTCCTCTTTCTGGTGCAACTCAAGCCTACCATCAATTTAAACCTAAACTAGATTATAACTCATCTGAAAGCCTTGTTCTTAGCGTTTCACATCCAACCTGGAAATCACTGCAGCCAATCCTGTTTGCTGTAGTGTACCACCCTCCTGGTCCATATTCCGAATTTTATCTGAAAATATTTCAATATTCATGGGGACGTTGACAATGATAGCTAAATTTAGTCCTTCCCAAACTGATCATCATGTTAATAGTCTTGCAGGCTCACTGCGAATGACACTTGACATTGTTGCATTACATTATATATATTGTATATATGTCAGGGAAACACTGGGGGATGTGTCATAGTGGGGAATTGAACTCGGGTCTCTCACACCAATGGTATGCGTCTATTATAAATAAAGATTATTATTATTCATTGCGCCATCACCACCCCGTTACTTGCCCCTCTAAAACAAAGAAGATAATAAAACAAATACGGTTTGGTCCATGGTTAGACCCCCAACTTGAAAATTAAAACATCGTGGAAACTTGAAAGGAAATGGCGTTCGACTAATCTTTTTTTTTATAAATTCACTACTATGATCTGGAGCTTTGGGGAGCCTGAGAGGGCCCCCGAGGCTGATATAGTGTAACCACAGCATTCTAGTTGTTGACAGACTGGTTAAACTGGGTGAGGCTGCAGACTGATATTTACATCTAACCCACCTGTGAAAGAAAATTCTTCCAAGAAAGAATTACAGAGTCGAAAATGTGATGAATCATGTTTTACACGGACGTCAGGAGAGACACAAAAATATCTCCCCTTACATCCTCTCCAGTACAGAAACAACAGCAAATGATAATCACACACAAATGTTGATTTTGTCCTTGGCTCTTCCGTCACAAAGACATGCAAATGTATGTATATAGCAAAGAATGTCGCCACTGCCCCTGTAGTGGCACCTATTTGTCTGCTAAAACCTCACCTCTGCAGACGGCTATTGGAAGAAAATGACTCTGATATTTAATCCCTGCTGCTATCTCTCAGGTGACTATTAAACGGATTTGTTCGAAACCTCTTTCCAAAGTTAAATACAATGAGTCCTGATCTACAATCTAAAATAATTATTTCTAACCCACCCTAACATTGTATTTCCACCAGTGTTAGTGTGAGCCGTGCAAATGACCAAATATGTGCAGAGAAATGATGGTGACTTGACCCCGTAGAGACGGCACACAGTGGATCGGTCTGACATCTGACCACATGAACTACAAAAAAGGTCAGTTATTACTCTTTGTGTTGGGAATTTTTAATTCATGTTTTTTTTATCTATAAACTTTCCCAGAACATTTTCAGATGTCTTTGCAATTGTTGTATGAGGTAGGAAACATGTGGAAGTTTAGTGAGGACGATTCTAAGTACTGCTCAGTCCATCTGCAACTTTCGGACATCAGTTACAGTCTGCACGAGAAAAGTGAGCTCCTGAATATATTGCTGTTCTGTAAGGACTGACAGCTCATGTGACTGATGTGATTTACATATTTCATGCTTGTATGTCTTATTGTTTATCCTCCAGTAAACATGTTAATACAGTCTGGTCTCAATAGTTAATCTCCCCAAACATGACAACTGTATGGTGGTAGAATTTCTATGTAACTCACCCGGTTTATATATTAAGGCTTAAAGTTCTGCATAATTGTGGACGCGGCTACTTTGAGTGACGGGTGGGTGCCCTCTTTGTGGCTTGGATTAACAGGGAGTTAGAGTCGTATGCAAAAGTTTAGGCATCCCTGACAATTTCCATTATTTTCATTTATAAATAATTGGGTGTTTGGATGATCAGCAGTTTCATTTTGAGCTATCAAATATCTGAAAGACAGTAAAATTTCAGTAATGAAATGAGGTTTATTGGAGGAACAGAAAATGTGCAATATGCATCGAAACGAAAGTAGACAGGTGCATAAATCTGGGCACCCCAACAGAAATATCACATGCGTTGTGGCGTGTGCAGAAAAGGCTTCTTCCACATCACTCTTCCGTACAGCTTCTCCTTGTGCAAAGTGCGCTGAATTGTTGAACGATGCACAGGTTTCCAAATCAACAAAATGACAAGGGTGTCCAAATTTATGCACCCGTCTACTTTCGTTTTGATACATATTGCACATTCTCTGTTCATCTAATGAACCTCATTTCACTACTGAAATATGACTATGTCTTTCAGTTATTTCAAAATGAAATTGCTGATCCAAACACCCAATTATTTATAAATGAAAGTCATAGAAACTGTCAGGGGTGCCTAAACTTTTGCATACGACTGTAGGTGAGTCAGGGCGATGTCCACACTAAGCTTCACAATTGCTCGTTAGAAACCTATGGTGATGTCTCCGACCCAAAGACCATGTTTTAGGTGCATCTAAAGTCTGTTATTTGTCATTTCCTCGCTTGAACCTCAAATTGTTCTGGTCCACCATCTTGCAGACCGTCCCAAAGCTTTTATTTGTGCACCGAGGAGCGAGGTGCGATCTCTGAGGTCTGATACTGACCGACACGCACCCCTCACTGGATGTCAGCTGATTTATACGCCATGACATATAAATATGTTGCGTCAAAATCTGGCGCATTTGAACGAGGTGGCAGATACACTGTAACTGTCTGTTACATGTGTCTTTGCGATGAATCGCTATCAGCATTGCTCTTTACCTACTGACAGGTCTGAAATGTGTCATTTAACAGAGACAAAAGAACACACAGCAAAGAAGGCCTTCGGAAGAGTTCAGTTAAGGCATAGTCTTATCCATTATTGTTAGTTATTGTTTTAATCATTTCTTTCTTGAAAGCATAAAAGAGAGTTTTATTTTTAGCAAAATCAATTCTTCATATTGATCCCCAAAGAAAACACAGCTGACCACTTCATGCAGCAGATCCTGATGTGCCGCCATATTCAGAAAAGGACGTTGCTTCACGTGACACTTTGTAGGGACACAAGTGAGGGAAACGTGGATGCAATTAAGAAACTTGGGATGCACCCATTCTGTTCTGTTTTATTGTTCCAGTTCTTAACCCCAAACATTAGTGTTAATTTCATGAAAGAATCATTTTGAAAATATGAATTCGTAACTGTAACTTAATCCTGCACCTCATAACCGTTCAGTCCAGCAGCAGCAGCCAGTGGCCATTAGAGGAAGTGCAACTTCAAACACAGAAGACACAGCAGACAGCGTTTTAGTTTGAAAAACCTCAGGAGACTTTTATGTGTTTTTTTTCCTGTTAAGAGTGCCCCCTGCTGGTGATCACAGAGTCTGATTGATGGTCTCCTGGGAGGAGCTCACCACCTTTCCATCCACCACCTCCTCGACGATGGTAATTATTTTCTGTGTGGTGGTGATGGTGGAGGAGGAAGTGGAGGATGAGGATGAGATGGTCAAGCTGCAGGAGGGAGACAAACAGAACAGTCAGATTTATATTTATCTCACATTAATAGAATATTTAGTCACAGATGGGTTTGATATTTTGTCTTTGGTGTCTCTCTTCTCACGGTGAAAAGCATCAGGAGCCACATTTAGGCTCAATTTAGGGTCAATGAGAAGTCTGAGCTGATGTTTAAAATACTTGTCCTTTGATGAACTTAGTGAATGTGCAAATACTTAGTTATATACTAAAAAATATAACTAATATTTGTAGACTAATTATACACTTTTTGTACACAATTATAAGGGTGATGTTACACAAAGACAGAAAAAATGTTGGTACAAATACAAATTTTAGCCGTACTTAGAGATGCACAGTCGGGGCTTCTAACATAAAGTAAGATGTGATATCAGCTCACAATATCCTGTAAACAACCCTTTAATTCTCAGATAACTAAAGCTCGCTCACCTGCCGCTGGCCTCTCCATCCAGCAGCCTCCTGTACTCGGCGATCTCCATCTCCAGCCTGGTCTTGATGTCCAGCAGCATCTGGTACTCCTGGGACTGCCTCTCCAGCTCGGCCTTCAGCTGCGTCAGCTGATCCTCCAGCATGGTCACCTGGTTCTGGTAACCCGTCAGCTGCATGGTGTACCGGTTCTGAGTCTCATTCAGGGTGGCCTCCAACGACGCTTTCTGCAGGAGAGAGGAGCTGGATCAGTTTTATTGCCTCACAAAGACACTGGACATAAAAGATGTGATGAGACGTGATGTTCACCATGCTGAGCTGGGACTGCAGCTCGATCTCCAGGCTCTGCAGCGTTCGGCTGAGCTGTGTGGTCTCGGATTTGGACCACTGGAGGGTTTCTGTGCTGATAGCGACTTCTTTGTGAAGGTCTTCTGTCTGTAGAGGAAACAGCACGTTATTAACATGTTGACCTGATGATGGCGCTAGATGGAAAGTCTGAGGATCACCAAAGTTATTACAGTTCATCCTGAGGGGAGCATGAAGGCCTGAACCACATTTCATCACAATGTTTCAGTCTGAACTACAGGGGTGGACGGACAGACGTGAGTCCAAGAGTCTCTAGCGTGGCTAAAATCAGGTCCTTACCTTTGCATTGAACCACGCCTCCAGTTCTTTGCGGCTTTTGGCAACAGTGGCTTCGTAGTGCTTCCTGACCTCCTCTATGACCTTATTGAGGTCCTCTGCTGGAGCCGCATCCACCTCCACGTTCACCTGACCGCCCATCTGAGCTCGCATCGCCAGCAGCTCCTACAAGGTGACAGTGTTTAATGTCATTTAGCCATTTTATTTACCCCAAAACTCTTTTAGACCTGAAAGCCCACTGACCTCCTGGTGGTTCTTCTTGAGGAAGATAAGCTCCTCCGTCATACTCTCCACCTGTATCTCCAGGTTAGCCCGGCTCAGAGTCATCTGGTCCAAGACCTTCCTCAGGCCACAAATGTCGGCCTCCACTGACTGACGCATGATCAGCTCGTTCTCGAACCTGAAAAATACGACAGTGAGTTCAGAAAACTCACCCGAATGTTGACATGACTGGGAAGAACGAGATCCCAAAAAGAAAAAAAACTTGAACTGTATTATTTTATGTTGCTGTCTTGACGCACGACTCGATTGGAGGAAACAAAGTCTCACACTCACTTGACTTTGAAGTCGTCCCTGGCCAAGTTGGCGTTGTCAATGGTGAGGACAAGGGCGGTATTTCCACGAGCAGCGGACTGGATCTGAGCAGGAAGGAAGAGAGAAATTGTGAACAACTGGAAGTTTTGCTAAAAGGCTTCATTGGATTCATCCAGCTGTTTTAAAGAACAAATCAACACATTCAGCGCACAGCTAATGTTGAGGTCTGCCTGCAAACACATGCTGCCTTAGAGGCTAAATTCAGGGCAAAGTGGTCCCACTAGAATCTGTTCTTTTCTGTACAAACTGCAGATTTTCCGTCTTCTTGTTCTCACCTGGTCCTGCAGGTCTTTGATCTGGACGTTGAAGCTGCTGAAGTTGTGAGCCTCCGGCGCAGCTTTGCTCTCCAGGAACTTTCTGATCTTCAGCTCCAGCTCGGCGTTGGCCTTCTCCAGGCTGCGCACCTTCTCCAGGTAGGTGGCCAGGCGGGTGTTGAGGTTCTGCATGGTGGCCTTCTCGCTGACAGAGACGTCCATGGTGTCGCTCAGCTTGAAGGCACCGCCAGCACTGGAGGAGGAGAATGAGGCCTTGGAGATACGGACTCCAGATCCTCCGGCTCCTCCGTACACGCTGCCGGCCCTCATGCTACCCATACAGGAGGAGGAGAACATGGAGGGGGCCATAATGACGGAGCTCCTCACGGGGGAGGACATGTAGCTGCTGCGGCTGGAGAAGGAGGTCATGGCTGAGGGTCGGCTGGTCGTCGGCTCTGAGCAGAGAGTGAAGAGCTGCTGGGATGTCGCCTGCTTTTATGCCTCAAAATGAGGTTGGGGGGGTGGTGTGGTAGGTCAGGTTGGGATGCCAAACAGGCCTGAGCTGCAGGTGGGCTCCAGCAGGTTGGGTGGGTTTTAACAGCTGGGATCTCAGGGGCCCAAAACTCTTTGTATCTGGTGGTCTGGTCCTGTCAGTCCTCTGCTGCTACTTCAGCTAAATAAACTATTTAAAAGCTTCACAAAGCTGAAAGTTAGCAGAAAAGTGAGCGTTTTGGTGACATAGTCTTCTCACTCTGACAGCTGCTCTTCCTTCTTTTTAAACATATTTTTCTGATTTGTGACCCCACAACTGAACAAATTAGGCTGATCAAAACTCTAATATTACTCTATGCTGTGAACACTTAAAGTGTAATGAAGAGTGATTTTTCCTTCTCAACATGTAATAATTAATACATATAATTGGCACAAAGACTTGAAACTGTCCACTGTTTCACAAGAAAATAGCAATGTTTTTTTACATAAGGTTACATAAAGTGATTCTCACTTATCAAATTATTATTTTGAATAAATGTTGTACCCTTAGGGATCAAGAAGAACAAGAGCACACAGTACACAAAAAGTGAAATAAAATTTCACAAAAAATACCACGCAATAATTTACAGTTTCTGTCTAAAACTTTCTGTATTTATCCAGTAAATATCATCAGTATGACAACGTTATATATAAAAATGAATTTAAATGTTTCTATAATTCCTTCTCAGGTCTAACCTGAACAATTAAAAAGGAAAGAAATATTTGATGTCATTAGTTGCATTTAACATTTACAATCGATTATAGACTGTATAAACATGATGTAAAAACATTAAAGCTCATTACAGAACAGAGATTCAACATATAAGTGAAACCTGAGCAGTTCACAACCGTCAATTCATCAAAAAATAACCAAATACAACAATAAATTTTCCCTCAGAGTAACTTTTATTCCTCTCCTCTTTAAGTGAAAGCAGCTCATTGATCAGCAGAATGTGAAACAGCATAAACAGTAAATAACAAAGGACACAACTTAATGTAAGGAGGGGTCATGTCGTACGGGGCGGCGCTGTTCACACACACCCATCAAATTCTGCATAAGTCTCAGTGGAGAAACAGGATTCTATTGGGAAGGGCCACAGTGAACTGTTATGGGCCCCCGGGGTAAAACCGTTTTTACTCCCTGAAATACTGATAAAATATGCTTAAACATTCAGGTCTACAACAATCTGAGAAGGAAAACTCACTTATTTTCCCACTGAGGCCAAAACGTATGATGAATTTTTTGAAGGTGAAACCAACAATGTTGGTAAAATAATAAAGAGCCACAAGGTCCTGTAATAAGAACCCATCTTCACTGTTTCTAATTTGCTTTTAGTGATTTTGCAAAAAACAACAAAAATATACTTAAGTAGTAAGTAGTGGCATAAAATTATACTTAAAGTACCAGTAAGTAAAAGTACTCATTATGGCCCATGTCAGAATAATATGGTATTGGATTATAAACACTGATGCATTCATTTGTTCATCACATTAATGTTGTAGCAGTCCCTCAGTCATAGGTATGTTTTTAAAAACATATTTTTGATATTTGTAGGTATCACTGGACTCCATGAATTCATTCGTTCATTGTGACTCAAACAGAACATTTGAAAACAGACGCCCCAGGTACCTGGGCAATGGTGCTCTGGGCGATATTACTGATACTATATTACTTTTTTTTTTTTCGCCGTTTTAACTCCGAAATCCGCCAGTGTTGTTGCTCCGAGTCTAAGCGGGCGTCATCTTGATTATTGCGCAATACCTGCAAGCTGCCTGCCTGCTGTCGTCTTTTCTGCAGAGAGGAAACATGCCGCTTGAGAACACATGGTGTTTTTTGCCATTTTGTGGCCGATCCGTTGGAGATATATAGACATGCAGGGTATCAAATGAAAGGTCTACTCAAGCCGGATCGATTGATGCCCCCCTCCCAATCACTGTGGGCCTGTAAAGCATGGGAGTGCTTTTGGTGACAGGAATGTTGATAATACTCCTGTTTTTATCAATATTTCAATGTTTTGTCATTTGGAACTTGGTTGTATGGACAGAAAAAGTGTTTTAACAGTGTTCAGCATTTTAACAATAAATATTGCCAAAATATGGAAATTCGCCTGGTATATTTCAAAAATGTTGTATGATAACTGTTGTATTTTAGTTTATTTTCATCGGATTTACAGTTACAATTGCATTCTAGGTGTATTAGAAGATATTCAGTTGCATTAAAAGCTAACTCAGGATGGTTTTGATGGTTTATTGCATTAAAATATAGCTTTTTTTTTTCCAGGAGAGGATAAAAATATCAGATTTTCAGATCTCCATGTAGTCTGTAAAAGTAAAATAAACATGTTAATATATGGATTTATACAATGGATTCATATTCCTTAGCTTCTGACTTTTCAAAGGAGACCAGAATTATGCATCTAGGCCAAATGGTTGAGGAGTTATTCCTGATTCATTCTGGGTTATTTTAGGCGTTCTTTCTGGAAAAAGGTTCCTGTTTTCAACAGGTTAATACTAAAGCCATGACTTTACTGTAGCGCCTCTCCTCTGGTCATTTCCTGCAACCAGATAGCCAGTACTATCACCAATGAACAAAGACCATCCACCATGTCATTTTTACATATTTGTTTACATTACAACAACATTGCTCTGTGGGACGGATTTACCGAATAAAGATTGCTAAATTGCGTGTGCATTCTAAAATATTGCACGTGCAATTTTAGTGCCTGTCATGGGTAATTAACTAAGAATTATTGCGTAGATGACAACAGGAGCAAACACAATGGAGGTGGCAGTATTTAAATGAGAGTTTTGCGTGTTTTAATGGTTTCAGCCATGGAGAGTTGGGAGGGAAAGCAGCCACTGTGTAAAAACCTCGGTTTGTTTCATTCAGTGCGTCCCGAGTATCAAACCTACTGGGCAATAAACCAATTTATGATCCTGATAAAAAATATAATGCAGTATTTTTAAGCAGAATGATTTGAAGTTGAGTGTTGTCTACTTTATAAAGAGTACAGATACTGGTACACAGAAAACACACACGTTTCAGTTCATCAGAAGTATTTTATTTGTGTATTTCTGAGAACGGTTGGCAGCAGCGTGTTGACACATCACTTAATCTCCATTGATTGAGAATGGATCTCTCCATCTTCTGTGATGTCTTTGGTGACTATCATTACTTTACGTGTTATGCTTGTAGTGGAGGATGACGTGCTACAGAAAACAAACAAACAAGAGTCCTGTTAGATGTCTTTGCTCTAAACAGGCTAACAAAGCTTCATGCAGTGGTATTTATTCTTTTGAAAACTGTTCACCAAACGATAATGAAAATCCATGCATTGCATATACCATTTCATGGATGACTGATACTGATACATATGCATGGATGTTTCTATATTTACACTTTCAAACTTATTAATAGTCTAATTACTTAAATGTTCATGCTTTGCCTTCATGTCTGAATTTTATTTTTCAAAAATGTTTTTTGACCTTTGATACATTGATTTACATATCATTTACAGAATTATATTTCTCACTGGTTTTCTACCTGCTCTCTAGAGACAACCAGGGTCAGGGTAGTATTAGTTGTTTTGAAAAATTTATATAAGTACTTATTTTATTATTATTATAATTAGTTGACTCACTTGGACAGCTCTCCATCCAGTAGCCTCCTGTATTCAGCAATCTCAAGCTCCAGCCTGGTCTTCATGTCCAGCAGCACCTGGTATTCATGTCCCTGACGCTCCAGGTCAGCCCTCAGCTGGGCCAGCTGATTCTCCAGGGCAGTTACCTGCCTCTGGTATCCTGCCAGCATGTTGCTGTACCGGTTCTGGGCTTCAGCAAGGGTTGTTTCCAGAGAGGATTTCTGAAGGGGTAAAGAAACAGTGTGAGGAGATTTACAGAATTTGTTGATTCACATGGAAAAAGACCAGTAGGCAGTAGAAACCCACCATGCTGAGCTGTGATTGGAGCTCGATCTCCAGGCCCTGCAGCGAGCGTTTGACCTCTGTGACCTCAGAACGTGTTGACTGAAGAGTCTCTGTGCTCATGGCAACTTCCTTATTGAGCTCTTCAGACTACAAAAGACAAAGAAAAGTGTCAGAAATCGTGTCTGTGGGAGATCAAAGATAAGCATGTATGCAGATGACACTCTACTGTTTCACTTTTTTCACTTTTCACCAGGTTTTTATTGCTCACTGTACTTATTTAACTGACCTAATAGTACTAAATGGACTTATTCAGTTTTATAAATGCTCACATTGTCTTCAGTTTGGCCTGTAGTGATTTAAAATATACACAAAGTTTATCTTGTCTTGTTTAGGAAAAAATAGAATTTTTAAGTATAAATAATGAAAAGGTAGTTTTGACACAGTAACTCAAAACTATGACTTAGAATTGACTGTTTAGGTGTCTTAGGCTGCAGTTTCAATAACAGCCACTAGATGCTGCTAGAAAATTTTACATAACTGTATTAATGTGAATGGGGAAACACCCAACTTTTCTCTGAAAATAAAGGTAAAGACCTTTCTGCACATGAATCGAGAGGAAAGCAATTTCACTGAGATGGATTTCTTTTGAGGATGTCATTATTAAGAAATTAAGACTTTAAGAACACTTGGAGGTGGGTTTGCTTTGATCTCAGCCTATCATAATCAAGTAAAGAGGTTCCTGCCATCAGAGGGTTTATGTCCCTCACCTTGGCCTGGAACCAAGTCTCCAGCTCTTTACGGTTCTTGGCGGCGACGGCCTCGTAGTGTTCTCTGATTCCAGCCATGACGACGGACAGATCCTCCTGCGGAGCGGCATCCACCTCCACGTTCACCTGACCTCCCACCTGGGAACGCATAGTCAGCAGGTCCTGCAGAAACAACCATCCACATCGAACAGTATTAGTCGATGATAATAACAATCAAAGAAACACTTCCATCTTTTTGTCACTTGCTTTTCTCTTTTTCACATCAATTTAAATGGGATCTGGACTAATTACCTAATCAAATGAGGATAATGGTTAACCAGGAATGAAGTTCACATTTATTTGCAACTGTAATCTAAGGTACTGAAGACATTTGATGTCTTCATGTTGATTCTACTTTCTGCATGCTGCAATTAAAATTTTTATTAACTAAAACCTGATTGAAAAGCTACAAAATCAGGAGTTAAACTGCTTTTGAACCTATTCAATCTCATTTTTGATGATTTTTAGATTGTTCTTCTCTTTAGAAAATCTGGAGAAATCCTTTTTACTAGTGAAGTT
This sequence comes from Micropterus salmoides, assembly GCF_014851395.1. Taxonomy (NCBI): domain Eukaryota; kingdom Metazoa; phylum Chordata; class Actinopteri; order Centrarchiformes; family Centrarchidae; genus Micropterus; species Micropterus salmoides. Next base: position 34,273,777 of record NW_024040041.1, on the reverse strand, counting down.
TGCAGAGTTTGAAGGTTTTCGAAACTTTCTTCTTTTATAAAGCAGCTTTGATAAATCCATCCTTAAAATGACATTGGTAAAAATACTTCATAATGAACACTGAAAAGCTAATGTTAACCATAGATGGTTTGCAATTTTGCGCCCACCTCCTCATGGTTCTTCTTCAGCTGGATGAGTTCCTCCCTCAGTGATTCAATCTGCATCTCCAAATCAGATCTTGACAGAGTCAGGTCATCCAGGACCTTCTTCAGGCCGGCAATGTCGGCCTCCACTGACTGACGCATGGCCAGCTCGTTCTCAAACCTGCACACCAAGCATCAATCAAATCAGCTGTTATATCCAAAACACAGTGACTTCAGAGAGACTGTTTTCAGCACAGCACTGGTTTGTAGTTCCAACACTTGAAACAACTAGGACCTCTTGTGGTCATATGAATTGTGACAGTGTCAGAAGAACCATGTCATTGTTAGAACAGCACACCTTAGGAGGGTGTGGATGGTTGTGTGACATCCCCCAAAGAGTAAGGATTTTAAATATTCCCCAACATTAATTAAGTAGTTTTAGTTGCCTAAATGTCACCTTAACCAGAGCAGCCAACTAATGCTGCCCAAACAAAGTTTATATAAGTTTAAAGCCTACAGTGAAAGCCCCTAAGTTCTGAGCTGTTGTGTTGGGACATTTTTTATTTGACCAAAAGAAGCATTTGTAATTTCTTCCTTTTTAATAATAAAAAACTATTAACAGTGCATTTGAAAAACACATCAACATTAGACTAAATGTGATGTCAGTTGGACAGATATGACACTTCACCATATAGTTGTATAACATACATCAGATCTAGAGCTATGTGCTCAAGTTCACGGTCAGTGTTCACACACTCACTTTACTCTGAAGTCATCAGCAGCCAGCTTGGCGTTATCAATCGCCAGGTAGAGAGATCCGTTGTTGCGGGTGGCATAAAGGATCTAAAACACAAGAAGTACAGAATTAGGCTGAATGTGTTTTTGTTTTCTAACTGTAACTAGTACTGAGACTCAAAGTATTTCAGCTGATACGGGAAAGAGAACAGCAGACACCGGATCCAGGTTTGTCCTATTTTGGACAAATAATAAATTATTTTTGGAGTTGTTAGTTACTGTCTGCCCTGTTCTGAGTTCTGATTTCCAGTTTCACATGAGTGTATAGATGGTGAATGCAATGAGAGTACAAAGTTTGTGAAGCAGCTACTCAATATTTAAAAACTATGCAAATATAAGTCAAATATCCCCTCATCATTTTAGTGGCCTTCTGTTCTTGTTCACACATCATGCAAAACAAGAATGATCTTGCTGCAGGTGGCCTTTGTGAGTTTTGGGTGTGGCTGCACCTGTATTGATTCTGCAGGAAACAGCACATAATTTCTGCCTAGCTGACTGCACACCTGAGTTTGGCTGCAGCTTTTGTGCTGAAGAATATTTATGAGTTCAGACCAACTGTGTTCACTTCTATTCTCACTTTTCTACCTTTGCTATAGTCTGACCTTATGATAAAGACAGACAGAACCTGGTCTCACCTGGTCCTGCAGGTCGCTGATGGTGGCATGGAATCTGACCCAGTCATGGCCCTCTGGTTTGGTCTTGTTCTCCAGGAACTGCCTGATCTTCAGCTCCAGCTCAGAGTTGGCCTGCTCCAGATTGCGCACCTTATCCAGGTAGGAGGCCAGGCGGTCATTCAGGTTCTGCATGGCCATTTTCTTGTTGTCTGAGATGTCGATGGCGTCGGCCAGGTTGAAGCCGCCATTGGCACCAGCACCGGCAGCAGAAAACCCTGCACCGGCAGAGGAGTAGCTTCTGGAAGCACTCGTGCTGGAGATGCGGACCCCGGAGCCTCCGGCGCCAGCGTACACGCTGGGGGCCCTCATGGAGCCGAGGCGGCTTCCACTGGAAAAGGTGACGGAGCGAGCATAGGAGGTCATTGTGGAGGTGTCTGCCTGCTCTGGATGGAGAGGAGAGAATGAAGGAGAGGAGAGGACTTAGCTCCTTTTATGCTACATGAAAGTGGGAGAGGGGTCCGGCCCCCGCTGCACGCCTCGGGGCAAGAGACAAGCAGGCACATGACAAATGACAAAAAGACAAACAGACCAATCACAGCACACATGTATACGCCCATCACACCCACAACCTATTTGTTCTGCTATCTGAAAATGTCTTTCAGGAGACTGAATCATGGCTTTTGCTCAGGTGTATCTCCTCCTCTGTACAAAATGCAGTTTGATCTAATCAGAGTTAAGAGTTTCGTACATTTCAAACATCTGAAGACCCTCGTCCCTCCTCTGTCTCACATCCACATGCATTCCTCTCTGCAAGTTCAAACCTGTCTGTTGTTTCTGAGCTGTGTGTGTTATTTAGAGCCTGCAGGTCCATGCACCGACCCCCACCCCCCTTCTTTTACTGTGCAAGCAAACAATGAAGTGCTTTGTTCCAGCTCTTCATTCAGGCTGTTTGCTGTGACAACACAGGACATGAAACACCGCTGTCATTTACTCTGGAGCTGGTTTATGGAGACAAATGTTACCTCATTTATAAATCTTCATCTAACCAGTCACATAAATGGTTTTGACATCAAACTTTCTTTATTCCTTTTTAAAAGAGCATTTGTAGATGTGGGGGATGGGTATTGTCATGTTCAAACAGGAGGGAGACACATAAACAGTACTGCTGTCTAAAGAATTGTTATATGTTGTAGAATTAAGATTTAATTTTGGTTCATTGCTACTAAAACCAAACCAGGAGACCCAGAACAACAGTAGACTCAGTTATTTCAACTGGGGTTTCCACATTTCTTTGGCCATATAACATAATACACCTTCATCTGTTTCAAAAACCTGAAAGAATCGTGTTTGTATTTGCAGCAGATAATGTGGGGTCAAATATAAAATACAGATTGTATTTTTTAATCATCTGCTGCTCTTCCTTTGTGAAAATAATCTGCCACAACCAACACGTGATCGTCAGTGCCCTATTTTGAAACAGATCCAGATACAAGTGCATTTTTGACACGTTTTCTACTATTAAAACAAAAGATTTTGAGTAACATGTGTGAAGGACCCTTGGGGGCGTTGCCATGTTGAAACAGGAAAGGGACAAGCACGAACTGTTGATGCAAAGTATTGTGTAACATTAGCCTCTTGAACTGAGAGCTCAAACCAGGAAGACACGTATAGATCAACTTTAGCTCAACACGAAAGACATTTAGAGAATTAACAGGAAAGAAGGAAAAAGAAAACAGTTTTAGGAAAATTCATAGTGTTTACTCCAAGAGAATTGTACTCTAGAAATGCTTTGTATCTTATTTCTGGTGGAGATGTATTATGAAAATCTATTTTCAATTTATTATTTCAGAGTCACTGCAAAACTCAGCCGTGCATCTTGGTGACATAGTGCAGTGGTGGATAAAGTACCAATACCATAATATCTAAGTAAAAGTCATTAATTTAAAATCGTATTTATTTTAAAAGTAAAAGTACAAAAGTATTATAATCAAAATGTGCTGAAAGTATCAAATGTAAAAGTATATTTGTTCTGCAAATGACATATTTTAATATTACATTATTGGATACACATATACATTATACAACAGTGGAATTTAACAATTTAATCCAGTGGTTTCCAACCTAGGGGTCTGGCCCCTCCAAAGACACTAAATTCTTATACACTTTTAAAGCTATTTGACTTCTGGACAATTTGGTCAGCAAGCTAGTTAGCTCAGTTGCTAAATTTGCAATAAGTTTCAAGAGACGTATTTTAAACCATCGATTCCTGTCTCATCACTACCTACAAAACCCTTTTGTGCAGCAGTTTGACTTAAACTGAGGAGGATGTTCATAGAAACCTCCAGAAGACGGCTCGCTCTTTATAATTAGTTTATTTGATGTGATATTTAATATTTGTTGTGAGCATTTGATGATTCAACATATTTGGTTTATTTAGACCAGTTTTTTTTCTATTCTACTTATTTGTTTGACTTGCTAAGTCCTTCTAGTTGTTGGTTAGTTTATTTAGGTTAATTCAAGTAGAACTTTCTGGAAATGTATGCAGTGTATTTAAATCTTTGAGTAAATGTTCTTAAGTTTCTTTGCTGTAGATTTACCAATAGACTGCATATGACAAGTTTTCTAAGGTTGGGAATAATGCGTGTTTCACCGGCTGCCTCACAAAGTACAAAGTGTCTGTGTGTTTTTATGAGCTGCTGTTTCATCTGGCACACACATCACAGGCAAATTTTCAATGGCCGTTGCCATGGTGACCTAGCTTCCTTTTTAATGTTGATGTACTAGTAAATGAGCCCAAGGCGGCTGTAAAGTGGAAGATTAACTCCCACTGACTGCAGGTTTATAGATGAAGGAAACAGAGCCAAGGTTAGCACAGTCAGACTGCATACAATGAAGAGATTATTATAAGAATATTATAACAAAAGCATTTGACAACAGGTGATTAAAGAGGATAATAAAAGTTTCTATGTTACACAATCTATGTTTACAATTAAAGTTGTTTCTTTTTCGTGTGAAAATCATGAAATTTTCAACTTTTCATCCTTCAAAAACATTTCTCCACATGAAATCTAAGAAGGAAAAATGTTCACACTAAGGCCATAAATTTGACGGGGGGTCACAAGTACATATTGTCTCATTTTAAGGGGTCATGAGGACAAAAAGGGTTGAGAACCACTGCTGAACATTTGGAAAAACGGATATCATTTTGTGCTGCAGTACAGAAAATGTGTTGTGTCCACCAACATTCATTTCTGAATGCATCTGACGTGAGAAAGGAATTGCTTCTGAATGAAACAGCTATTGATGACATTTGGAGGCACCGGGACATAATTTCAGCTTTGCATTATTTTTAATTGCCTGGTTTGATTGGCTGCCTCCTGAAATGTTTTACATGTTCTCTACGTGAAGAATCATTTAAAAAATATCCACAGAGGCTCATTAGACTTTTTATTGTTGCTTCAGTTTGTAACTGTAAATTATTCCTCACCCTCCTAACCTTTTAGTACAGCAGCTGCAGGTGGCCACTAGAGAAACAACAACTTAAGACTACAGTTGACCCCGAATAGCCCACTGTGATAGTGCCATCTGCTGGTGCTCAGATGGTTTGAGTGATGGTCTCTTGGGAGGAGCTCACCACCTTTCCATCCACCACTTGCTCCACGATGGTGATTACTTTCTGTTTGGTGGAGGTGGAGGAGATGGCCAAACTGCAGGGGGGAGACAAAAATCACATTCAGATTTTAATTCATCTCACATTAATAAAATATTTAGTCACAGATGGGTTTGATATGTTGTCTCTGGTGTCTCTGTTGTCATGGAGGAAAAGTATCAGGAGTTTAGTTACTTTAGGCTCAAATAAGGGTCAATAAGAATTTCAATAAAAGGTCAATAAAAATAATATTTGAGCACTACTTGTATCAAGGCTGATTTAAGACTGAGAACAAGTTGGTTTTACATTTAAGGTACAAGTACACATTTCAGCCATGCTTTTAGAGGCAAAATTCAAAAAGTTTTACATTTCACAAAATATGATGGTTTGAGCAAAGTAATGTATTTTGTAGGTAATAAAACCCAGGACTGAACCCCCAGGAGATCTGGCTTCTTCTAACATAAAGTAAGATGTGATATCAGCGCATAATATCCTGTAAACAACCCTTTAATTCTCAGATAACTAAAGCTCGCTCACCTGCTGCTGGCCTCTGCGTCCAGCAGCCTCCTGTACTCGGCAATCTCCATCTCCAGCCTGGTCTTGATGTCCAGCAGCATCTGGTACTCCTGGGACTGCCTCTCCAGCTCGGCCTTCAGCTGCGTCAGCTGATCCTCCAGCATGGTCACCTGGTTCTGGTAACCCGCCAGCTGCATGGTGTACCGGTTCTGAGTCTCATACAGGGTGGCCTCCAACGACGCTTTCTGCAGGAGAGAGGAGCTGGATCAGTTTAATTATTACCTCACTAAGACACTGGACATAAAAGATGTGATGAGACGTGATGTTCACCATGCTGAACTGGGACTGCAGCTCGATCTCCAGGCTCTGCAGCGTTCGTTTGAGATCTGTGATCTCAGATTTGGACGACTGGAGGGTTTCTGTGCTGATAGCGACTTCTTTGTGAAGGTCTTCTGTCTGTAGAGGAAACAGCACGTTATTAACATGTTGACCTGATGATGGCGCTAGATGAAAAGTCTGAGGATCATCAAAGTTATTCCAGTTCATCCTGAGGGGAGCATGAAGGTCTGAACCACATTTCATCACAATGTTTCAGTCTGAACTACAGGGGTGGACGGACAGACGTGAGTCCAAGAGTCTCTAGCGTGGCTAAAATCAGGTCCTTACCTTTGCATTGAACCACGCCTCCAGCTCTTTGCGGCTTTTGGAAACAGTGGCTTCGTAGTGCTTCCTGACCTCCTCTATGACCTTATTGAGGTCCTCTGCTGGAGCCGCATCCACCTCCACGTTCACCTGACCGCCCATCTGAGCTCGCATCGCCAGCAGCTCCTACAAGGTGACAGTGTTTAATGTCATTTAGCCATTTTATTTACCCCAAAACTCTTTTAGACCTGAAAGCCCACTGACCTCCTGGTGGTTCTTCTTGAGATAGACTAGCTCTTCCTTCAGTCCCTCGAGCTGCATCTCCAGGTCGGTCCGGCTCAGAGTCAGCTCCTCAAGGACCTTCCTCAACCCAGCGATGTCAGCCTCCACTGACTGACGCATGACCAGCTCGTTCTCGAACCTGAAAAACACGACAATAAGTTTCAGAAAACTCACCTGAATGTTGACATGACTGGGAAGAATGAGATCAAAATAAGACATCCGGAATAGAATTATTTCATGTTTTGCCCTTGACGAATGATTTGATGTTGGAGGAACAAAGTCTCACACTCACCTGACTTTGAAGTCATTGGAGGCCAAGTTGGCATTGTCGATGGCGAGGACGAGGGCGGCATTTCCACGAGAAGCGAATAGGATCTGAGCAGGAACGCAAGGGGAGAAACTGTGTGAACAACTGGCGGTTTGGCAAAAACGCAACATAAAGGTAACGGACAACCCATCTGCTTGGTAGCATGTTACCACCCCCCACCCCCCAAACAGGTTTCTCTACTTCAAACCCTTCGTCTCTCATCATCTGGAAGTGTTATTTTGCAAGTCAGCACATATTTACTAAATTTATTTACATAGTAACAGTCAGGTGTTGGTACATGCTGTTAAAAAGGTCTAAACTAATATTTGCTTATTGTTGAGCTCTAAAAGTCTTTGGAAATCATAAAATGATTTTTATTAATTATGAATTTAACATTTTGGCGTCTACTCTGTCAGGTCTGCTTCTGTTGGTGGTAGAGAACACTAATTACTTACTATTAACTAAAAACAGTCAATGATTTCTTTGTCTAAATAGTGTCACAATCAACTACTAAAACAACTAATTAAACTAAACTAATTAATTCACTTCCCTCTGTGTTAATTTTTTTTGTTGGGAGATGAGTTAAGAAGCACATCTGGATTTTGTTTAATCTCATCCGCACATTCCTTTTTTGTGTGTGTGTTTTCCTTTCAACTCTTACTTTAAACTGTAACCCAGTTTTTTTTATATATTACAAAGACATTTACAGGATACAGTCATATTTTATTCATATTTTGGTCAAATAATTTGATTGGTCGAACATGTTGAGGTGTGCCTACAAACACATGCTGCCTTAGAGGCTAAATTCAGGGTAAAGTGGTCCCACTAGAATCTGTTCTTTTCTGTACAAACTGCAGATTTTCCGTCTTCTTGTTCTCACCTGGTCCTGCAGGTCTTTGATCTGGACGTTGAAGCTGCTGAAGTTGTGAGCCTCCGGCGCAGCTTTGCTCTCCAGGAACTTTCTGATCTTCAGCTCCAGCTCGGCGTTGGCCTTCTCCAGGCTGCGCACCTTCTCCAGGTAGGTGGCCAGGCGGGTGTTGAGGTTCTGCATGGTGGCCTTCTCGCTGACAGAGACGTCCATGGCGTCGCTCAGCTTGAAGGCACCGCCAGCACCAGTACCAGCACTGGAGGAGGAGGCGGAAGATGAGAAGGAGGCCTTGGAGATACGGACTCCAGATCCTCCGGCTCCACCGTACACGCTGCCGGCCCTCATGCTCCCCAGGCGGGACGAGGAGGACACGGAGGGGGCCATCATGACGGAGCTCCTCACGGGGCAGGACATGTAGCTGCTGTTGGAGAAGGTGGTCATGGCTGAGGGTCGGCGAGTCGTCGGATTGGGCAGAGAATGAAGAGCAGCTGGGATGTTGCCTGCTAATATGCCTCAAAATGAGGCTGGGGTGGTGGGTCAGGTTGGGATGCTAAACAGGCTAGAGGGTGTCATTGCGGCCTCGGGGCCAGGAGAGCAAACAGTTCAGAGCTGCAGGTGAACTCCAGCAGGTCGGGTGGGTTTAAACAGCTGCTATCTCAGGGGCTTAACAGCTCTTTGCACCTGGTGGTCCGGTCCTGTCAATCCTCACAGAACCCTGAGGAACTGACATCCAGTCAGACCACAAACACCTCACAGCTCCCAGATCTGTCCACAGGGAGATTAAGCTGAAGTTTGAAACCTGAAGTTAAAATGTTCCTTCATGGTTATAGAAAATGCTGCTTTGAGCACTTAAAGCAAAGAGTGATTTGTAAATTTTTTTTCTTTTTTTCTTTTTTTCTTTTTTCTTTTTTCTTTTTTTTACATATATTTAGTATAAAGATTACATAAATAAAAATGTGAAACCATCCAGTGTTTCACTGGAGAACAGCACAGATAAAAGAAATATTTGAAAAATGTTTCAGAACATGATTTTAAGTTGCAAAAATGTATTTTTCCCTGATAAACCACCACAACAACGACAATTACCAACAAACACACTAGATTCCTAGGAGACACATTTAATAAACATAAATCATGAAATAACATTTGTATTTCAAACAAACTTATTAGCACATTTTGATAAGAGCGTTTTACCTGCTGGACTTTGCCAACATGTTTAGATTTTGTTGATTTGGTGATTAGTGCTTGCTTTTTGTGCTTCTACTATGATTAAGTAGGCTACGTAGTAAAAAAAAAAATTTTTTTGTCTCATTTAACTGTGTTTAATGTTGATATATTATCAGAAGTCTGTAACAAGTATTTTAATTTGAAAATTGACCAGACTCTGTGGACTTTTGGAGTGAGTCTGGGGTCATGTAAACTTGGTTAATATGTCTTTGTAGCAGGTGGGCCCACGATGAAGCTCCGTCCCCACTGTGCTGACAGTCTAGCTCCGCCACCGCTGCTCATATTTATCTTACTAGCCAATAATGAGTGTGCTTTGTATTATTAAAACTATTTAAGTCTCATTAATGTTATTAAACATCGTATTAATGTTTATGACAGGTATATAAACCATTAACAAGTTTATAATAAGAGCCTAAAAGTTTCTTATAAGCAATAATAAATGTGTTAATTGTGATTTAATTAACACTTATATGGACTTGCTTATGTTTTTAGTTCTGCCAGTCTCGGGACAAACATTCCACCCCATACACAATCAATAGAAAGTCAGAAAAGAACTCATAATTACATAAAACTTGACTTGCGATTGTTTAAAAATTTGTGAGGAAGTTCCAAAGGTTAGAATGTTTTCTTTGAAATTATTTCTTTTACTTTGAATTTTAGAATGTCATGACATCATCAAAGGCATTGGACCTTTGATGATGTAAGATGATGAAATCTGGTCTGCAGGCTCATAAGACCCAAGTGTTGGTTTAGTTGCAGTTTTCCTCAGAAGATCTCTTCCTGCTAACACGACAGCACTGATAAAAAAAAGCTTGTGGCTAAAAAAATCATCGGTTACCCTCTGGCCTCCCTGGTAAAAATAGTTCCCTCTTATATATATATATCACCACCTGTTCAATCGCCCGCCCTCTGGTAGACGGTACAGGTGAATCAAGAGTTGGACATTACTATACTTAAGAACGGTTTCTTTCCCGGGCAATCAGAACTCTTAATTCCACAAACTTCAAGAACATTTGAAGATACAATGCCTAAAATAAGCAGACACAAGATCATGCATCAGCCCATAATGGAGCTGCTTCGTCCAATTGTCCAATTTCACCTGTTCAAGCTGGCGTCGGATGACTGTACCATGGTGCCATTCGAGTGCATTACAAAGGCCACAAAAAATATCCTACAGGACATGTGTGTGGAGATTATGAACACTGTATCTGTTCATGTTTATAAGGAATTCCAACAAAGTCTGGCCCAGAAGAGTGACTTGCATTTGACTCAAAGCCCTTCCACATCAGGCAGAAGGGCTTCTGTTTGTGATGCGGTAGGGGGGGAATCTTAATATCCCAAAATCTGGGTCAGATCGTTCCACTGATTCTTATGGACGTCATGGGTATTAAAGATGCAATTAGGGTATGTAACAGCCCTTACGCAAAGAATCTAACAATGATCGTGGTGAGTGAAATAAAGGAAAGGATAGATGCGGAGCTCATAGGTTGTGGGAGCGGCAGTGACAGTACTGGGGAGAGCAAACTGCTGGGGCTTAAGTCTATCATGCAGGAACAGACATTAGAGCTACTAGCTAGAGATATCTTCAATGTTCTTCAAACATGTAAACAAATTATCTCTACGCCGACCCCAAATTGTAGCATGACTGGTCACCAAAGATCAAAACAAAAACTGAATGAAAAATTGAAGACAGAGCAGGACCAGGAGCTGTCTAAGGAGGAGGTATGGTATGACACCTTTACTGACCTGAAAGAGGATGAACCGGAAAAAGTTTCATCTGGGGAAAACCTTGTGGTTACATCCACCAACGCTGTAACGAGCATTGAGGGGAAAGTGGCCGATGAGGAACACAATCTGAATAAGCCCAGCCCCTCCAAGGATGCAGTCAAGGCAGCTGAACCTGATGAAAGTGCTTGTCACAACACCGCAACTACCAGCGCTACTAAGATTGTTTCCCAGGAAGATGCAATCACTGATGAGCCCGCTATGAATGAAAAAGATGATGTAGCCGCTTGTAGGCCAACAGCAACTACCAGCGCTACTAAGATCGTCTCCCAGGAAGATGCAATCACTGATGAGCCCGTTATGAATGAAAACAATGATGATGATGTAGTTGCTTTTCAGACAACTGTACACCCAGTCCAAGAGGGGGACAAACTTGGACACCTGGTGACACCAAAAAAGAGGAGCTGTGTTACCCAGTTCTTCAGATCTGTTTTCAAGCCATTCTCAGCCTGCCTTAGCTGTGTATGCCTAGACTAATCATGGGCAACAACTAGTAGTGAAAAAGAGCTTCGAGTGTTTGGAAGACTAGGAAGGCACTGTATGAGAACAGAACATTTTAGCAAATTCATTGTGGCTGTGCAGTGAGTAAACCTCACTGCCCGACAACTTAAGAGACACACTGGCGACCGACGCCTCTGCCCATGGGTTTTAGCCTCCTCGTCAGCGTTTCCATCTCCCGTATCAGAGGTCACCGGTTCAAGTCAGGGCTTTGCAGTACGTTCTCGGAAGCACCTGGTTACATTGGTGCCGTTACCTGGACGGGAGTGAGGTTTAGGGGGGTGAGTGTGACAGAAGCCAGCAAAGCTGTGCAGTGAGTAGACCTCACTCCCCGACACCTTGAGAGACACACTGGGGACCAAGGCTAGTGCCCATGGATATAAACCTCCTCGTCAGCGTGTCCACCTCCCGTATCAGAGGTCACCGGTTCGAGTCAGGACTCTGCAGCCTGGACACCTCTTCCTCTAGTGAGGAGGAACCTTTGATATGTTGCGGCAGAAACTTGTTTCCATGACATGAGATCTCTCTCTCTTTCTCTCTTTCTCACCCATTGCCATGAATTGTTGTTGTTTAGGTTGCAATGTTTCCAGAGCACAAATTCAATAAAAAATAATTAAAAAATAATTAATAATGTGATAATGAAGTTACTTTATACAAACAACAATGGTTCTCCGTTTGTTGCATGAGGAAATACATTTAGCTGCAATGATATAGCTCTAAGTAGGAGAGTACTGATCATTTATTTTTCCCATGTATGTATCCTAAAGTGTTATGGTTTTATATACATGACTGACTTTACCCAAATCTCTTTTCTCTGAAGGACATCATCTATGGTTCTGTCATGGACAACAGCAAAGATGACTTTCTGAATAATAACCTTGTCATTCTTGGGAAATTTTAGATTCACAAATCAAAGTTTTTGAAAGTGAATCCTATGTTTTGTGTATTTCACAATGAGTTTCTTTTGTATACAAAAGCCCTTAATGTCATGGAAATGAAAAACGCATTGAACATTTTTAGTATAATAGCAGAATTTGATTTGCATAAATGGCCCTAGCCTTTGCTCCTTTAAAAAAATGAATTAATAACTTAATAACTTGCATTTTGGACTGTGAGCTGCACATTATCAGAGCTTCTGAAGTGAATGTGTGTGTGGCTTTGCGGTGAGATTCCTGCCTGATCACAAGTGCTGTCAATTAGTTTTGTTTTCCCCTGACATGAGCACCTCCTCGTCTCATCCAGCTTTGTGTCTGTCACAAGAACTACCAGCGAAGCAAAATTCTCATTAAATGGTGACATTTGTCTCATAATATTACAACTTTTTTTCTTTAAATGTCAGAGAACACAGAAATGTGGGAGTGATTCTGATTGTGCAGAATGTTTTGAACATGAGCAGAAAACCTTCTAAAAAAGCTTTTCAAGTCCAGTCAACAACTGATTTAAAATGAATAAATTTATCGCTGATATGAAAAGGAGCCACAATGACACTTAAAGAAGTTACTTCCCCAAACACAAAAGAGGAGGGAGACTCAACAGGAATCATATTAAATAAGTTGATCTACAGGAGAAACTCACTAGATCACATTTGATCGATATTTTGAATTGTCACCTGCCATCTCAATTTTGTGTTTCGCTTTATATAATTAATTAATACATTTTTTGGGGCGCTGGCCCTAAAAAGGTTGAGAACACTGTCTTAGTGTGATATCGTCTTTCAATAATAAAACAGTAACTTTTTTCTATTTCTTCTATTATTAAATTTTTTTTATAAACATAATAAACTTAATAAAACAATGTTTCTACTTTAGTTCCAGTAGCTGTAAAGGATCATTGTTAATGTTTAATAAGTGCATAATAAAGGAGTTATTAGGCTTTATGAGGCATTAATATAAAGCTGTTATAGTCTGATTACTGTCGCTAAACATTTATTTACAAGTGGTCTATAAACTGCTGACACATTTACTGCTCATCATAAGCGGAGATAGCGTGGGTACATGGGGGCAGCCGACCCAGGGCTCACTACTTGAACTATGAAGTTTAGCTCTGCTGATTATGGTGGACACAAACTAAAAACCACAGTGTGCGGAAGTACATTTCATCAAATGACCTCCTCATCGCTGCGGATTTTGAACATATCAGCATTCTCATTGTTTTAGATCTCTCAGCAGTCTTTGACACAGTTTCCCATACCATCCTTCTTTACCGTCTATCTGAATGTGTTGGCCTTACCCGTTCTGCACTCTGCTGGCTCCAGTCATATCTCTCTAATAGGGAACAGTTCATCACCTTAAGAGACTCCAGCTCCCCCCCTGGCTCCAGTCAAACAAGGTGTGCCTCAAGGCTCTGTGTTTGGAACCCTCCTTTTCACCATTTACATGCTCCCCCTTGGCCAGATAATACATCACCATGGTCTCAGTTTCCGCTGTTATGCTGATGACACACAGCTGTATCTTAGCACCAAACCCTCCACTCAGCTTCCCCCTCTGTCACTTGTTAACTGTCTGAATGAAATAAAAACCTAGATGTCATCTAACCTACTCAAAAAAAACAGCAGCAAAACGGAGCTAATGGTAGTGGCTCCCAAGCCGCTGCTCCTAAGGGTAGGAGATCTACTCCTCAAATTGGAAGGTTGCTCCATCTCCCCATCCCAAGAAGTACGCAACCTTGGTGTCATTTGGACTTGACCCTTTCCTTCCAGTCACATGTCATACATACTCATTACTAGATCTGCCTTCTACCACCTCAAAAACATCTCCAGACCTCGATCTTCACTTCATGACATATCACCTCCGGCTTGGACTTCTGCACTGGTGTCGTGTATTGAGAACCCTGCAAGGTCCTGGACAGGCTACAATATGTCCAGAACTCAGCTGCCAGGGTTTTCAGTCACACTAGGATGTAGCAGCACATCACCTGCTGCCAAAACAGCTCTTATCCGTCAAGCCATGGACTCCACTTGACCTCTGAAGGTGTGCTGTGGTATCTGGCACCAAGACGTTAGCAGCAGATCCTTTATCCTGTAAGCTGCGAAGTGGGGCCTCCATGGTTTGTCCAGCACATCCCACAGACGGTTGATTAGACTGAGATCTGGGGAATTTGGAGGCCAAGTCAACATCATGAACTCATTGTTGTGTTCCTCAAACCATTCCTGAACTGTTTTTGCTTTGTGTCACGGCGCATTGTCCTGCTGAAAGAGGCCACTGCCATCAGGGAAAACCGTTTCCTTTGGAGGGTGTACATGGTCTGCAAAAATGCTTAGATAGGTGGTATGTGTCAAACTAACAACCACATGAATGGCAGGTCGCAAGGTTTCCAAGCAGAACTTTGCCCAAAGCATCAAACTGCCTCCGCCAGCTCATCTTCTTCCCATAAGGCATCCTGATGCCATGTGTTCTCAAGGTAAGTGACTCACACACACACGGCTATCCATCTGATTTAAACGAGAAGGTGATTCATTAGACCAGGTCAACTTCTTCCATTACTCTGTGGTTTAGCTCTGATGCTCACAAGCCCATTTTAGCTTTGGGCACTGGATGATCAGCATGGGTACCCTGACTGGCCAGCAGCTATGCAGCTCCATACAAATGCTCTGTGTGTTCTGACACCTTTTTACCAGAACCAGCAACAATGTCTTCGGACCACATGGGCCAACCTTCATTCCCCATGTGCATGAATGAGCCTTAGCCATCCATGACCCTGTCGCTGGTTCACCGGCATAAGTTTATGATCTAAGAAGCACTTGTTTGTTATTGAAGAGGCATTTTTTCATTATTAAAGTACATGTGAGATTTGTTCTCCAAGTGGATACTTTTTTTAATTATGTGGTTGAACCTGGGTCTCAGGCTCCTCTCCCCTGAGGTGAGACCTGTGGAACCAGTACTGTCATTTTAACGAGTTTATATTCTGCTTGGCAGCATCATCTAGAATATCACATCATCATTTATTAGTTGATTGCAATTTATTAATCTGAATCTGCAAAGTATCTAAACACTAATGTATTCGAGAAAACCCATATCTGCATCTGAAATGTGCAGTAGAAGTATAAAATGGCCTCCAGCCTCCCGCGACCCTGTACGCAGGATAAGCGGTTGATGATGGATGGATGGATCTGGAGCTTTGGGGGCCTGGGGCTGTGTAATGTTTAAACCACATTGTTCTAGTTGTGTGAGAGACTTCACTTTCATGTTGTCGGAATCCGACCAGACTCTCCAGCCAACACATTCTCACTGTTAAGTCGTCACATATCATATGGACGATCAAGACCCCTTTGTATAGCTTTTTAACACCCTGGGCACCCAGTCTGCAAGCTCATATCCGCCAATGTTAGTGTGAGACGTGCAAATGACCAGATCTTTGCTAAGATAGAGATGACACTAATGCAGCAGTACAAAGTCTGACACATGTTCAGATGCATTGTTTGATTTTATGGCTTTGAAACGTTCACAACTATTTCTTGCTCGTTGGACATACATTTAAGGCCAGATTCTTCTGATATTCCCTAGTATGAAGAAAACCCAGCTGATACGGCGCCTCTGCTCAGCCTTGCTGCCAGTTCATCCCGTCCTCACCAGAAAAGCGGCTGTATACCTGTCGCTGTACTGGTACTTTTCAACACTCATGTCATTTTGGGACAATTCACAATCGATTTATTGTCGTTTAGGAATGAAGATGCCAGTTTCCCCATCCTGCAACTAAATCTCCAACTGCAAACAAGGTCAATTATTACTCTTTGCACTTAGATTTTTTAGCCATGGTCGATGTGTAAAACATTCCCAGAACATTTTAAAATTTCTTTGCCATTGTTACATGACGTAGGACATATATGGATGTTTAGTGCTATCAAAAGATTTGAGAGAGTCTGCTAGCTACAACATCTGGACATCAGGGTCTTTCTCAAATTTAAAGTCTCCTGAATATATTGCTCCTCTGGAAGAACCAGCTGCTCACATTACTGTTCAGAACAACATGTGATTTACATATTTTTTACCTGTATGTCTTTTTGTTTGACCTCCAGTTTCAGTAAGTGCATGTGAGGATCTGCACTGTAGATTAATCTGATCCCATTACTGTAGATTAAAATGATCTCCACACTGCAGATTAATCTGATCCCATTACTGTAGATTAAAATGATCTCCTCACTGCAGATTAATCTGATCCCATTACTGTAGATTAAAATGATCTCCTCACTGCAGATTAATCTGATCCCATTACTGTAGATTAAAATGATCTCCTCACTACAGATTAATCTGATCTTCACACTGTAGATTAATCTGATCTCACTGTAGATTAATCTGATCACACCACTGTAGTTTAAACTGATCTCCTCACTGCAGATTAATCTGATCTCCTCACTGCAGATTAATCTGATTTTCTCACTGCAGATTAATCTGATCTCACTGTAGATTAATCTGATTTTCTCACTGTAGATTAATCTGATCTCACTGTAGATTAATCTGATCTCACTGTAGATTAATCTGATCTTCTCCCTGTAGATTAATCTGATTTTCTCACTGCAGATTAATCTGATTTTCTCACTGTAGATTAATCTGATTTTCTCACTGTAGATTAATCTGATCTCCTCATGTCATGTCTATTCTGAAAATGTGGTCACCCTGAATTGGCTTTTAAAGGGCATCATATGTCATGTATCGTAAATACTGCCAACACGTTCTCATCTCAGTGCGTCATTTACTGCCAGTCGACATGCAGACAATTGCTGACTTAGGTTTTTAGGCACACACGTCTGTGATGGTTAGGGTAAAGGGTTCGTAGGTATGCCTGCGGGCGTTCCCTATGGAAGCTGAAGGGTACCTTTTATATTGAATAACTAGTCACTAACTTTGTCAGCCTTTCTGAAAGTGTCTATAATCGACACCCTGAGATGAGAACGGGATAGTACTGTAGATATGTTGTCTTTCAAACACAGTAATATTTTGGCAAAATACTTCCATTTATGTAGATTTTACAGTAAACTGTCAGCAGCCTCACCTTGTTAGCTACCTTGGGCTGCTCCTTGCTAAGGTGTATTCCTCCTGCACAGGTGTTTCTGTTTAAGTCAATGATTGTTTTTCAAGCTACATATAGGAATAATTTTCAAAACATCCACCAAGGCTGATTAGACGTTTTTGTTGCTTTGTAATTGTAACTTAATCCTGACCCTCATAACCTTTCAGTATAGCAGCAGCAGCAGCTGGTGGCCATTAGAGAAACTGCAACTATAGACACTTAAATTTAAACAGAAGAAACAACAGACTTTTTATTTTGAAGCACCTCAGCAGGCTTTTATTTGCATGTTTGTTTCAGAGTACCCTCCACTGGTGCTCAGAGGGTGTGACTGACGGTCTCTGTGGAGGAGCTCACCACTTTTCCATCCACCACCTCCTCTACAATGGTAATTATTTTCTGTTTGGTGGTGGTGGAAGTGGTGGAGGAGGTAGCGGAGGCCACATTGGAGGAGGAGGAGGAGGAGGAAATGGCCAGGCTGCAAGAGGGAAACAAATAGCATAGTGAGAATTTCTACATCTCACATAAAGAAATTTTTATGCTGTTCATTTGATGTTTCAGGACATTTTGGGGTTTTTTCCAAGGCCAATTTTATTAAATGATGAATGCAGTTTCCTATTTGGCTGCTAATCACACAATTTGCATCATTGCATCCTGCTGTCAGCTATTAGTGTAGTTTCAAAATGTCTACAAATTTGATCAAAAAGTATGAATCTTGGCCAGTTTCTGACACCTTTGTTTAACAAAATGTTATTTGTTGAAAAGGTTGGTGGAAAATTATTGATAATAAAACCCAGAATTTAACCCTAAAATAATATCTTTTTTTTTTTTTTTACTTTTAGTGTTCTGTGATGTTTAAGTTAGTTTAGGATGTTGGATATGATTACAAAATATGAGTCAGTGGTTTGAGCAAAGTAATGTATTTTGCAGGTAATAAAACCCAGGACTGAACCCCCAGAAGATCTGGCTTCTTCTGGCATAAAGTAAGATGTGATATCAGCTCACAATATCCTGTAAACAATCCTTTAATTGTCAGATAACTAAAGCTCGCTCACCTGCCGCTGGCCTCTCCATCCAGCAGCCTCCTGTACTCGGCGATCTCCATCTCCAGCCTGGTCTTGATGTCCAGCAGCATCTGGTACTCCTGGGACTGCCTCTCAAGGTCAGCCTTCAGCTGCATCAGCTGATCCTCCAGCATGGTCACCTGGTTCTGGTAACCCGCCAGCTGCATGGCGTACCGGTTCTGAGTCTCATTCAGGGTGGCCTCCAACGACGCTTTCTGCAGGAGAGAGGAGCTGGATCAGTTTTATTGCCTCACAAAGACACTGGACATAAAAGATGTGATGAGACGTGATGTTCACCATGCTGAGCTGGGACTGCAGCTCGATCTCCAGGCTCTGCAGCATTCGTTTGAGATCTGTGATCTCGGATTTGGACGACTGGAGGGTTTCTGTGCTGATAGCGACTTCTTTGTGAAGGTCTTCTGTCTGTAGAGGAAACAGCACGTTATTAACATGTTTACTTACAGGCTGTAAAACAGAAATACTCATAGTAATGTATTGTAATTTCTTTGCCATTTGGACTAAATTTGAGTCGACCTCCTTGCTGCAGCTCTGTGAAGCTACAATTAATGCTAACATGTTCAGCATCTTAGTTTAGCGTGTTAGCATGCTAACTTAGATAATTAGCAGTAACCACAGTGTGCAGCTGAAGCTGATGGGAACGTCCTTAGTTCTGCATGTATTTGGTCATAAACCAAAGTGGTAGACATGTTAACATGTTGACCTGATGATGGCGCTAGATGGAAAGTCTGAGGATCACCAAAGTTATTACAGTTCATCCTGAGGGGAGCATGAAGGTCTGAACCACATTTCATCACAATGTTTCAGTCTGAACTACAGGGGTGGACGGACAGACGTGAGTCCAAGAGTCTCTAGCGTGGCTAAAATCAGGTCCTTACCTTTGCATTGAACCACGCCTCCAGCTCTTTGCGGCTTTTGGCAACAGTGGCTTCGTAGTACTCCCTGACCTCCTCTATGACCTTATTGAGGTCCTCTGCTGGAGGCGCATCCACCTCCACGTTCACCTGACCGCTCATCTGACCTCGCATCGCCAGCAGCTCCTACAAGGTGACAGTGAAAGGTGAGGTGCATTCGCCAAACCAAAAAACTTCCACTGAGACATTCGGTGTCTGTGGGAACTTTTTATTATTTATTATTATTATTTATTTTATTGACTCCTTGATTTTTTAATGGAAAATGGAAATTTTTGGCCCTGAAAGCCCACTGACCTCCTCATGGTTCTTCTTGAGGAAGATCAGCTCCTCCTTCAGCCCCTCGATCTGCATCTCCAGGTCGGTCCGGCTCAGAGTCAGCTCGTCCAGGACCCTCCTCAGCCCGGCGATGTCGGCCTCCACCGACTGACGCATGGCCAGCTCATTCTCATACCTGCACACAGGACAAAGCATTCAGATCTGACTGAAGCAGGCAAAGGACGAAAACAGAGTGAATGTGTGTGAAATTCATCCTCAAAAGAAGTTTAAAAAACAGGGCCTTGATGTGTTTGACTATTATTTTCAGTATTAACAAAGGTTGTTGCCACAGCTGAAATGCATCAAGATGCAGTTCATTGTGTCCACCAGGTGTCAACTAATAAACTTAGTTTATGGGAAAAAATGTAAACTTCTGTCTCCAATGTATTTTTTTGTCTCTAGTCTTGGTTTAATGTCATGAAGGACTCTAACATCAAATTCTGTGTATTCCTAAATGTCAACTCTAAAGCAGTGCTCACAGCGACATTCGTTCATCCTTGTGAAGAAGTTGATGCAGTGATTTTTAATCAGTGTCTCATCATAACTTTATGTAATCCATGTCTTATTTCTGGTTCAGGCCCTTTAAATTTAACTCTTAGCCACTTATTAATGAATTAATTAAATTACTTAAGCCTGAAGTCATCGGCAGCCAGCTTGGCGTTGTCAATGGATAGGTAGATGCCACCATTAATTCTGGTAGCATCCTGGATCTGTGTGATGAAAGAGGAAAGCAGTGCTGTTAGCTTTTTATGTTCATTCTTTAATGGTGCATTTTAGAGATTTTTACTAATATTTTAAAGGTCTCCATCTATGTAGATAGAAAAGTAACGGTAACAACTAATGCATCATAAATCTGCAATGAAAGCCACTTCCACCCCTTTTCCTGCAAAATATGTCAACTGTCAGTATTTGCATGACGTCAGACTTTGTCAATTTTATTGACAGAATATCATGACTTTAACATCTGTACTTTCATATTGTTCTTGCATGACTCCTTGAAGATCCTTGAGCGCACTGAAATCCACATTTGTTTTCCAATACAGCAGCCCTGCCAGAACTATCATCTATTTTATTATGACCTCAGTTATAAAAATGTAATTTAATATACACATTTCTAACAATGTCAACAAAAATGTTCATTAAGACAGATGTCATAGCAGAGCTGTTGCAGTGGAATGTACTGGAGTGCCTAATAAAGTGGCCACTGAGTTGCTCACTGGATGAACAGGTGATGACAGGTAGAGCATACTGTACACCTGCTGTGGTTTGATGCAAGATTTGGGGGTCAGATGTGAGCCTACCTTGCCCTGCAGCTCTGCGATGGTGGCGTAGTAGGCGCTGTAGTCCCTGGAGGAGGGGGAGGTCTTGCTCTCCAAGAACTGCCTGATCTTCAGCTCCAGCTCGCTGTTGGCCTTCTCCAGGCTGCGCACCTTTTCCAGGTAGGCCGCCAGACGGTCGTTCAGGTTCTGCATGGTGGCCTTCTCATTGAGAACAGCGTCCATGCTGTCACCACCACTTCCACCGCCGAAGCTAAAGCCACCTCCACCACCTGCTCCGCCACCGTAGCTGAAGCCAGAGCCACCTCCACCACCTGCTCCGCCACCGTAGCTGAAGCTAGAGCCACCTCCACCACTTCGACCGCCGAACATGGACATGGAGGAGCCACCAGAGGAGATTCTGACTTGAGAGCCTCCAGCTCCACCGTGCATGGACGCACTGCTGCCCCTGTAGACTCCACCACCAGACGACCTGGAGGTTCTGGTGCTGTAGGCAATCATTTTGTGTGGTGATGAAGGCAAAGAAGGTTGTCTTTCTGCTTCAGCTGGAGAGGAGAAAGTGAAGAGCTCAAAGAGCAGCTGACTTTTTATACTGTTGAGATGAGTTGGGTGGAGGAGGGAAGGATGGCGAGCTTGTGCAAAGCCTGGGAGGAGACACCTGTCCTTGTTTAACTCAGTGGGCTGTGGGTGTGTAAGAAATGTGGAATCCACCTATCACATGTATGTTCACCTGCTTATTTAAATGCAGAGAAATCATCACGCCAACTTTCACATAGCATCAAAAGATCAGAGCAATAAACGCTGCAGAGCAAGCCCAGACCTGCCTGACATTTAGATTTAAAGTTCACTCCCTGCATTAAAAACCACATCCATTTAAGTCATCAGAATAAGCACCATCTGTTTTGTCAGCGGTGGGTGACTCTAGGCAGCAGGTTATTGTGGTGGGAAGCAGGAGCCAATCTTGCTTAAAGAGTAAACCTGACTTGTTTGATTAGAATAAGTCTTTGTCAGCTGCCTCATCTTAAGTAAACAGAGCGGACAATAAGCAGAGACTGAGGAGATGGAGTTGAAATCAGGTGCCAAAGATTCACCGAAAAGTCTGTTCACTTCTGGAAATGTTTACCTTGCATTCATGGAGGATTTATGAAAGCCACAGAGATTAAATAATAAACAATAGATAGAGATAACAGAGCATAATCATTATCAGACACTGATAATACTTTCTGCAAACAAGTTAAGACTTTTGATTACAGGGCGCCTTAGCAGTGACCTTCACTGCATGATTGAACCTATGAACGAGCAAACCCTTTATTAAACAATAGCATCTATACCTTTTATACTCATCAAACACATCAGTGACTCCACTCCTGTCAATATAAAAATATTCATAGGATAGTTGATCACTTTTTATTAATTTGTATTGATTGGCATCATTGTTGTATTTGACATGGTTGCATCTTACCATCTTGCCATACCAATGTTTCCACCTTTGCTGGTGGTAACAAGCATAAATGTCTCTGAGCGACGCTTTTAAGAAAATACATAATAAAAAAAATATATTACTCACCTTGGGATCTTGAATTCCACACAGAGGTTCCTGATAGCACCATCTCCCTTGTCCTTCATGATCTTCAGGATACTCTCCACTGAAAGAAAGTAGTTCTATCATGTGCCGTTTGGACGAATGAATCGCCCGCTGCGGCTGTGGAGGACCGGCCACTCTTGTTCCTGAACAGTAAGAAATGGATCGTCTTGAAAACCTTTTTGTATGTTTCATCTGAGTGAGCAGATTCAAGTTCTGAACGACATTAAAAGAGTCTATTGCAAACCAGACATGATATGTTGTAGTTATACATTATAAATTAAATATATAATATATTTCTTAGCTTGTTCCATTTACTTTGAAAGCAGCAGCTTATTTCATTATATGTTGTATTGTAATAACAACAATTATATGAGAGGCTCAAACTGGAGCTGACACATCAAAAGATTCACTGTATGCATAAATGCAACCTGGAGCAATCTCAGGCATTTAGTCTAAATCATTTGTGCGGTGTGGGTGTGTCTGCATGGTATTCTGCTGCCGGCATGTTCCCATCATGTGCAGCTGCAGGTAAAACTGACATCCATGTACAACACCCATTACTTTATCTTTTATAGTCATTACCATGTTAGAAAGAGGCATGCACACCTTTTGTTATTTGGCTGTGAAAGAAAGAAATGTTCAGCTACAGTAGGAGAAGACGGGGTCTGGATCACAGAGTTTAATGTGCAGCATGTGTTACAGAGCATATGCATATGGATACACACATAATGTGATGCATGCACAACGTAGCTCAAACTAAAACTACCAGAATTCTGAAACTACTAGAACGGCCATAGCAGTCAATCTGACCGCTCATATATTATTTGCATATAATTTCAATAATTAACATAAAATTTAAGAATAATAGATCTGTAATGTTAGGATATGTGATAATAAACATTTGGACACAATAGAATAACTAATAGAAACATCACTTATATGTATTTCAATGCATAGTAAAAACCTTAATGGACTCAAATGGAACGCATAAATATCCAAAAATGGCTAAAACATTCAATCTGTCTGTCAAAGGAAAAGAATACGAAAATTTGCTAAACTGCAAGAAAATAAACTAATTTTGGGGGGCAAACACCAGGCATCAATTTCACTGACACTTGTGGATCAATTCCTCACAGTCAACGCAGGTAATCTCCTTCCTGCTGCTCCCCCCACACACTACCTTGAGACATTTGCCACAAGTGTCCTGTTCACTTATTTCATTTTCGGATTTAGCTTTGAAACAGCAAAAACTTGTCTCTAAAAGACATAATCAGATTACCAGTACATTTTGTAAAAACGGGGATTGCACATAGGGATCATGATCCTATGAAACTGAGAGCAGAGTGCTATTTGTTCTTTACATGTTTCCTGTAAAAATACAAAGCTAGGGTGGGACTTGCTGTAGATATTGATTGGTGTATAGCAGTAGTTGAATGTGTGTTACGCCCCACCCCCGTCATGCAGACATGTGCAGACAGGTTTCAGCTGAGTGAACACAGCAGCTGAAGCCGGTGCTCCGACACCGAAGGCCAGTTTGACCACTGGGAGTTTGGCTCTCGGCACCCCGGGGCTGAGTCAGCTAATGAGGCTGTGTTTGGTCCTGTTCATGTCGTGTTCACTGGGAGGCTGCTGAGCGCGGTTTGTTGCCCGCTCGCCCGCCGCCGCTCCCTGCCATCATTCCCTGCTGCGTCCCCCGGCCTGAAATCCTCCAGGGCTTGAGTAGAATATAAACACACTGTGCTCCGAGCTCCCAGTACAGGCAGAGTCAGCTAATTTGACCACTAGTTGGTCAAGTTATATTGCTTTTAAATTGTGGAATTTGGATTACGTTACATTTTTAAAGTAATCCTCCCAACCCTGGTGTTGGAATACAATTAAGTAAAACTTTCTACTTCTACTCCACTACATCAGTCTGACAGCTTTAGTAACTTTTCAGATTACAACTTTACATACTCTTCTCCTATTTCAGTTCACTGTCAGTGTTTCTCTATAATACCTGGTGTTTCTGGATTAATAGTCCTGCTGCATTAATGTATATGTTGCATTTTACTCCTTTATATCTTGTTGGGTAGTTTCACTACAGCAATGCATCATGGTCTACAAGATCATCATGTGTTTCTAGAGTCGCTGTCCTGTGAGAACCTTGTATCCCTAAACAGCCTGTTTGCAGCTTTTTCCAGCTGATCCAAGTTTATTTAGCGAAATAAGGAGGAGGAGGATTTTCTCAGCCCGTAAAGGAACTCTTGATCCTCCACAAACATCTGGACAGAAAGGAGACGAAAATCTGTAATCTGGAAAGTAACTAGTAACTAAAGCTGTCAGACACTTGTAGTGCAGTAAGAAGTACAGTGTTACAGATGGACTCAGGGAGCAGCTGAGATGCAGCTCTGTGAGGCGACAGCAAGGTGTGAGACTCTTTTCATGAACACAGTGAAGTACTGTCACATAAGCATGCAGAAAATATTCAAAACCACAAATCAGCTTCAGTTTGATGAATGTGGCGTTCACTCCGCTCTGACTGACAGCTATCTTCTCAGAACACACACATTATTAAACCTCCTCCCCCGCCTTGGGGAAACCTGCTCCAGTGTGTCCCTTCCATCATCAGCCTCACCTGAATCCTCCTCCAGCAGCACTAACCTTATGTAACAGCTGTAACCTGAGGGGGCGGGGCTTCCACAGGTTGCTGTCGCCCCCAGGTACACACAGGTGTGTCTCCCTAAAAGTACCTAAAAAAACTACAAGGCTAACTGTCAAAACGGTTTCTTCTTTCATTTATGTGTTTATTGATTACCACCACCAGTACTATTATTCTGCATCTCTATGTGGAACTTGCGCTTTGCTGCTGTGTGAAAAACGTCTCCTAATTATAAAGTCATTTTCTCTCAATTATGAGACACAAACATTACAGAATACTGAAGCCACGATTATGTGATAACCTGAATTTTGTCTTCTAGCCCATAACACTGCTGGATTATGTTTAGCTTTGACAAGTATGTCATGTTTGAAACCAAACTTAACTCGTGGAGGCTGTTTTATTTTGTAGTGCTGGGCAACGATTACAATTTTTAATTGCAATGAATGGCATTGTTATGCACAAAATTGAGTAATGAATTCCAAAGTAGAGTACTGCGAAATTAAAATTTAAATGCTCTGCTACATGCACAAAAGTGCAATAACATGTGGTTTGCAAACACCTGACTTCCTTGCCAGATTCACTAAAGGTCTGTGTGAGTAAAAACGTGTGCTAACTTAATATCACCAGCAAATTAACACGTAAGCTGATCTACTAACGGTGTGCACGCAGAATAACGTCTTCCAAAAGTGCAAGATAGCAGCTGTTGTTCATTTACTACTTTTGCCTTAATGAATATGCAGTTTGGGGCGTTTCAATTTTATTACTTTAAGTAGTGGGAGAGTAACATGCAAATACATTTATTTACTACACACAGTGTGATCTACCAAGCCTGAACACAACAGCCTCTGTATTTGAAAGGAAGGTGCAAACGGCCAAGCGTTAAGCAGAGATGGCTTCTGTCATTGTTGCCAGAAGGAGACACAGCCATAATGAAAGAAGACGTAGAGAAATTAACAATATTAGATAATGTTATTCTATATCCAATGTATTGAAATACAATTATTTTATTTTATTTATTCGATGAACTATATGAATAGAACTGTTTTGTATTTTCCGTGAAGTATATATATAATACTGTTGTATTAACATTCATGCCAATAAAGCAAATTTTGTTTCAACCTGACTTCTTTTCTCCGTGAGATGGAAGAATTTAGAAAGTTTCGTGGTGCTGTGGAGAGCCTCCAGCTGCAGAAGTGCACGGATTAAGCATAAAATTCATCCAGCCAGAGGGAACGATCACCAACTGTTCACAGAGCGCCGGTCGTAACAGCGACACAACCCAGTGTAGGTATCGCAGAGGAAATCGGGTGTTGGGGCGTGCAGGGCCAGGAGATCGGGCACGCTGCAGATGGTCAGACTTTAAGGGAGGTGGTTGTATCCGAGATTGAACATTCAATGAGAACAAAGTGATCCACAACAAATTAAAACACACACTAACAACAGAATAGAAGTGATCACAGAAACATTTATGACCAGTGGTGGAGGAAGTATTCAGATCCTTCCCCTCAATAAAAGTATGTAAGTATAATCAGGAACATGTCCCCTGTGGCTGTTACTCTATTAATATTCTATTACTAGATTATTACTCGTGCTCTGTGTTTGAGCAGCAGGTATGTGCCTTGAGGTGATTGCATGATATATAAGATATAAAACATAAAACAATGTTCAGTCGTTGTAGTTGACAGGATGTAAAGCACAGATGACGCCCTGCAGTCCGCTGTATGTACACACTGTACTGTATCTGATCCTCGCAGGTATACACACTGAGCTGGGTGTGGCCTCGACATGAGGTGAAAGAAGTATTCAGATCTTTTACTCAAGTAAAAGTAGCAGTACCTCAGGCCAACATCACAAAGATTTCAAGATTTTCTTCTCTGTGCTCGAAAGAAGGCTGAGCTCCTGTTTGATGCAGAACCACTACATCAACACATCCACCCAGGTTTTTATAGGGTGTCTGGAACGCACCTCAATGGTCAGCTAACGAATCCGAGAGGCCAAGCAAAAGAAAGGCGAATGCCCCCAGGTCAATCCCACATGATCTCATCCGAGGAGGACTCTATTATATTACTATTCGAGAGACGGAGCCAGTGTCACCAATGCTGCTAAGCAGACCGGCGACATGAGTTCCCCATGACTGCCGTAGAGGGCTTCAAGAGGAAAATCTAGATGCACCTGCTGAGATGGTTGGGATTTCCCCCAAGCTTCACTTCAGAGGGCCTCTACATCCAGTCAGGGCAACTACAGCTCCAGGGTGCACGGTCAAAATGGATCTGCCCAAGTGTAAGAGCTCATGGGCAGAGCTGTGGAGACGCGAGTCCGTCAGCTTTTCCCTCCTCTTGCAATCTGTGCATGACACCCTTTCCTCACCATTACATCTGCACACATGGGGCTGAGAGAAGACCCATACTGCAAGCTCTGTGGTCCAAAGGGGACACACACTCTCCGTGGTCAAAACATCTCTCACTCAAGGACGGTATAAGTTGGGCCACGATGTGGTGCTTTTGTCTCATGCTGACACACAGTAGAGCGGGAGAGAACCGGCACAAAGTTGAGAAAGGCCATCCCCTTCTTCAGGGAGAGAGCCAGACCTTTCTCAACAAAAAGACCAAAGCCCGACCTGCTGGAAACTGCCGGGTCCTGGGAAATGATTTGAGAGGGAAGCTGCAGTTCCTGGAAGTGGTGCACACAATCCTCTTCCCGGATTTTGTATTGTGGTCAACTGAAGATTGGAAAACATTTCTGGCTGAGCTGTTGCAGTGGGAGGAGGGGTGCAAAGAGGCCAATACGAGAGAGGCCTTGAAGTACCAACTCTTGTTTCAGGAGAAAAGGACAAGGGATGGCAGGAATGGTTGTTCCCCATTGATCTATAATGCGTCGTGTGTTACTGAACGTATATTTTATGTGTAAACCTGAGTGTAGGAGCAGAGATTGGCAGTGGTGATAACATGAAGCTGTTAGACGACTGAAAAATATCAAATGGCAAATCTTTCCGTCTGGATTTGTGATTGGTCTTTAATGCATAATGTTGGTGTCTGTTGCTCAGATAACATTATGAGATGAATTAAATCACATAGGATCTGTAATAAGCAGAAGCCTCCTGCTCCCCCTCCTCCTCTACAGGGCGTGGCACAGCCTGAATTCTTTGGAAGTTTCCGTCATCACCTCGGGCTTTCTCTCCTCCTTGTAAATCCTCTCTCCTTCTCCTTTCATCCAGTCATCAATCATTCACTCGGCTGTTAACATTTGCATTTTGTCAGAATCTCTGTCAGAACTTCGCACGAAAGACGAGACCTGTTCATGAAGTTTCTGTTTATTCAGCTAGTTCTTCACTGTGATAGTGATCTGCACACATACACATCACTATTTAAAACTTTTCAAAAATGCAGCTCTGTTTTAGAAGTTGGCATCTCTCCAGCAAATTCCATTCAATTTTTACCAGATTTTAGTGAAATCTTTCAAGACATTTTTTACGCTGCCTGCTGAAAACACAAACATGATTCAGTTAAACTGGTGATTATACCCCAAAAATATGGGGCCACACAAATGCAGTCAACTAAGCTGTCCTCAACTGATAAAGGATGTTTTTTCCAGAATACACATGCATAAAAGTCTGTAAAAAATATAGTTAAAGAAATACAAAAAATGGTCAAAGATGCTCTGTTTTACAAGTTTGCACCTTTCCACCAAACTCAGTTACATTTTTACCAGATTTTAGTGAAATATTCTAACATGTCACAGTATTTGCTAACACTCCAAACATAATTCAGTAAAATAGATGTAGGCCGGTCGGTTGGTTTGGGTCCCTTCATTCCATTAAAGGAAATCTGCAGCATACAAATAATATGTCAGTGTTCTTCCAACTTTGTGTCAACAGCCCGTTCTCGCTCCCTGACTCGTCACATATGGACACATGGACACATGGTCACGACCATCGCCGTCAGTTTGTAACGCACTGGGGATCCCTATAGCGCCATAGTTCAACGCAGTGTGGGGAAGCCCTGTGGCGTCAGTTTTTGACGGCAGGTATATGATATTTAACACAAAAGACTGAGTGAGGAGGTGGTTGGTGTGGATGGAGGGCCAGAACCCGGACGTGAACCAGGAGAACGGTATTCTTTACCCATGTAAAACAAAAAGTCAAAATTAAATGTTTTTATTTAAGTAAAGATACATAAATTGTTACGCAAGTGACGTAAGTTAACTCATGTGTTAACTGACCTACGTAGCTATTTTAACCCAAACCATGATCTTTTCCTAACCTTCCTAGTACTTTTTGTGCCTAAACCCAACCAAACTGCAACGTTTCACAGCTTTAATAAAATGCTGTTTCAAAATGGCGATGTTTTCAAACGCTAGCGTTTTATATTTATTTGTTGACCGCATATATTTTTTGTTGACCGCAGAGCCCTAAACGTCTAAAAATTATTCTAAAGGGGCACCCAGGGTGTTAAAACCCCAAAGGTCCTTGACCAAGGGTCAATATGTGAGGAGTCGGGAGTGAGAATGGGTTGTTGCAGGATACAGCGATGTGATATAATGCCAGTAAGAACAAAATTATTGTACTTGTCCTACATGCATGTTTTCTTTCATCCGGGTGATTCTTCTTCACAGCTGACTGAAGACTGTGTGTCTCTGACTGCTGCAGCCATCAGATAAAGAAGGTTATGTTCCAACCTGCCTGCCCTTCTGTTTCAGACCTGCTGCTGCACATTTTTACCATAAAAGGAAAAGTCGCCTCAAGTGAAGTTAAATAACAGTTGAACCAAAGGTTGATTCCCAGCAGTCATGATGGTTTCTAGAAATGACCTTTTGGGACAATAAATAGTTCAAATGAGAAAAAACTAAAACGTCTGAGGGAGATGTTTGTGTGCTCGCTGCTGTTTTAAAATATTTCAGTGTCTTTGAGCCAGTAGATGTGTTTAAACTAGAATGTGTGAGCGCTTATGTAACATAGTTAGACGGTGCAGCTTCTTAGGAAGTCGATGATAAAATCTGCTGTGTGAAAGCCTCTAGTTTTAAGCCTGTAATACACAATCTGCAGTTAATTCATTTTAGCTGCTTGAACCTTGAAATTCCGGATGTTTGAGCTGATTAACAACAGGAGCCCTTCACGGTGTCGACTGTCATCTGCATGACTCAGGGAGGATTTTCACTAAAGGCTGGAACAAAGCTGAAAACTTGACAGACAAACATTACGATGTTCAGGTTACAGTTTGAAGCGTGCGACCGTTGACCAGGCTGCCGTATTTGACCTGTTTGGAGTGAGAACCGGCTGGACGTGATCATTAGAGGAGATTTGAGAAAACTGAGGAGAAGAAAGTTAAAATACAAAATGTAATAATTTCTTAACACTTCTACACCTCAAACACACAGAAACACACCCACCGAGCACATTAAAGACTGAGAGCCGATCTGTCTCCATTCTGTAACTGCTGCCAAGTTTCGGCTCTGTGTTGAATCTGTCGTGATATTTTACAAGCTGTGTTTGTTCCAAGACGGTCCAGTTGTTCCACATGTTTTACCTGCTGAGTGTTAATGAAACACACACAGACGGCTGTGTAAATCTGCTTTCAGCTATGCTGTCCTCAAATAATGGACAGTTTCTGCAGAATGCACACATGCATCAAAAAGTCTGTAAAAATATAGTAAAAGAAATACAAAAATGTGCCAAGATGCTCTGTTTCAGTTTGCATCTTTCCACCAAACTCCATTACATTTTTACCAGATTTTAGTGAAATCTGCTAATGTTTTACAGTATCTGTTAAAACTACCAACATGATGAAAATCTCATTCTGATTCTGATGATTGAAGTTGTAATATCAGGTATTTACATGTTTTTCATTGTATTATGGGTGTTGCAAATTAGCAACTACTAAAAACACTATGGTACAATAAATAATACTATATAGCCAAAAGTATGTGGACACCCCTGTTAAAACACTACTTTTCAAGTAAGAAGACAAAACTGAGTGTATTATCTTCAGTACAAAATTCATGTCAAACAATCCCGCCTTAAGTCTGGGAGCTTTGACTTCAAGCACCAAGCAAACTGTCAAAAATCTGGGTGTGACATTCGATTGTAGCATGAAATTTGACAAACAGATGCAAAAGCAATGTTGTCAGAACGAGCTTCCTCCAACTTCGTCTCCTGGCTAAAGTAAAGCCTTTTCTTAATCTAAAAGGCTATTCATGCCTTTATTAGTTCAAGGCTAGATTATTGCAACGCTCTTTATGTTGGTCTAAGTCAAACATCCATCTCGCGTCTTCAACAAAATGCTGCTGCTCGCTTTTTAACAAATACATCTAGAAGTGCACGCATCACTCCCGTTGTTTTTACACCACACTGGTTTCCGGTGCATTTTAGAATTGATTTTAAGATTTTATTGTTTGTTTTCAAAGCCTTAAATGGCCTAGCCCCAGAGTATTTGTTCGAGCTTTTAACTTTGGGTGGGCAAAATCGGCTGTTGCGGTCTCCAGATTTACGGACTTTAGAAGTCCCGAGGTCCAGGTACAAACAGTGGGGTGATCGGGCCTTCGCTGTTGCTGGCCCAAAACTCTGGAACAAGCTCCCCCCTGACATTTGCACTATAACGGAAGTTGCTCATTTTAAATCAAAACTTAAAACTTATTTATTTAGAATGGTTTTTAATACGCAGTAGTGGTGCAACAACTTCCCTCTTCTTCTGATGATTTTAGGCAAACTTATCTGACTTACTGTTTTCTAGGTTTTCTTCTTGTCTTGTCTTGGTTGATGTAAAGCACTTTGGACACCTATTAGTTGCTGTAAAGTGCTATATAAAAAAATGTTGATTGATTGATTTTCATGGATTGGGTGCCTTCATTTTAGTAAAGGAAATCTGAATGCTGCAGCATACAAATAATATTTTAGACAACATTTTAAAATTTGTGCCTACAGTCCGTCCCTTTCCTTCTACAACATAACGATGCCCCATAAGGAACTCCAAACACCACCAAACATGCACATTACTCAGAATCTTTTATTTTAATTGTAGAAAATGCTGATCTGTTTCAAAATACGCAAAGTGATGGACAATCATGTGATGTAGGTGGCTGATTATTTTTAAGTAAGAAAAGTAGTTCATGAGAAAACTCCTTTCCACCAAACTCCATTCAATTTCTACTTAATTTATGTGAAATCCCACCCTGTAACAAAACCTCTGACATTCTGAATGAAGGAGCTCATTGACTAAGATGTTGTTCACTAACCGTACATATGTAAAGTTTTTAATACAAGTAATACAACATGTTCTTCGGTAGAAAGCCCAGCAGTACACTAATAATAACTACAAGCTCAATATTTGCCAAAAGTTAAGCTTCTGACAATTTAATCGTTTTCTTTGCGTTTATCTCCTGCCTGAACCTGAAAACACTTTTGTAAGATTTGGATAAATGTCAGCTGGAAAGAGCCCGAAAGTCACCGTGACAGGTGTGTCATTGGCACGGCAACTCACCTGGGAGGAACAAAAAACAGACATCATGATTAAAACGAAAAACTTGAGACTAACTGGAATCAACAGATCACTGCTGTCATGATTCATGAAGTGTGTGTGTGTGTGTCTGTCTGTCTGTCTGTGTGTGTGTGTGTGTGTGTGTGTGTGTGTGTGTGTGTGTGCAACAAGGAAAATATTTTCTCGTTAGTTTTTTTTTGAAGACTCTGTTCCAGCAGGCCTCTGGGAAATACCAGCTTAACACACAGTCAGGTTTGTACATGCATCAACTGACACACACACTCACACAGACACACACACACACTCACACACACACACACTCACACACACACTCACACACACTCACACACAGACACACACAGACACACACAGACACACACACACACTCACACACAGACACACACACACTCACACACAGACACACACACACACACACACTCACACACACACACACTCACACACAGACACACACACACACACACACACACACACACACTCACACACACACACACACTCACACACAGACACACACACACACACACACACACACACACACACACACACACACACTCACACACACTCACACACACACACACACACACACACACACACACACACACTCACACACAGACACACACACACTCACACACAGACACACACACACACACACACTCACACACACACACACACTCACACACACACACACACACACACACACACACACACACACACACACGCGCACACACACACACACACACACACACACACACACACACACACACATTCTTCCAACTATTTGGTTGCATTGACCCCATATAGGATCCCAGTAACCTACTTACACTATGTGACATCAGTTGTTAGTATAATATTAATATATTTATATGTTTATAGGTCAGACTTTATTTGGATAGTCTGCCTGCCTGTCATTCATTAAATTATTGTGCAAGAAAAATGCTCTACATGGTAGTTAGTGTCTGATTTGTTAACCTTTCATGCACAACTGCAAGTTCAACATTTAGAAAGTTTGGTGAGTGAGTCCCTTTGTGTTATAAAGTGGTGAAGACATAAGGGCTCAGATTAGGGGTGTGACAACTTTGAGCATTAATTTCCTGCATTCTGGAGACATTTTCTGCACCAATTAATGGTGGAAATGTCTTTATTTATATGAAGGGAAACAAAATTAAGGTGGCAGGTGACAATTCAAAATAGAATGGAATATAATCAGCTTTTGGACAATGCATTTCTTTCTTTTATTTCAGTTGCATTGAATGCTTTCTTATTGTGCATTGTTTCATTTGTTACTTAACATTTCTCAAGTTGTTTTTAACAAAAGCTTTCAAAAAGAGATGGACACATTCTGATCTGTCCCCAGCGTCCCCAGTGAAAATGACACCTATCTGTCAACATTTTTTAATGTCCCGCCCTATCCAGGCTGTGATTGATCGGTTCACAAAATGTGACATTGACAAGCTACTTTCAGCACACGGCTCCTTGAAAGGCACCCGAGCTTCTCTTCTCCCTCGTCTCTCTCCGCAGACAGAGTTTAGCAGGCAGGCGTGAACAGGTGAGCGTCACGTAGCGCCCAGAGAAGCTGATATGGAGAGGGCAGAGGAGAGGACCGGCAGCGTATGGTACCGCCCCAATTCAAGCACTGACTACTACTATTCAATTCAATTCAATTTTATTTATCTAGCGCCAAATCACAGCAACAGTTATCTCAGAGCGCTTTTCATAAAGAGCAGATCTAGACCGTACTCTGTGATGAAATTTACAGAAACCCAACAGTACTGAAATGTTTCAGATCAAACAAATTGAAATATTAGTCAAAGATAACACAAGTAAACACAAAATGCCATTTCATTCAGATGAAGGGAAAAAGCAACAAGTGCAATCAAGCATTTGCAATAACTGGCAGTGAGTCATGCCACAAGATCTCAATCGGATTCAGGTCAGGACTTTGACTAGACCACTCCAAATCTTCATTTTGTTTTTCTTAAGCCATTCAGAGGTGGAACTGCTAGTGTGTTTTGGATCATTGTCCTGCTGCAGAACCCAAGTGCGCTTCAACTTGAGGTCACGAAGAGATGTCTGGACGTTCTCCTTCAGGATTTTTTGGTAGACAGCAGATTTCATGGTTCCATTTACCACAGCAAGTCGTCCAGGTCCTGAAGCAGCAAAACAGCCCCAGACCATCACACTACCACCACCATATTCTACTGTTGGTGTGATGTCCCTTTTCTGAAATGCTGTGTTACTTTTACGCCAGATTTGATGGGACACACACCTTCTAAAAACTTCAACTTTTGTCTCGTCAGAGTATTTTCCCAAAAATCTCGGGGATCATCAAGATGTTTTCTGGGAAAACTGAGACCAGCCTTTATGTTCTTTTTGCTCAGCCGTGGTTTTGGATGTTGTTGTGGGGATTTTTGTGACCTCTTGGATGAGTCGTCGCTGCGCTCTTGGGGTAATTCGGTTGGCCGGCCATTCCTGGGAAGGTTCACCACTGTTCCATGTTTTCGCTGGAGTCCCAAAGCTTTAGCTTTACCTTTTCCAGACTGATAAATCTCAATCACTCTGTTTCTCATTTGTTCCTGAATTTCTTTGGATTATTTGGATTTCTTGATTGAGAACAGGTGTGGCAGTAATCAGGCCTGTGTGTGGCTAGAGAAATTGAACTCGACTTTCCAAAAATGTGACAAACCACAGTTAATTTATGTTTCAACGGGGGGGGGGCAATCACTTTTTTCACACAGTGCCATGTAGGTTTGGATTTTTCCCCCTTAATAATAAAACCCTTCATTTAAAAACTGCATTTTGTCTTTACTTGTGTTATCTTTGTCTAATATTTCAATTTGTTTGATGATCTGAAACATTTCAGTGTAACAAACATGCAAAAAAATGGACATTGGACATTGCTCATGATGTGCTTACTTACAATACAATAATTATACAATAATAAAATCACACACAGGGTACAGTATAGAGAACACATACACACTATAAACAAAAACAATATTGGGCGTGGCAGGTATTGTATAGACAGATTGAAACAATGGTGCAATGAAGCATAGTGCAAAAGATGCTGGAATAAATAAGTATTATGTGCAGGTGTTATGCACATCAGGTAGGTGGGTTTGGTATAGCTGTTTATCAGAGTGATGGCTTGTGGGAAGAAACTGTTCCCCTTCGAGGGAACTCGAACTGCGTCGGTGACGACACTATGGGAACGCCTCTGGGCGTGGCAGGGCTGAACTATGAATTAAACTATTCCAATCCTATTGGTGTCGCTAGAACGTGTGTGACGGCATAACCGGAGGGTTATATAAGCACGCCGGCACACAGGACACATTAGCTTTTTTCTATTCAGCAGGCACTCTGAGTATGTTTGGAAGCTCCACTATCGAGAAAGTTGTTGTCTTACCTGGAAGTCCTGACGAAGCAGTAGAGACCATGTCTGGTAATCAGTTCCGACAATGTGTTTTTCCATGCCCACGCTACATCGCGGCTGGGGAGACTCATGAGATGTGTGTTTCCTCTCTGTGGATGTCACACGCCCAGGCAGCTCTCGAGGGGGCTGCCATGGCGAGGCCCGGTCCCTGAGGGTGCTGAGGTCTCGTGTGGCTTTCTTTCGGAAGATGGTCGGATGCGCTCTCCCCGTGGCTCAGGCCCCGCGGTTGCTGAGGCGCTCGGGACACGCTAGCCGCCAGTGAGCTCTCTCCAGTCTGCCCGCCTCGAGGGGTTGCAGCTGGAAAACGATCGGGCTCACACACCGTGGGTGGCGGAGCCTTGCAAACATTTCCCCGTGGGTCCTGCGCACCGTAGTGGATGGCTACAGGCTGCAGTTCCGGGTCCACCCCCCCCCAGAAGTTCAACGGGGTGGTCTGGACTGCGGTGCACGAGGGGCAGAGCCAGGTATTGGGACAAGAAGTTCACTCTCTGCTGGAAAACGGGGCCAAAATCGGACGCAACCCATCCGTCCTTCTTGGGAACTATGAAGTACCTCACTGGTACAATCAGGTACTTCATAGGACGGATGGGTTGCGTCCGATTTTGGATCTGCGGTCCCTGAACCAATCTCTGAGGAGATTTAGGTTCAGGATGCTCACCATCCCCACCATCATCAGTTCCGAGTACTGCTGAGGCTGACATACTGCTGACGTACTGCGGTAAGCGTGTTGACTCATTTCCGTTTCCGGTGCTTGTGTGTTGGTACCGTGTTGTTGCTCTCGCTAAATAACAGTTACATTTGTTTGCAGCGGCCAACTGTTCGCTAAACACTTATTCTTTACAGTAATTTTGCCTAAGCACTCACAGTTCTTTCCATCTTTTAGTGACTGCTGTTCAATCTCATAGTTGTTCTAAAGTTTTGGTAACTGACGCTACAGTAATTTAGCTTAGCCGTTAGCGACTTTAGCTTAGCAGCTAGCGATGGCTTCTCCTTCTCCCTCTCTCTCTCCTACTTTCTCCTGCTCGGTGTGTCAGATGTTTAGTTACTCCTCTGCCTCCTTTAGCGGTAATGGTACATGTAATAAGTGTAGTTTATTTATAGACATGGAGGCGAGGCTCAGTGACTTAGAAGTCCGGCTCCGCACCTTGGTAGATCAGTCTTTAGCTACTGTAGCTAGCCAGTCCCCGGTAGTCGGTGCGGAACGGCCTGAGTTAGCCTCTAGTAGCCGTCCTCCGGCATCCCCTGTGCAGCCAGGAAAGGGGGGCTGGGTGACTGTCCGAAGGAGGAATAGTCGTAAGCATTCAAAGTCCACAGGGCATCATCAACCTGTTCACGTTTCTAACAGATTTTCCCCACTCAGCGACACACCCGCTGAGAAACCAACTCTGATCATTGGCAGCTCCATTTTGAGAAACGTGAATTTAGCGAAGCCAGCGGCCATAGTTAAGTGCATCCCTGGGGCCAGAGCGGGCGACATTGAGTCTTATTTGAAACTGCTGGCTAAGGATAAACATAAATACAGTAAGATTGTTATTCACGTCGGCGGTAATGACTCCCGGTTACGCCAATCGGAGGTCACTAAGATTAATGTTGAGTCGGTGTGTACATATGCAAAAACAATGTCGGACACCGTAGTTTTCTCTGGACCCCTGCCAAATCTGACCAGTGATGACATGTATAGCCGCATGTCGTCATTCCGCCGCTGGTTGTCGAGGTGGTGTCCAGCAAACGATGTGGGCTTTGTTGATCATTGGCAGACTTTCTGGGGAAGACCTGGTCTGATCCGGAGAGACGGCATCCATCCCACTTGGGAAGGAGCAGCTCTCATTTCTAGAAATCTGGCCAAGTTTATTAGTGGACCAAATCCATGACAACCCAGAGTTGAGACCAGGAGGCAGAGTCGCAGTTTAACACACTTCTCTGCCCTTCTTTTTCAGCAGTTACCCACCCAAAACCCTACGCAGAGTCGCAGTCTAACACACTTCTCTGCTCCTCCATTTCAGGAGTTACTTAGTGAAAATCCTATAGTGACGGTGTCTGCCCCCGACCATCGAAATTATTTAAAAAGGTAAACAGAAGAGGAGCTGTGCATAAAAACCTCATAAAAATTAAAACCACAAGAGCAATAGTGCAAACGAATAGGAGAGTTAAATGTGGACTCTTAAACATCAGATCTCTCTCTTCTAAAGGTGTACTAGTAAATGAACTAATATCAGATTATGATATTGATTTATTTGGTCTTACTGAAACCTGGCTGGGTGATGGAGAATATGTTAGCCTAAATGAATCCACCCCTCCCAGTCATATTAATACTCACATTCCTCGAGGCACAGGCCGAGGAGGTGGAGTTGCAGCTATCTTCGACTCTAGCCTACTAATCAGCTCTAAACCTAAACTAAACTATAACTCATTTGAAAGTCTTGTTCTTAG
Source organism: Micropterus salmoides (assembly GCF_014851395.1). Taxonomy (NCBI): domain Eukaryota; kingdom Metazoa; phylum Chordata; class Actinopteri; order Centrarchiformes; family Centrarchidae; genus Micropterus; species Micropterus salmoides. Next base: position 34,235,311 of record NW_024040041.1, on the reverse strand, counting down.
TCTTTCGCACCAAGTTGGAAATCACTGCAACCAATTCTTTTTGTTATAGTGTACCGAGCACCTGGCCCGTACTCTGAATTCTTATCTGAATTTGCAGAGTTTTTGTCAACTTTAGTCCTTAAAACGGACAAAGTTATTATTGTAGGGGACTTTAATATTCATGTGGACGTTGAGAATGACAGCTTCAGTACTGCGTTTATCTCTTTGTTAGATTCCATCGGCTTCTCTCAGAGTGTTCATGAACCGACTCACTGTTTTAACCACACCCTCGACCTTGTTTTGGTGTATGGTATTGAAATTGAACATTTAGTGGTGTTCCCACAGAATCCCTCTTTATCCGACCACTGTTTGATAACTTTTGAGTTTGTATTGCTGAACTACTCGCCATTGGGCAAAAATGTCTATACAAGATGTCTGTCTGATAGTGCCATAGCTAAATTTAAGGATGCGATTCCATCAGCTCTAAATACATTATCTAGTCACAAAGTAACGGAGGACTCCTATGCTAATTTCAGTCCCTCCCAAATCGATCATCTTGTTGATAGTGCTGCAGGCTCGCTGCGAATGACACTCGACTCTGTAGCCCCTCTAAAAAAGAAAATACTAAAACAAAGACGGTTAGCTCCATGGTATAATACTGAAACTCGCAAATTAAAGCAAATATCACGGAAACTTGAGAGGAATTGGCGTTCTACCAAAGTGGAAAATTCTCGTTTAATTTGGCAAGATAGTCTTAAAACTTATAGGAAGGCCCTCCGTAATGCCAGAGCAGCGTACTACTCGTCATTAATAGAGGAAAATAGGAACAACCCCAGGTTTCTTTTCAGCACTGTAGCCAGGCTGACAGAGAGTCACAGCTCTATTGAGCCAAGTATTCCCATAGCTCTCAGTAGTTACGATTTCATGAGCTTCTTTAATGATAAAATTCTAGCTATTAGAGACATCAAGACCTGCCCTCAATTGGCACCGACTTATCTCTTAACTCAGGAACCTTAGAAACAGCTGTAGAACCAGATACATGTTTAGACTGTTTTGCTTCCCTCAATCTTTACCAACTAACTTCAATAATTTCTTCATCTAAACCATCAACCTGCCTCTTAGACCCCATCCCGACTAGGCTGCTTAAAGATGTTCTACCCTTAGTCAGCACCTCTATACTAGATATGATCAATCTATCTTTATCAACAGGCTATGTACCACAGTACTTTAAAGTAGCTGTAATTAAACCTCTTCTGAAAAAGCCCAAACTTGATCCGGATGTTTTAGCCAACTATAGACCTATATCTAACCTTCCATTTCTCTCTAAGGTTCTGGAGAAAGCAGTTGCTAAACAGCTGTGTGACTTTCTACAGAGCAATAGTTTATTTGAGGATTTTCAGTCAGGATTTAGAGCTCATCATAGCACAGAGACAGCACTGGTGAAAATTACTAATGACCTCCTTATTGCATCAGACAAAGGACTTGTCTCTGTACTGGTTTTATTAGATCTTAGTGCTGCATTTGATACCATTGACCATCAGATCCTATTGCAGAGACTGGAATATTTCATTGGCATTAAAGGAACCGCTCTAAGCTGGTTTAAGTCCTATTTATCAGATCGATTTCAGTTTGTACATGTTAACGATGAGTCCTCCATGCATGCCAAAGTTACTCATGGAGTTCCTCAAGGATCTGTCCTTGGACCAATCCTCTTCACTTTATATATGCTTCCTTTAGGCAATATTATCAGGAAACATTCCATAAGCTTTCATTGTTATGCAGATGATACTCAGTTATATCTATCGATCAAGCCAGATGAAACTCATCAGTTAGCTAAACTTCAAATGTGCCTTCAGGATGTTAAAACCTGGATGACCTGTAATTTTCTCATGTTAAACTCAGATAAAACTGAAGTTATTGCTCTGGGGCCTAAGCACCTCCGTGACGCATTATCTAAAGATATAGTTTCCCTGGATGGCATCACCTTGGCCTCCAGCACCACTGTGAGGAATCTTGGAGTTATCTTTGATCAGGACATGTCGTTTAAGTCTCACATTAAGCAAATTTCAAGGACCGCCTTTTTTCACCTACGTAATATTGCGAAAATCAGGAACATCCTGTCTAAAAATGATGCAGAAAAACTAGTCCATGCATTTGTTACTTCTAGGCTGGATTACTGCAATTCCTTATTATCAGGCTGCTCGAAAAAGTCCATTAAGACTCTTCAGCTGATCCAGAATGCTGCAGCACGTGTTCTGACAGGAACCAGGAAAAGAGATCACATTTCTCCTGTTTTAGCTTCTTTGCATTGGCTTCCAGTAAAATCCAGAATAGAATTTAAAATCATTCTTCTTACCTACAAAGCTCTTAATGGTCAGGCACCATCTTATCTTAAAGAGCTCATAGTACCTTACTACCCCACCAGAGCACTGCGCTCCCAGAATGCAGGGTTACTTGTGGTTCCTAGAGTCTCCAAAAGTAGACTAGGAGCCAGAGCGTTCAGCTATCAAGCTCCTCTCCTGTGGAACCAGGTTCCAGTTTGGGTTCAGGAGGCAGACACCATCTCCACATTTAAGAGTAGGCTTAAGACTTTCCTCTTTGATAAAGCTTATAGTTAGGGCTGGCTCAGGTAGTCCTGAACCATCCCTTAGTTATGCTGCTATAGGCCTAGACTGCCGGGGGATTTCCCATGATGCACTGAGCTCCTCTCTCCTCTACTTTCTCTCCCTCTGTATGCAACCTCATCCCATTATTGCATGTTACTAACACAACTTCTCCCCTTTCTGGTAGTCTTGTGCTTTCTCGTCTCTCTCCTCTCTCCTCCTATCACTTCCTGCAGGTTTTCTGGCTCTGGAGCTGTGGAGTCTGGAGCTGTGGCTGTGGGTCACCTGCTGCCCCCGTGTTCCTGCTCGACACCCTCTGCTACAACGACTATTGTTGCTAGTCTTATTGTTATTATTGTTATTATAATCATTAACATTATGATGGTTACCATTAACACTATTATAAATATCTGTACCATTTTTCATTTGGTCTATAGCAGCATTACCTTCACTGTGTGTACCTCTGTGTGTATATTGTGTAGGCTGCCTCCCTCCCCTCTCTCTCTCTCCTTACATCTCTCTCTCTCTCTCTCTCTCTCTCTCTCTCTCTCTCTCTCTCACCCCAACCGGTCGAGGCAGATGGCCGCCCACCCTGAGCCATGGTTCTGCTCGAGGTTTCTGCCTCTTAAAAGGAAGTTTTTCCTTGCCTCTGTCGCCTAGTGCTTGCTCTTGGTGGGAACTGTTGGGCTTCTGTAAATAACATCACAGAGTACGGTCTAGACCTGCTCTTTTATGAAAAGCGCTGTGAGATAACTGTTGTTGTGATTTGGCGCTATATAAATAAAATTGAATTGAATTGAATTGAATTGGTTTGGCACGATAGATCTGCAAAGACGCTTATTTCTAGTCTCCATCCGTCCCTTTCACAGGAAGTTCCTGAGGTTTGCCTTCAAAGAAGAGAAAAGAAGAGCGGCTTACCAGTATTGGGTTCTTCCGTTCGGCCTAGCACTGTCTCCCCGCACGTTCACCAAATGCATGGATGCAGCTCTGGCCCCGCTGAGGCTCCAGGACATCCGCATACTGAACTACATCGACGACTGGCTTGTCCTGGCCCAGTCTCGAGAGTTAGCAGTTTGGCATTGAGATGTCGTCCTCGCCCACCTTCAGCGCTTGGGGCTGCGGCTCAACGCGAAGAAGAGCGTGCTGATGCCCGCCCAACGGACTACGTTCCGGGGTGGTGTGGGACTCAACGACGATGTGGGCCCACTTGTCTCCCGCACGTGTCGAGCCCATTTCATCCTCAGTGACCAGAGTGCAGTTAGGCTGCGCCATCACTGTAAAACACTTTCAGAGGTTGTTGGGTCTCCTGGCAGCAGCGTCCAGTATAATACCTTCCGGACTACTGCACATGAGAGCCCTGCAGTGGTGGCTAAAATCCAAGGGATTCTCCCCGAGGGGAAATCCGCTCCGTCTGATACGGGTTACAAGCAGATGCCTTCGTTCCCTGTCTGTATGGAGGAAATCTTGGTTCCTGTCCCGAGGTCCCGTGTTGGGAGCAATCTGTTATTTCAACAATTATTTCACGGGATGGGGCGCGGTCATGGACGGCCGCTTTGCAAGAGGCTCCTGGGAGGAGCATCATTTCTCCTGGCACATAAATTGCCTGGAAATGTTGCCGGTACTCAGAGCTCTGAGGAGTTTTCTGCCCGCTCTCCGCGGTAGCCACATCCTTGTCAGAACCGACAATACGGCAGTGGTTGCCTATTTGAATCACCAGGGGGGTCTGCGCTTGCGCCCCTTATGCAAACTGGGACGGCATCAGTCTACTACTAGTAGCCTCGTTTTGACCGGCACGAGTGTGGTTCTCGGATTTAATGTCGCTCCTCGAGGGCCCGCCCTGGTAGGTCCCTCTGAGGAGAGACCTGCTGTCCCAGGCGGAGGGCCGGATCTTTCACCCGCACCCCGCCTTGTGACAGCTATGGGTCTGGCCCCTGAGGGGGCGCAGTTCCTAGAGGCGGGCCTGACGACAGGAGCAGTCGAAACGCTGCTCAGCTCCAGAGCCCCGTCCACGAGAAGGATGTACGGGTTCCCAGGGTTCCCACCTGGGACCTGGCAGTGGTTCTCAAAGCGCTGGCTGAGGCCCCCTTCGAACCCTTGGAGTCGGCTGAGGCCAAGCACCTGACCCTTAAGATGACCTTTCTCCTCGCTATCACCTCTCTGAGGAGGGTGGGGGATCTCCAGGCACTTTCGATTTCTCCCCAATGCCTGGAGTTTGCCCTGGGGAGGGTCAGGGCCATCCTGCACCCTTGTGTCCCTAAGGTTCCGGCCAGACTGGCAGGGTCCACGGTGCTGCAGGCGTTTCATCCCCCACCTCATGTGACGGCGGAGGACGGGAGACTTCATCTGCTCTGCCCTGTCAGAGCACCGAGTATTTATACTCTGAGGTCTTCCCGGTGGAGGAAAGCAGACCAGTTGCTGGTGTGTTTCGGGTCCCCCAAGGCTGGGCTCCCCGCTTCTAAACACACCATCAGCAATTGGTACATTCAGACTATTTCCCTGGCCTATCTCGTGCGCGGTTTGCCTTCACCTATGGCCGTAAGGGTGCACTTTACTCGAGGCATGGCGGCTTCTAGGGCCCTCCTCGCAGGGGCGTCACTCCAGGATTTGTGTGACGCAGCTGGCTGGGCCACCCCTCACACTTTCATCCGGTTCTACAGTCTGGACCTTCCTTCTGCACCCGGCACCCGTGCGCTCTCCTCCTAGTCGTGCCGTCAGGTTCTGCACACTGGGGGCAGGCGGGGTTTCGGCGCGGCCTAAGTGGGTATCTCGTTCCCATAGTGTCATCACCGACGCAGTTTGAGTTCCCTCACAGGGGAACGTCTCGGTTTACGTATGTAACCCTTGTTCCCCGAGAAGGGGAACGAGACACTGCATCGGTTCGCCACACCTCACCCCACCTGGAGTGCCTTGCTTCATAGAAAAGGGCTAATGTGTCCTGTGTGCCGGCGTGCTATATACCCCTCCGGTTACGCCGTCACACACTACCATTCTAGCAACACCAATAGGATTGGAGTAGTTTGATCCATAGTTCAGCCCTGCCACGCCCAGAGGTGTTCCCATAGTGTCATCACCAACGCAGTGTCTCGTTCCCCTTCTCAGGGAACAAGGGTTAAATACGTAACCCGAGACGTTCTTGAGTCTGTTGGTTTTGGCGTACGTGCTCTGTAGCACCTGCCAGAGGGGAGAAGCTGGAACAGGTTGTGTCCAGGGTGAGATGGATCTGCAGTGATGTTTTGAATTGTCACTTATCACCTTAATTTTGTTTCCCTTTCCCTTCCCTTCCATAAATTGGTGCAGAAAAATGTCTCCAGAATGGAGATTAAGAGTTAATGCTCAAAATCTTCTGGTGGAGGACTCCCAGACCCCCAGACCCCATAGATTTCATCATCAAGTATTTCTTCAAAATGCTGTGAAAATATCTTCTTTTATATATCTTCTATTCATTGTCTTGTTCTCGTGACCATAGTCTTTTAATCACACCCCTATCTCAGACGTTATGTCCCCACCACTCTTCAACACAAAGTGACGCCCTTGATTAGAAAGATGTTTCCCGACTTTTTTTAATAAGGAGATAATCAAAGTTGGAGAATCTGTCAGTAAGGAACATTAATTTACTTAATAAATTACTTAATTTATCGTCAGTTCCATTCAGTAACGTGAGGCCAAATACATCATTCCCAATGTTCAGAACACACCATTACCATTTTCTGGGTTATTTAATGATGAAGTCACAGTCAGAATATCAATCATTCCAGATGTAGATATCAATAAATAATACATATAAAGGCATTCTGTGAATCGAACTGACTCTGCCCCTCTGAGCAGGACACAGTAAAAATACAGAATGCAGGTTCTTCTTCATGTGCAGGTGTTTTCTAAACAGGTAACAGCTACAGAGAGAAAACATGCGGCTCTGCACTGATAAATGTGAGGCTTTATTGGTATCAGCGCAGTGCACACGTGTGCTGACACAACAGATCCTTTTCTCCTTGCATCTCTCATTTATCCCAGTTGGGAGGGACTAAGACTCAAGTGAGGGAAACGTAGATGCAATTAAGAGACTTGATAAGCACATTACGTCTGATAAAGTGAGTTCTGCACCAAATAGAGGACAGATCATAAAGCCCTGAGTGTGCAGTTCCCCACCTCTCTGATGCCTTCAAAAATGGGCTTTGTCACACCCTGATTGGCCAAGAGGGTGTGGTATATAACATATGTGCATTTGACCATTACAGTTTAACATAATGCTCTGTAGCTGGGGACAGTGAACCCTTATGGGGACAGTGAACCCTCCTATAGAACTTGACCCCTGACTCAGAGCTGGACAGAGGCACAGTGAACCCTTAAGGGGAAGTAATGATTGATGGGTGTGCAAAGAGTGAACCCTTCTATGAAATTTGACCTCTGACCCAGTGGTAGGGGGAGTAGAGGTTAGTGTGTATGAAGGGACTGTGCCCTTATATGGTATTTAGCAGAGACCTAAACATGTCCTATATAAGCTGTGTTCAATGTACAGAGAGACAGAGTGGCCATCGGGCTGGGTCACTCTCCAAGCTGCTGCAGAGCTTGTAATTGATGCTGAACTCCTTGATGTAATAAACTTTTATAATCAAGAACAGTGTCAAGCGGATTTCTTCTCAACACATCATCGCAGCATTATCGTTCGGACACCACAAGGGAAATCACAAACTCCTGTCAATCGCTGTTGAAGAGTCGGTCCCCACCCTGATCTGAATGATCCTCTAATCAACCCAGAGGAATGTTTTAAAAAAAGAAAATTAAATATCAACAAATACATATGAATGAGGGACTGCTACAACATTAATATGATGGACCCCTTAATGAATCAGTGATTATAATCCAATGATAAAATATTATTCTGACATGGGCCCTAATGAGTACTAAATACAAAAGTATATTTTATGCTACACTGTAGTATCTGAGCAGTTCTTCCACCGCTGTCAGTCGGTTTTGGCAAAATTATTAAAAGCAAATTAGAAACAGCTGAGACAGTTTCTTATTATTGTATGTTGCGGCTCTTTATTATTTAACCAACATTGTCGTTCCAAACCTTTTTAGCTCCCAACACCTTCAAACTAAATCATCACACGTTTTGACCTCAGTGGGAAAGCAGTGTTTTCTCGAGCCATGAAGGAACATTTTAACTTCAGGTTTTAAACCTCCCAACATTCCTGCTGTCCTCGAATCTCCCTGTGGGTAGACCTGGGAGCTGTGAGGCTTTTGTGGTGGGACTGGATGTCTGGTCCTCAGGGCTCTGTGAGGACTGACAGGACCAGACCATCGGGTCCAAAGAGCTGGAGTTCATTTTCAGCTCAGACCTGTTCCCTTTAGGGCCCCGGGGCCATAATGTAACAGCCTCAGAATGTTTGGCATCCCAACCTGACCTACCACACCGCCCCCATTTTCAGACATAAAAGCAGGCGAAATCCCAGCAGCTCTTCACTCTCTGCTCAGAGCCGACGACCAGCCGACCCTCAGCCATGACCTCCTTCTCCAGCCGCAGCAGCTACATGTCCTCCCCCATGAGGAGCTCCGTCATGATGGCCCCCTCTGTGTCCTCCTCGTCCCGCCTGGGGAGCATGAGGGCCGGCAGCGTGTACGGAGGAGCTGGAGGATCTGGAGTCCGTATCTCCATGTCCTCCTCCTCCTCCTCCAGTGCTGGTACTGGTGCTGGCGGTGCCTTCAAGCTGAGCGACGCCATGGACGTCTCTGTCAGCGAGAAGGCCACCATGCAGAACCTCAACACCCGCCTGGCCACCTACCTGGAGAAGGTGCGCAGCCTGGAGAAGGCCAACGCAGAGCTGGAGCTGAAGATCAGAAAGTTCCTGGAGAGCAAAGCTGCGCCGGAGGCTCACAACTTCAGCAGCTTCAACGTCCAGATCAAAGACCTGCAGGACCAGGTGAGAACAGGAAGACGGAAAATCTGCAGTTTGTGCAGAAAAGAGCAGATTCTAGTGGGACCGCTTTACCCTGAATTTAGCCTCTCAGGCAGCATGTGTTTGCAGGCACACCTCAACATGTTCGACCAATCAAATTATTTGACCAGGGTTAGAGGTGACGTCAGGAGGTCATGTCTTTGGTAATATTTTTAGAAAAGTATAAAGTACCCTAAAAGTGTATTTATAAAAATCTTAAAACCAAACACAACATGAAACATAGATAAAAAGAGAAAGGGACTGTGCTGGAGAGATCAAAATTAAATCCAGATTAAGGCATCTTACCAGGAAGAGATACAGGAGATAAAATATGTTAAATTAGTAAAGATAATTATTAATATTATTTTAATACATTTTAGTGATTTTCGAAAAGGATGAAAAATCTGTACAGAGTTTGGTTTGTGGCTTGCCAGAAGTTTCTCTGGGTTTGACTTGCTGAACTCTTACTTGCTTTATTTTAACAGTACAATGTTGTTTATTCAACATCGAACGCTGATTTACCCCTGATCTCAGCCTAAAAGTCTTAGTGAGTTTGTAATATAACAACATCAGACAGCTGAACCACAAACACCAGACTGATAAATATGTGTTTAACTTCCAAAACAAGAGGATGATGAGGTGCCTAAGGTCATCACCTGTCTGAAGAGTTTCCGCAAAGGTTATTATTCAGAAATTAGGTGGATTTTTTAGGTTTTAAGTTAATATAACTTCTTTGTTTTTATAATTTTAACGTTGTTGTTTTTTTAAGTTGTCTTACTTTTGGGGAAGAAAATGTTTGTAATTTTAGAGCCACCTGATGCCCACAGAGCTCCATCTTTAAAACAGCCAAATCAGTCTATTGAAGCCTTTTAGCCAAACTGCCAGTAGTTCACAGTTTCTCTCTTCCTTCCCGCTCAGATCCAAGATGCTGCTTGTAAAAACGCCACATTCGTCCTCTCCATCGACAACGCCAACTTGGCCAGGGACGACTTCAAAGTCAAGTGAGTGTGAGACTGTGTGTTTCCTCCAATCGAGTCGTGCGTCAAAACGGCAATATGACATAATCCTATTGAAGATGTCTTTTTGTGATCTCGTTCTTCCCAGTCATGTCAACATTCAGGTGAGTTTCCTAAACTAATTGTTGTGTTTTTCAGGTACGAGAACGAGCTGGTCATGCGTCAGTCAGTTGAGGCCGACATCGCCGGTCTGAAGAGGGTCCTGGACGAGCTGACTCTGACCCGGACCGACCTGGAGATGCAGCTCGAGGGTCTGAAGGAGGAGCTGATCTTCCTCAAGAAGAACCACCAGGAGGTCAGTGGGCTTTCAGGTCTAAAAGAGTTTTGGGGTAAATAAAATGGCTAAATGACATTAAACACTGTCACCTTGTAGGAGCTGTTGGCGATGCAAGCTCAGATGGGCGGTCAGGTGAACGTGGAGGTGGATGCGGCTCCAGCAGAGGACCTCAATAAGGTCATAGAGGAGGTCAGGGAGTACTACGAAGCCACTGTTACCAAAAGCCGCAAAGAACTGGAGGCGTGGTTCAATGCAAAGGTAAGGACCTGATTTTAGCCACGCTAGAGACTCTTGGACTCACGTCTGTCCGTCCACCCCTGTAGTTCAGACTGAAACATTGTGATGAAATGTGGTTCAGACCTTCATGCTCCCCTCAGGATGAACTGTAATAACTTTGGTGATCCTCAGACTTTCCATCTAGCGCCATCATCAGGTCAACATGTTACTAACGTGCTGTTTCCTCTACAGACAGAAGACCTTCACAAAGAAGTCGCTATCAGCACAGAAACCCTCCAGTCGTCCAAATCCAAGATCACAGAGGTCAAACGAACGCTGCAGAGCCTGGAGATCGAGCTGCAGTCCCAGTTCAGCATGGTGAACATCACGTCTCATCACATCTTTTATGTCCAGTGTCTTTGTGAGGCAATAAAACTGATCCAGCTCCTCTCTCCTGCAGAAAGCGTCGTTGGAGGCCACCCTGAATGAGACTCAGAACCGGTACACCATGCAGCTGACGGGTTACCAGAACCAGGTGACCATGCTGGAGGATCAGCTGACGCAGCTGAAGGCCGAGCTGGAGAGGCAGTCCCAGGAGTACCAGATGCTGCTGGACATCAAGACCAGGCTGGAGATGGAGATCGCCGAGTACAGGAGGCTGCTGGACGGAGAGGCCAGCGGCAGGTGAGTGGAGGAAACAGTTTTCACAGCCGTTAACTCTTTAAAAACATGTTGAACAAGTACTTGAGGACAAAGACTCACAACCATCTTTAACCAACGTTCATCACTTGTACTTGATGATTACTTCTTGACTCTTTTCTGGAAACTCAACCAGAAAAAGAGGGAAAGGGATGGAACAGAGTCTGTAGCCATGCTAGCAGCTCTGAGAGCTAAATGCTAACAGCAGCAAGCAAACATGCTGAAGTTTAAAAGGTATAATGTTTACCATGTTCACAATCTTAATTTAGCGTGTTAGCATGCTAACATTTGCTAATTCGAAATCAAATTTGACACATTGCATTTTTAAAAATCTTTTCAACTCTCTTTAGACAGAAAAAGAGAAATTAACTAATCAATTATTTTCCATCCCGTGTTTCTGCAGCACCTCCACCACCACCAAGACCACCAAGGTCATCACCATAGTGCAGGAAGTGGACAGCTCTGGAAATGTGGTGACCAGCAGCAGCAAATAAAACAGGAAACACCTCCGACCAATCAGATGCTGTGAACTGAGTCTCTCTGAGGTTCTTCAATAAAAATGAAGTCTGACATTGTTTCTGTGGTTCATGTGCTTTTATTTCACACTCACACATCAGATGGAATGATTTTATCTACGAGAACAGAAGTCTTTTTCAGTCAGGATATATAGAATATAGTCAGAATATAGTCTTAATATTTTTATGGCAGATGTTGTGTAACATTGTTATCAGTTATAGATCTTCACAGGGACAAAACATTTCCACAGGAAGTTATAACCTCTTGGCACCAGACCGATCGATTTTCGCTGTTCTAGCTGTTTTCCGTCCAAAAACACCAGTCGTTTGTGTCAAGAGAGACTGTTTGGCGGGCCACCATCTTGGTGAAGTTGGCTGAGCCAATAAGTTTCGTTTCTGTTGTCAGATTGAATTAGAGAAGAATAGTTTGCTTTGGCGGAGGCGGGCTTTATCGGCCTCTGCTGGCGACCCGACATGCAGGATAGCAATCGATTCGTCTCTTCAATACGAAGAGAAAGAGCGCACTTACAGCCTTGTAGGATGTTCTGTTCTCAAGCTGTGGCCTGTAAAGCACGGGAGTGCTTTTGGTCACAGGAATATTGACTGTTTTTATCAATATTTCAATGTTTTGGAAGCTTTATGTTATTTGGAACATGGTTGTATGGAGAGAAATAATGTTTTGAAGATAACTCTCAATAAAAGTGAACATACAGTATAAACCATAAATATAGCCAAAACATGGACATTCGCCTGCTATATTTTTGATAGATTGTGTAATATCTTTTCTTCAAATTTACAGTATTCAGGTGCATTATAATCTACCATATGATGGTTTTGATGGTTTATTGCATTAAAATAAAGCTTTTTTTACCAGGCAAGGATGAAAATATCACATTTTGTCTTTATTGCATCTCCATTTAGTCTGAAATGGTAAAATAAATATGTTAATGTACAATTGATTTATATTCCTTAGCTTCGGACCTTTCAAAGGAGACCAGAATTATGCATCTAGGCCTAATAGTTGAGGAGTTATTACTGATTTATTTTCGGTATGTTATTTTTGGCATTCCTGGAAATAGGTGCCAGGGACCATGTGGCTAAATAACAACAATAAGCAATAGGTGTCAAGTCTCAAAGAATATCATCTAGAAACTGAACAATCTGTGTCTTTGTAATCAGAGAAAGTAAGTAATTAGCTGTATGTGACAACAATAAGAAAGAGAAGCAATATAATCATAATAATAAATATAGCCAAGAGCGGCGATGATCGGGATCCAAGCAAGTCGTGAAAAACGCAACATTTGATATTTTCAAAGGAGAAGAACAGATGCAGATGACTTAAGAGATTAAAATGATGAAAGAGTTTGGACTTAGAGATAATTAGGGAAACGCAAACTTGATTTTTACAGCATCACCTTGAGATTGTCATGATATGTACCTGACTACTGGGTAAAATGTTCAACCCACCTGCGACAAAATTCTTTTGATAACTTTTGATCAGCGACGTCCGTGGGTGATCCTGCCAAAGTTTCAGGTCGATTGGTGAAACCATCTGGGACAAGTTCGCAAAAATAGGTTTTAGAGGAAAGTGATAATAAGATTATAATTATATATGATTATAATTTGACATTTTTTAGAGCAGAAGACCATTGGAGCAAAGATGCAGATGAATCCAGAGATTAAAATGATGAGAGAGGTTTGACTCTAAACAAAATTGCAAAAATGTAAAGTTGATTGTTATAGCGCCACCATGAGGTCTATGAGTGCCATTTTTTTTTGCCTGAGTAGTGGAATTTGCAACCACCTGCCAATTTTGGTGAGTTTTCATGCAGCAATTTTGGCTGCCCAAACACATTAAGCAGAGATAAAGAAGAAAGAAAGAAAGAAAGAAAAATGAGAACAAAAACAATAGGGCTTCAGCAGCTTCGCCGCTTGGATCCGTAATAAACAGAAACACCTTCATTCTGCACGTCTACATTCTCTTTTTCAATAGATCCAGATTTAGCAGGCCTTTCATTTGATACCCTGGATGTCTATGTAGCTACTACAGGTCGGCTACCAGGCTGCGAAAAAGGCCAGGTGTTCTAAAGCAGCACTTCTCCTCTCTGCAGAAAAAGGGAAGGCGAGCACAGCTCAGTGTAGCAGCTTAAATGGCCATATTTAATTCTCCTATTATTTTGTACTATTGCAGCGGTGGTGCAATTTTTATTAGGTTTGTAAGCACAGCTCCTCTTTAGTGTTAAATAAGAGAGACAGCAAACAAACCTAAGGCTGAGATTAGGTACATCTCAATTTGCTTATTTGCTCATTCTACATCCAGCTTCTACTTTTCTTACTTGTCTAAAATTTCATGCTGTAGCATAAAGATTTTCCTAAACAAAGAACACACCAAAAACAGCCCCTCTCAGAAGTTTTAGGTGTGGTCCCAGTACTTTTTTCCAAATGTTGTTTTCTTTTATTTTGGAGGATTTTTGTTTTTTTCCTACACAGCAGGAAACAAAATGGTGGTCGATAAACACTGAACCCTGATTGTGTTTATTAGTTTTGCACCTAAAACTGAAATCAGCATACACATCATCATGTACCCTAAAAAGACATGGCCTCAGTGGTAGCTATGGTCCTGATTAAGATCCTCTTTTTACAATGCTAGGCTAGCAGTTTCCACCTGCTTTCAGTCTTTGTGCTAAACTATGCTAACATCCTGGATTATCTCTGAACTGGTTACATGAGCAGGATTTATCTAACCGTATCTAAACTGTTCCTTTGAGAGAAATTTCAGCAGCACATGTGACAAACGCCAGCTTTGATATGTTACGGTAAATGTGTTCAGTGAAGATAGGACACACATGATGAATAAAGAGAGATGCATGAAACCAAGTGAGAGAATAATAATAAGAATCCTTATTTGAAGAGCAATTTTCAAAATCCGTGTTACAAAGTGCCTTCTCAAAATAAAAAACAGATAAAAAACAATCAAAATAATGTTAAAGAAAAGAAAAATAAAGTCAACTAAAGACAGATAAGGCTCTCCTATTAAAGTGTTAAAGGGTCTTTAAGAGGTTCACGGACTCGCAAAGCTGCAAGTCATGTGGGTGGACCGGTTTTATTGTTTGACTTTCCTCTAAAACTTTCTCTGCTCAGCTCCTTTCAATCACCTGCCTGTCATCAGATCCCTGCTGAGCTGCTTGAAAGTGACAAATAAACCCTCCACACACTCCCAGGAGGGAAATATCTAACTGTGTGACACCTGTCAAACTAACCTGCAGAGCTGAGAGGTTCACTGCTGCAACAACAGGTAAATCCTTCAGGTGAAGGGTTTGCAATATCTCACCTAACAAGACGAAGAGTCTGCAGAAGTTAGCCACAGTGATACTAACTGCAGCATGCTAACATGCTGATGTGTTATGGGAATAATGTTTATCATGTTAGCATGTCAACATTAGCTGATTAGCAGGAAACACAGTGTACAGCACAGACTGATGGGAATCAGTTCTGCAGATATTTAGTCATAAACAAAGGGTTGGACACATTAAGGGCCGAGTTTACTAACATCCCAAATAAAGAGTACTTAAAGAGTGCATTTTAAAATATTACATGTGTAATTTTATTACCTGTTATGGGTGATTAACTAAGGCCCCTTCTACACTACTCCATTTTAGTTTTAAAACGAATACGATCTCCATCCACACCAGGGTTGTAGCTGCGTTTCAGAACTGATCTCCTAAATTAAAACGAATGAAAACGCACATCTGATGGCCATTCACGTACACTGGGCATGCGCATGCCGGTGTAAACGTGAAGCAGATGGTCTGTCCCATAGTTAGATTTGGCAAAAGACAAAACCACACCAGATTTTTTTTGGTTGCATGGACCGACAACGAGCTGGTACTGTTACTGAATGTAGCACGGGAGTTAAAAGGGACTGTGGAGGTGGAAAACAGACTGAAAGTCATCACAAAGTAAGTTTTTTTTACCTGTCCTGTCCAGCAGCCTGGTATGAGTATGAAGAGCTGGATACCATATTGTGCCAGACAGGATTTACTTTAACAACAGAGTATTAATGGGTGGCGCGGTGGTGTAGAGGTTACCACTGTCGCCTCACAGCAAGAAGGTGACATAGGAAGACAATTGAGAGAGAAATGAAAACTGAAAAATCTGAAAAACAACACAGCACCGCCGTGAGAGCTGAAATAATAACAATTAATTTAAATAAGTAACTGAATGAAAAACATCAAGAATAATTCTACCAGGGAGAATCTTTGTTTGTATGATGTCTATATGTGAGACTGTATATGTTTGTGTGCATAAGTCTGTTACAGAATGTAGTTCATAGTGAGAGTGGGATGCCACATCCACACAACCCAGTAGCCAATAGGGGTGGGAGAGAAGTCGACTCCCAGACGAACTGTGACGCAAACGCAGAAGATCCGATCCGACCAACAAACGCCAAAGACACCAGCCATCCAAATGCCAATTGACAACGCAATGCCGTCGGAAGGCAAAAGGCGGAACCCGGACCAACCGCGGCACGCACACAACAGAGGCCAGTGCCAACCCGCGACCGGCACTCCACTGCCGCGGAACGGGCAACCAAACCGCCAAAATGCCACGCAATCAACATCAGCACGCAAATAATGACCCCAACCTGCACATGAGCACAGTGACAACCAACGCCAGCCCCCTTCGTATCCCATGCGCAAGGAGAGAAAGCAAGCGGCAGAACACAACGGTGAAAGCCAGCAGAGAAAAACACCAGTAGGAAGTCGCAGCCCAGCAGCAAACATGCCGTCCAGGCCACGGTGCACCCGCTGATAAAAGTTTGCCGCCCCCCCAACCACCACCAGCCGGCGCAAACTGCCCCCACCCCCGGCAACCAGGGAGAGCACAGACCCCCACCCACAGATACACGGTGACCCACACTGCACACTCACCACCAGACAGAAACCCACCGCAAGCATCGGCAACCGCCTTCGCCATGCCCTACTACCCACTCCCACCCGCCCGGACCCACGCACAGGACCCACAAGGAGCCAGCCAAGCACAGAGTGCCGCCACAAGAAGAGTGGCTACCCATTCTGCAGCGGTGGCGCACCGAACACTGGGCAAACACCGCCGCACCCCTGCACCCGACCAACACCACGCCATCAATCAACATTCAAAAAAATGTATCCCCTGACAGCCATCAGTCAAGCCAGAATCCCTAACGCGACACATCCAAGAGCCGACCCACCTACCGGCCGCATGGGACCCTGAACAGCAAGGCCCTAAACACCCACCCCCACTAAGTGATAAAGTTGATCAAGGGGGAGAGAGAATTTGTTTTTTTTTATAGCAGACATTCTCTCCATGCTAATGTGGTCTATAAGTACATTCCTATATTGGGTGATACTTAAATTCTTTTTGGCCTTTCAGTTCATAAGGATAGTTTTCTTGGCGATGCATAAGTCAGTGAGAAGCATGTATGATGTGTCAACCTCTATACTAATGGCACTTAGGTCCCCCAGCACGCAGAGTGGTGGGGAAACTGGGATGGGGTAGCTTAGCTATATTGATAGGCCTTCACATATCTTCTGCAAGAACTTTTGAACAGGTGCACATTGCCACATAGCATGCATGTAACGGATCAGATATGTTACCTGAGCAGTTCCGGCAGATGTTTGACTGCATAAGACCCATTCTGAACATCCTTTGTCCAGTACAGTGTGTTCTATGGAGAGTTTTATACTGAAGCTAGAAGTTGTAGATTGGGATTTATAGTCATTCTAAAGGTATTTAAACATATCTGCATCCAGAAGTTTTGGTCTGTTTTTAACAGTAACATGTATATTGTTGATAACAGTTTTGGGGGCGAGAGTTTAAGAAAGTCTGTTATCACTGGAGATAGATCTAAGTCCATTATGTTATCATTAAATGTTGCCTGAATTATGGATTTAAACTGTTGAAATTCAAGAAATCTATTATTGCTAATTCCATATTAGGCCACTAGATTCTGGAATAGAATAAAGTTACTGCCTTGCATTACATGCTCTAGATGTCTTATCCCTTTGTCATACCACAGTGGGGAATTTAGTGTTTTCTTATTTTGCAGGATGCCAGGATTATTCCAGATTGGAGTAAGTCTGCATGGGATAGGTGAAGACCCAGATATTTTGAGAAATTCCATGTCAAGCAAGTCCAATCAAGCTGTCAGGGAAGTGCCTATGTTAATGCTTTTTAAGCAGGTATGACGTTTGATGCTGGAACTGATGAATGGCATATTGGAAATTTTAATTTCCTTACAGAATGTTTGTTCTATGTCCATCCATGATTGGTCCAGGGAGCTCTGATTGATCCATTTTGAGGTATATTGTAGTCTATTGGAAGGAAGTAATGAGAAAAATTTGGCAATTCTAAACCATTGTAATTTCTTGTCTATTGAAGCCAGGATCTCTGTGAAATCTGCGCCTTGTGAGGAGACTGCTCCAGGTGAGTCTTCAGTGCGGATTCTTTTTGATTTCCCCATGACCACTCGGTGAAAACACTGGTCAATGTAACCTTCAAGGTCCTCCAAACACTCATCTTCGAGGTCCTCCAGAGCGATTTGACTGTTAGTATTTGTTAATTGTCTTAAATTGGCGGCTTGTTTGTTTTAAGGAAATGTTTGTTTAGCTGCAGGCCACCATGTTTGAATTGCACCAAGTCTCACAAGATTACACAAACGCTCACCGTGTCATCTCCAGAACATGTCATTCTGTGTGCACACCATTAGTAGATCAGCTTACATGTGAATTTGCTGGTGATTTCAAGTTTGCACACGTTTATACTCACACAAACCTTTAGTAAATCTGGCTGTAAGTGCATTCAAGATGACTGGGGATTTCGCTGACTGGATAGTCAAACATTAGCTCCTGGCGACTGCAGGGGCGGGGTCTAAAAACACTGCCGTCAATTTGGACACATTCTTCTTCCCATAGAGTGAGTTAGCTTCGAACAATGCCTGAAGCAAAAACCCCCGAGATCAGGCAAAAGGTGGTTCCCACTAGGTTCAGCTGAAGAAAATCTACTTCAGCCACCTTGCTCCCTCGAGGTTTTGCAGCACCGGCAAAGGTTGGACAAAATTTATAACCAGCATGCTTTAAGTTTATTCCAGCTTTCATCACATTAAGTCAGCGCTGCGAGGAGCCGCATGGAGTCAAACGCACATAAATTAATAACATGTTGACCTGATGATGGCGCTAGATGAAACATCTAAAGTTCTACAGTTCATCCTGTGGGGAACATGAAGGTCTGAAACACCTTTCATTACAACAGCTGTTGAGATGTTACCATGGACGCAGCTGCAAAGGAGGCTGCAGCGCCTAAAATTAGACATTATAAAAACTTCAGTTAATAAATGAATGTATTATTTCTCTGTAGTACAAGTATGTACTTTCTTTAGTTGTAGTATATGTTGTTGAAATGCAGAGACACACCTTGTTTCTGTTGTCTCTCTGCAGGCTGTTTGATCTTTTGACCTCTACATATCTGAAGGAGGGAGGCTGTAAATCATTGATCCGTGATTGGTTGATCTAGACAGGAGCGGGAGGAGAGAGGAGACAAAGAGCTTCACAGAGTCAAAACAATCTCTTTATCATCGTAGAGATAGAAAAGGTAACATCAGCTGCCACTGGACATACTGCTGATTCTGCAGCAGTGATTATATTCAGTTCATCAGACGGGTTTTATCTGTCGAGAGGTGTGGAGACTTTATAGTACCTGCTCTGGTGATGTAGAGGTGTGAGAACTTTAATAATTCTCACACCTCTAAATCATCCTCTCTGTCACTTCATGTGTCCTTGATCAGATGGCTGATCTCTAAAAAGCAAAGATCCAAGAAGCATTTGAGACTGATTAAAAGCTTAAGGATATATTTTAAGAACTGGACACTGGATGAAAGTTGTTCGCTGAAAGCATGAGCCAAAAAGGTGGACTAGCTTCCGTGTGTGGACGTCTTTCTAAAGCAGCTCATCTCATGAGACCTTCCTCTGTTTCCATGTTTGTTTAGACTTATGTGCATATGTTCTCACTGTGACGTCTCTAAATACAGTTTATTCACCTGTCACCTGTCTGTGGACACTGCAGGTACAGCTGCTGCCCTCTGGTGGTCAGAGTGAGACTGACTCCACAGAACCAAACGGGACCAGACACAACCAGAACGAGTCTCAGGCATGACTGTAAAAAAAGGAACTGGATACAGAGTCAGAGGTGGGAGCCCATTTAAGATCAATTTTCAGAGTCAGCAAAACTGAAAAGGGACATTAAATACTCAACACTCGCCAACAAGTGACGTCAGACGGGAGAGGACGGCATGTTCACACCTGGAACACAGACTGAAGAAACTGATCATGTCTGACTCCTGTCCTTCCTCCAGACGGGCCCTCAGCACTGTTGTAATGAAGCTTTGTGTTCTTCTGTCTCCCTGAATCCATCACATGATTGATTATTAGCAGCATCACTAATGAGCAAATCCTTGGCAGCAGACTGTCCCGCATTAAAAGTTCCTGCTGAGTCTTTAGTTGAATGGATTTGGTTGTGCTGCCGCCTGCTGGTGAAACTGTTTCTCCACAACTCGTCAAAAAACAAGCTCCATGATTGTTTCAGTTACATACAGTTTAAATCTGGAGACAAGACATTTTTAATTGTCCTTAGCTTATAGCTTATTATTCAAATGAAGGATGGTCTCCACATGCACATGTGTAGCTAATGACACTCTTATTATCTAAGCAAACATCCAGAAACGTGATAAAGGGCCCCAACCCTGATTAGGGGTGAATAGGGGCGATATATTTTATAGGATTATTATGTTTTTGTGTACCTAAAGTTATCAAATAAATATTGTAAAAAGTACAATATTTTCTCTGAAATGTGGTGGAGTAGAAGTATAAAGTTACATAAAATGGAAATACTCAAGTGAAGTACATGTACCTCAAAACAGTAATTACTTTCCACCACTGACCATCCATTCAAGTCGAATTTGCTAAATGGTAACTGGGTGTGTAGCACTAGACCTAAACATATAGAAATATGAAATAGACAAGATAAACAAGTAATAAAAGAATTACTGACTATGTGCAATATGGTAGTTATTTCCATGTGCATCGGATTTGTATTTTTCAAACATTTACACTGTAAAATGGGGGAGGTTTGGGCCTTGTTGATGAGGCCAGCTGCAGGAAGAAACTGTTCGGCAGCTCTGTTTGGGATCCTCCGGAAACGTCGCAGGGGAAAAACGAGCAGGTGCGCTGGTTAAACTGAGACAGCGGGGATTTCGCACTGTGCTCCCTTCAATCTACCTGCCGAATGTCCGCTCTCTGGCCAACAAATTGGATGAACTGCTGCTCCTCAACAGAACTAACTCGGACTTCTGCAGATCTGCTGCCCTCTGTTTCACAGAATCCTGTCTCACCGAGCACACCGAGCACAAAGGGAGCTCACGGTAAGAACACCGGGAGGCGGACTCTGTTTATACATAAACGAAGGTTGGTGCACATGTCACAGTGTTGAACTAATCATGCAGGCCTCACTTAGAGACATTATTTATAAACTGTAAACCGTTTTATTCACCGCGGGAGTTTTCCTCGTTTGTTCTGGTCGCTGTTTACATTCCCCCTCAGGCCTGTGTTAGTGAGGCGTTACTACACCTGGCCGACCAGATAACTAACGTGGAGAAAAAACATCCAGACTCCCTGCTCATTGTTCTCGGGGACTTTAACAAAGCAAACCTCAGTCACGAACTTCCAAAATACAGACAGCATATTAAGGGTCCCACCAGGGACACTAACACACTGGACCACTGCTACACAGCATTAAAGGACGCCTATTGCTCTGTTCCCCGTGCAGCCTTGGGACTCTGGTTCATCTTATCCAGACACACAGGCAAAAACTGAAATCTGCTGTAAAGACTGTGAAAAGATGGACCAACGAGTCAAAGCTGGAGTTACAGGCCTGCTTTGACTGCACTGACTGGAGTGTTTGAGGCTGCAGCCGCTGACCTGGACGAACTAACTGACACTGTGACATCTTACATCAGTTTCTGTGAGGACATGTGTGTGCCGACTAAAACCTTCTGCACATCCAACAACCAAAAACCCTGGTTCACAGCAAAACTCAGGCAGCTTCGTCAGACCAAGGAGGAGGATTTCAGAAGTGGGGAGAGTCTTGTACAACCAGGCCAGGAACACGATGACTAAAGAGGTCAAAGTTGCAAAGAGGTGCTACGCTGAAAAGCTAAATAACAGCTTTGCAGCCAACGACCCTGCCTCAGTGTGGAGAAGCCTACGGACACTCACAAACTACAAGAGACCATCCCCCAACACTGCTGGTACTCAACGACTGGCAGACGAGCTGAATGGTTTCTAATGTAGGTTTGAAAAGCCCAGAGCCACACCTCTCACCCACTCCAACACCATCTTCAGTCACCTTCCCCCTCTGACCTCTCACCTGCACTCAAGATCTGTGAAGAGGACGTGAGCCACCTCTTCCAAAGGCAGAAGATCAGGAAGGCTCCTGGACCTGACGGTGTGTCTCCATCATGCCTGAAAATCTGTGCGGACCAGCTGGCCCCCATCTTCACTCAGATCTTCAACACATCACTGGAGCTGTGTGAAGTTCCCTCCTGCTTCAAACGCTCCACAATCATCCCGGTCCCTAAAAAACCCTCCATCGCTGGACTGAATGACTACAGGCCTGTCGCCCTGACATCTGTAGTCATGAAGACCTTTGAAAGACTGGTGTTGGCCCACCTGAAGGACGTTACAGGCCCCCTGCGAGACCCCCTGCAGTTTGCCTACAGGGCTAATAGGTCTGTGGATGATGCAGTCGACTGCATCACATCCTCCAACAACTCGCCATATGCATATGGATCCAGTTTGTGGACTTGAGCTCGGCGTTCAACACCATCATCCCGGACATCCTCAGCACCAAACTCACCCAGCTCACTGTGCCAGCCTCCACCTGTCAGTGGATCACAGACTTCCTGACTGACAGGAGTCAGCAGGTGAGCCTGGGGAACATCACATCCAGCACCCGGACTATCAGCGCTGGCGCCCCCAGGGGTGTGTGCTCTCCCCACTGCTCTTCTCCCTCTACACCAAAGACTGCACCTCAAGAGACCCATCTGTCAAACTCCTGAAGTTCGCTGACGACACAAAGGTCATCGGCCTCATCCAGGACGGTGACGAGTCGGCCTACAGATGGGAGGTTGATCAGCTGGCTCTCTGGTGCGGCCAGAACAACCTGGAGCTTAACACGCTCAAAACTGTGGAGATGACCGTGGACTTCAGAAGGAGCCCCCCCACTCTGCCCCCCATCACCATACTCAACAGCCCTGGGTCTGCTGTTGAATCCTTCAGGTTTCTGGGTTCCACTATATCCCAGGACCTGAAGTGGGAGCCCAACACTGACACTGTCATCAAGAAAGCCCAACAGAGGATGTACTTCCTGCGTCAGCTCAGGAAGCTCAACCTGCCTAAGGAGCTGCTGATCCAGTTCTACACAGCCATCATCTGGTCTGTCCTCTGCACCTCCATCACTGTCTGGTTTGGATCTGCCACCAAAAAGGACAGGAGCAGACTACAACGGACAGTCAGGACTGCAGAAAAAATCATCAGTGCCAACCTGCCCTCCATTCAGGACTTGTACATTTCCAGAGTCAGGAAACGGGCAGGAAACATCACTGCAGATCCATCTCACCCCAGACACAACCTGTTCCAGCTCCTCCCCTCTGGTAGGCGCTACAGAGCACTGTACGCCAAAACCAATAGACTCAGGAACAGTTTCTTCCAACAAGCCATCACTCTGATGAACAGCTGATTTCTTCACAGTGTCAGGAACAATTCCTGAGTAATAACCCAGTAACTCTGTCTCTAATCAGCACCTGTTTACTGGTTTCCACTTATTTACTTATTTATTTTTTCCAGCATCCTTTGCACTATGCTCCATCACACTGTGTACATGTCTACATGTATGCATGTATGTGTACCTGTATATCATATCCACCTTTTACATGTACATAATGAGAATAGTTTGCTATTGCATCCTTTGCACTCTGATCACTGCACTATTTGTCAATATGTCTATATTGTTTTGTTCATAGTGTGTATATTAGTGTTGTCTATTCTGTAGTTTGTGTCTGATTTTATTTTATTATATTATTATTTTATTATTGTATAAGTAAGCACATCGTGAGCAATGTACAATCCTGAGTCAAATTCCTCGTATGTGTACACATACCTGGCAATAAAACTGATTCTGATTCTGATAACTTGCAGCAGCACACACGTCGTCTCATGTTCTAAGTTTTAAAGATTTAAATATCTGAACACAAAATTGCAACACAAACACAAAATATGGATTAACTGTTTCTCTGCAGCGTCATTAATGTTATGAGAACTATAAAACTCTTTTTAGGACACTTGATGGACCTCTGTTTGTGACTATAGAGCATGTGGAGTGGCACTCCTTAACTTTTTCTCCACCATAAAAAACAAATTCTCAGACACTGCAGTAGTTCACTTAAAGGTTTGTCTTGCTGTCTGGTTTAAATTCAGCTAATGACTCAGCTGTAACACCTCTTTCTGCCTTTTTCACAAACAAAATGTATTATTTTAACATATTACAAGAGGTACAAAAAGGACACAGGTCATTTATTTTTAGATTAATACTTTGGATCTGGTGTTTAAGACACGATGAGAGGTGTTCAAACATACATGAGCTGATATTTAACATGTGAAGATCCAGGTTTTTAAAGTTTAGCGAACTGATGTGTTAAGAATAAGTAAAGGCTGAATACTAAAGGAAGGATTATATCGTGAGTATTAAGGCAATCTATTAGAGAGATGTCAAACCTGCTGTAAACCACATATAAACCCAGTGAAAACTTAGTCTCTTGACTTCATTTTTAAAAATCAATCCAGCTTTAAACTACACCTGAATGTTTGTATTAGAGATTTTATTTCTATTTTATCTTTAAACTTTTTTTCAATTCAAAACCAACAGATTTTATATTGTATTTGTCATTACTTTCTACTTTCACTGCCTTCCATATGTCTGACAGTTTTAGCTACCAGTTACTTTTCAGATTTAAAAAATAAATGAATCTTGTTAACACAATGCGCTGTTAAAGAATTCACCAAACCCATCACACAAAAAGCATCTAGTTGGACTGACACTTCCCCTCTAAACTTCTCACATGGTTGCGTAAAAACATCATACATTTCACAAAAGAGCAAAGATTAAAGAAAAGTCAGAAAGACTTTGTTGTGACCCTAAGAGTTAAATAGAAAATAAAAACAGGCAGGTCTCCCACCTTTACTTATTTTACTCCTTTGATTTCCCATCTCCCACTCTATCCCTGCTTTAGTTACTTAGGGACTCTAACCCCAAGAGGACTCTAACCCTCCCTTAGATACAGTCGTCACTGTAAACCCAGGTTGTCCACGCTACAAACTCTGGTAAAAGCTGTTAACAGCAAGTTAACAGCGAAGAAAGCAGGGACTCTAACCTTTGTAATTCTACATTGCCATGTTAACTGGGGATCAGCCGTGTGAGATGGAAGAATCAAAAGAGCAGTCTAAGCTTTTTAAATAGGGTTAAAATCTAAAAACAAAGACAAACAAAACAGGACAGTAAAAGATACAGTGCAGTGTAAGTTATCAACACAATCTCACTCCCTACTCGTCAAATGTCTGACGCATGGTCAAGGCCCTTTGTCGTCGCTTTTTAAAGACTTGGGTAGCCCTTTTGCATCAATTATTGACGTTTAGGGATCCACAGTCAAGTTAGCAATGCTTAGCAACAATAAATATGCAATATCCGGTTACACTTTCAAGATAAAACGTAACGTTTCGATACATTGCCATGTTGAAACGCGCATAATTAAAGTCGTGAAACGTTGCAGTTTCGTTAGGTTTAGGCACAGAAAGTACTTGGTTGGGTTTAGGCAACAAAACTACTTGGTTAAGGTTAGGAAAAGATCATGGTTTGGGTTAAAATAGCTATGTATGTCAATTAAGACTTAAGTTAACTAACGTTAATGTCAATTTACCTCACTCGCCTAAATAAAAACATTTAATGTTTTGTTTCGAACGGGACGCAAACCCTGTTCTCCTGCTTCAAGGTCCGGGTTCTGGCCCTCTATCCACCCCAATCACCTCCTTACTTCGTCTTTTCTCTTAAATATCATACTTGCCTTTACCATCAAAAACTGACACAACAGGGCTTCCCTCAATACGTCGAACTATGACGTCAAAGGGATCCCTAGTGAGTGACAAACTGACGATTATGGCTCTTGACCAAGCGTCCATATGTGACGACTTGGGAGTGAGACCGGGTTGAAGTTATCAATCTACTAGTTAAAGTCAATGGTAAAAAGAAAAGTCTTCAGTCTTGATTTAAAAGAACTGACAGTTTCAGCAGACCTGCAGTTATCTGGGAGTTTGTTCCAGATATACGGAGCATAAAAACTAAACACTGCTTCTCCTCGTTTAGTTTTGACTCTGGGGACAACCTGAGAGTTCTAGATGGTTCATGGTTTTGTCTGTGAAGAAGGAGGCAAATTCATAACATTGGTTCATTCATTGGTTAGCCTGTCGACAGCAGCAAACGGGGCACGTGCATTATTAGTGTTTTTGTTGCTGATGTCAGAGAAGAAGGACCGCCTTGCATTTCTCAGCTCTAAATTATAAATGCGAAGTCTCTCTTTATAGATGTCATAATGAACCTGGAGATTTGTTTTTCGCCACCTGCGTTCAGCTTTCGACACTCTCTTTTTTGAGTTCTGAATAAAAACAAGAATATCAGAAAAAGAATGGAAGTAGAGGCAGGAGCAAGCAGCAAAGCATCTGCACTGTAAGAAAGCAGGAAGCAAGGAGGATAGGATAGGTGTTGTTCAGTTTGGGTAGCATTTTGAATGAAATGGCACTCCATAGAAGTGCTCCTGGCAGCTTTTCCCCCCTCAGTAGGTTGCAAATCTCCACCAAACCAAAAAGTTTGTGTGGGACCAGCTGGACGGATTTGATTCCAGCTGGGACACAAAGACAAAGACCAGATCAACAGGACCAGCAAAATGCCACATTTAAAACCTTTCAAACCACCTAAATACCACTTTACAAACATCATGTGACATTTCTTCTTCTTTATTCTTCCAGTGACTTTGTTCTCAGCAGTAGATATGAAACATATCCAGTCACAACCAGAAGGAGATGCAGAAGTTCAGACTTTAAGTACAGAAACATGTTGTTCCAGAGCAGCACACTTTGTGGTTCCTCAACACGTCCAAAGAGGAAGAAGTGACTTCTTGTTCACAGCTGCAGCTCAGTGACATGAAGGACTTGAATAGTATACAAAGTAGTGTCGATAGCCATAATTTCAGCTTGTTGTAAAACGGTGCAGTCTGTGTGTCTTGTTTGGGAGTGTGGGTTTTTGATTTTTGATCAGTCCAGTATCTGTCTTATAGTCTGTTGTGTTTTGGGTTTCACTCATGTCTGTCTTCTTGGTGTCTTAGTTCCCAGTTCAGTGTTTTACTTCTTAGTCCTGTACCTTAGTTCACGTCTACTGGTCTTTGTACTTCTGTATTGCTTTGCCTTCACCTCCAGTAATCTGCCTGCCATCCAGTCTCTCTGTTTTCCCCTTCTGTCTCTCTGCCTCGTTAACCCTGATCTCTGTCACCTGTGTTGCTCCCGCCCTGCTCGTTTGTCCCTGTGTATAAATGTTTGGTGTTTCTATTCATTCCCTGTCTGGTCATTGTTGCATGTCACATGTATGTGCACTCGGCTGTTGTTTGTGCTACAAGTTAATGCATTACCTGTTCTGGGTTTTTGGCTGTACCAGTTTCCTTGTACTCGTGAGTTTGGTTCATGCCTGTTTTGTCTTGCCCTGGATTAAATACCCTTGAACTGTATCTCAGTGCTCTGTGTCCTCAGAAATATCACATACTGAACCTTTAATCCTGACCCTCAGAACCTTTCAGTACAGCAGCAGCAGCTGGTGACCCTTAGAGAAACTGCAACTATAGACACTTTGGTTTGAACAGAAGACACAGCAGAACAGACAGCGTTTTATTTTGAAGCACCTCAGAAGACTTTTATTTGCCTGTATTATTTTTGTGAGTGTGCCCCCTACTGGTGCTCAGAGGATCTGACTGACGGTCTCTTTGGAGCTCACCACCTTTCCATCCACCACCTCCTCTACAATAGTAATAATTTTCTGTTTGGTGGTGGAAGTGGTGGGGGAAATGACCAGGCTGCAGGAGGGAGACAAATAGCACAGTCAGATTTTTATTCATCTCACATTAAAATATTTTTTGTGCTGTTCATTTGATGTTTCATGACATTTGTTTTTTTTTCTCTGCATCTTCTCCATTTTTCATTGCATTCTGCGGTCAGCTATTAGCATAGTTTCAAAATGTCTATTTAGCTATTTTCTGATCAAATTTAATCCATAAAGTGTCAGTTTCTGACACCTGCAACTAAAGTCCAAGTGTTTTATAAAAGTTTTGATTTACAGTTAATAAAACCCAGAATTAACCCCAAAATAATAGATTTGTTCTGAGTTTATTCAGAGTTTTCTTGTCTCATGATGTTCTAAATGTTGTTTCAGTGGTGTTTCCACTCAATTACAGATGTTAAATATGTCAACAGTATGACGTCAGGGATTTGTGAAAAGAACCCAGATTTTAATCCAAAACCAAGTTCATATTTCTGAGTTTCCAAAATTTTTACTGTTCTGCGATGTTTAAGGTAGTTTAGGATGTTGGATATGATAACAAATCCCCAGGAGATCTGGCTGTGATATCAGCTCACAATATCCTGTAAACAACCCTTTAATTCTCAGATAACTAAAGCTCGCTCACCTGCTGCTGGCCTCTCCGTCCAGTAGCCTCCTGTACTCGGCAATCTCGACCTCCAGCCTGGTCTTGATGTCCAGCAGCATCTGGTACTCCTGGGACTGCCTCTCCAGCTCAGCCTTCAGCTGCGTCAGCTGATCCTCCAGCATGGTCACCTGGTTCTGGTAACCCGCCAGCTGCATGGTGTACCGGTTCTGAGTCTCATTCAGGGTGGCCTCCAACGACGCTTTCTGCAGGAAAGAGGAGCTGGATCAGTTTAATTATTACCTCACTAAGGGCCAGATTTACTAAAGGTTTCCGTGTGCAAACTTGATATCACCAGCACATTCACACGTAAGCTGATCTGCTAACGGTGTGCCCGCTGAATGACGTCTTCCAAAAGTGCAAGATAGCATCTGTTGTTCATTTACTACTTTTGCCTTAATGAATCTGCAGTTTGGGGTGTTTCAGTTTTATTGTGCAAAGTAATGGGAGGGTAACATGCAAATACATTTATTTACCACACACAATGTGATCTAAGAAGTCTAAAAGCAATTTCATGTGAGTGCAAAAGCCTCTGTATTTAATACATTTGAAAGGAAGGTGCAAACGGCCAAGTGTTAAGT
Organism: Micropterus salmoides; assembly: GCF_014851395.1. NCBI lineage: Eukaryota > Metazoa > Chordata > Actinopteri > Centrarchiformes > Centrarchidae > Micropterus > Micropterus salmoides. Next base: position 34,206,604 of record NW_024040041.1, on the reverse strand, counting down.
AGAGATGGCTGCTGTTATCGTTGCGAGGAGACACAGCCGTAAGAAATTAACAATATTAGATAATATTGTTCTATATCCAATATATAGGCTAGAAAATCCGATTAACTATATGAATTGATTTGGTTTTTTTGTATTTCCCTTTAGCTTTGAGATGGAAGAATTTAGAAAGTTGCGTGGTGCTGTGGAGAACCTCCAGCTGCAGTAGTGCACGGATCACGTGTAAAATTCATCCAGCCAGAGGGAACGATCACCAAGTGTTCACAGCGCGCCGGTCGTAATGGCAACACAACCCATTGTAGGTAACAGAGAGGGGTTGGGGCGTAAAGGGACAGGAGATCATGGAGCGACCGGGCACGGTACGGACGGTCGGTGGTCATTACCTCTGGCTGGAGGAAGCACGATCTGCTGGCATTTCCTCGCGTCTGGATCATTCCAGCATACTGTATCTGTTTCTGCTGCTCAAAGCTTTTTTCAAGTGTGCTGTCACAAGTACTTAGTGCAATCTCAGGCAGGATGGGCAGGTACATACGATTTACACATACTCGAGACGCACTGAACGAAACAAACCAAGGTTTTTACACGGTTGCTGCTTTCCCTTCAACTCTCCATGGCGGAAACCATTAAAACACGCAAAACTCTCATTTAAATACTCCGACCTCCATTGTGTTTGCTCCTGTTGTCATCTACGCAATAATTCTTAGTTAATTACCCATAACAGGCACTAAAATTGCACGTGCAATATTTTAGAATGCACACGCAATTTAGCACTCTTTATTCGGGATGTTAGTAAATCCGTCCCAAATTCACTGGACATAAAAGATGTGATGAGACGTGATGTTCACCATGCTGAACTGGGACTGCAGCTCGATCTCCAGGCTCTGCAGCGTTCGTTTGACCTCTGTGATCTCGGATTTGGACGACTGGAGGGTTTCTGTGCTGATAGCGACTTCTTTGTGAAGGTTTTCTGTCTGTGGAGGAAACAGCACGTTAGTAACATGTTGACCTGATGATGGCGCTAGATGGAAAGTCTGAGGATCACCAAAGTTATTACAGTTCATCCTGAGGGGAGCATGAAGGTCTGAACCACATTTCATCACAATGTTTCAGTCTGAACTACAGGGGTGTGGACGGACAGACGTGAGTCCAAGAGTCTCTAGCGTGGCTAAAATCAGGTCCTTACCTTTGCATTGAACCACGCCTCCAGTTCTTTGCAGCTTTTGGTAACAGTGGCTTCGTAGTGCTTCCTGACCTCCTCTATGACCTTATTGAGGTCCTCTGCTGGAGCCGCATCCACCTCCACGTTCACCTGACCGCTCATCTGAGCTCGCATCGCCAGCAGCTCCTACAAGGTGACAGTGTTTAAAGTCATTTAGCCATTTTATTTACCCCAAAACTCTTTTAGACCTGAAAGCCCACTGACCTCCTGGTGGTTCTTCTTGAGGAAGATCAGCTCCTCCTTCAGACCCTCGAGCTGCATCTCCAGGTCGGTCCGGCTCAGAGTCAGCTCGTCCAGGACCCTCCTCAGCCCGGCGATGTCGGCCTCCACCGACTGACGCATGGCCAGCTCATTCTCATACCTGCACACAGGACAAAGCATTCATTTCTAAATATGTTTTTTCCAAAACCAGATCTGAATGTGTGTGAAATTCATCCTCAAAAGAAGTTCAAAGAACAGGGCCTTGATGTCTTCGACTATTGGTGGGGCTGGAAGCTTGGTGATGCAGTGATTTTTCATTTTTAATGTCTCATCATAACTTTATGTAATCCATGTCTTATTTCTGCTTCAGGCCCTTTAAATTTAACTCTTAGCCACTTATTAATGAATTAATTCAATTACTTAAGCCTGAAGTCATCGGCAGCCAGCTTGGCGTTGTCAATGGATAGGTAGATGCCACCATTAATTCTGGTAGCATCCTGGATCTGTGTGATGAAAGAGGAAAGCAGTGCTGTTAGCTTTTTATGTTCATTCTTTAATGGTGCATTTTAGGGATTTTTACTAATATTTTAAAGGTCTCCATCTATGTAGACAGAAAAGTAACGGTAACGGTAATAAGGGCTGGGCGATAAGGCCAAAAATGTTATCACAACAAAAACATTTCATATCATTCAATGTCAATAATTATCACAATAAATGTCATTCTTTATTCCAAGTTTAAAAGCTGATTTGTGCTCTTGAGTGAAAATTGAAGAAACCAGATGGTTAATTGTGTGGTTAAACTTTTCTTTATGGTCAGAACATGACAAACACTTGATGCCAAACAGTGGATCACTTAACAAATCGGAGAATTATGATTTTTTTCAACTTTTTCAACAAATTGTTAGTCCTGTTTCCTCAACAAAAAACATTTTAATAGAAAAATTAACTACTAATTTGTTTGTGATTCAATTGAATTAACCCAAATATTTATTGATGATATATTGAACATTTATTATATTGTTATTGAGGAACATTATATTGCGATAATTATCATTATTGTTTTATTGCCCAGCCCTACAACTAATGCAAAGATAGGTAACATCTGCATCATAAATCTGCAATGAAAGCCACTTCCACCCCTTTTCCTGCAAAATATGTCAACTGTCAGTATTTGCATGACGTCAGACTTTGTCAATTTTATTGACAGTATATCATGACTTTAACATCTGTACTTTCATATTGTTCTTGCATGACTCCTTGAAGATCCTTGAGCGCATTGAAATCCACATTTGTTTTCCAATACAGCAGCCCTGCCAGAACTATCATCTATTTTATTATGACCTCAGTTATAAAAATGTAATTTAATATACACATTTCTAACAATGTCAACAAAAACGTTCATTAAGACAGATGTCATAGCAGAGCTGTTGCAGTGGAATGTACTGGAGTGCCTAATAAAGTGGCCACTGAGTTGCTCACTGGATGAACAGGTGATGACAGGTAGAGCATACTGTACACCTGCTGTGTTTGTTGTTTGATGCAAGATTTGGGGGTCAGATGTGAGCCTACCTTGCCCTGCAGCTCTGCGATGGTGGCGTAGTAGGCACTGTAGTCCCTGGAGGAGGGGGAGGTCTTGCTCTCCAAGAACTGCCTGATCTTCAGCTCCAGCTCGCTGTTGGCCTTCTCCAGGCTGCGCACCTTTTCCAGGTAGGCCGCCAGACGGTCGTTCAGGTTCTGCATGGTGGCCTTCTCAGTGATAACGGACTCCATGCTACTGCCGAAGTCAGAGCCACCTCCACCACTTCGACCGCCGAACATGGACATGGCGGAGCCACCAACGGAGATTCTAACGTGAGAGCCTCCAGCTCCACCGTGCATGGACGCACTGCTGCCCCTGTAGACTCCACCACCAGGAGACCTAGAGATTCTATTTCTGTAGGCAATCATTTTGTGTGGTGATGAAGGCAAAGAAGTTAGTCTTTCTGTTTCAGCTGGAGAGGAGAAAGTGAAGAGCTCAAAGAGCAGCTGACTTTTTATACTGTTGAGATGAGTTGGGTGGGGGAGGGAAGGATGGGGAGCTTGTGCCAAGCCTGGGAGGAGACACCTGTCCTTGTTTAACCCAGTGGGCTGTGGGTGAGAAATGTGGAATACACCTATCACATGTGTGTTCACCTGCTTATTTCAGAATCAGAATCAGCTTTATTTACACATACTAGGAATTTGACCCTGGATTGTAAATTGCTCATGATGTGCTTACTTAAACAATAATACAATAATAAAATCACACACTGTGTCCTGTGTCTGCAATGATGTTTCCTGATTCTGGAAATTGGTAAGTCCTGAATGGAGGGCAGGTTGGCACCGATTATTTTTTCTGCAGTCTTGACTGTCCGTTGTAGTCTGCTCCTGTCCTTTTTGGTGGCAGATCCAAACCAGACAGTGATGGACGTGCAGAGGACAGACTGGATGATGGCTGTGTAGAAGTGGATCAGCAGCTCCTTAGGCAGGTTGAGCTTCATGAGCTGGCGTAGGAAGTACATCCTCTGCTGGGCCTTCTTGATGATGGTGTCAGTGTTGGGTCCCCAATTATTTAAATGCAGAGAAATCATCACACCAACTTTCACTTTGCATCAAAAGATCAGAGCAATAAACGCTGCCTGACATTTAGATATGAAGTCTGACATTTAGATATGAAGTTCACTCCCTGCATTGACAACCACATCCATTCGACTCATCAGAATAAGCACCATCTGTTATTTAATTTCAGCGGTGGGTGACTCTTGGCAGTAGGTTATTGTGAAGGTAAGCAGGAGCCAATCTTGCTTAAAGAGTAAACCTGACTTGTTTGATTAGAATAAGTCTTTGTCAGCTGCCTCATCTTAAGTAAACAGAGCGGACAATAAGTAGAGACTGAGGAGCGGCTGATCACTGTAACAGTCCAAGATAGGGTTCAAATCAGGTCCCAAAGATTCACTGAAAAGTCTGTTCACTTCTGGAAATGTTGTCTCCATGCGTTCGTGGACGATTTATGAAATCCACAGAGATAGAGATAACAAAACATAATCTTTATCAAATTGATTTCAAAGTTATACATTGCCAACAAAATGAGGCGTTGGAAGAGAAGGTACAAGGTACAAGGTTATTTGTCATTATACAGCACAAGACTGCAAAACAAAACTAAATTTGTAGATCCTTCATGCTACACACACAACATAGCCTATAATTAAGTATTATAGCATATTAACACTTAATAACCATATTAATATATGGTGACAAATAAAATAAAACAACTTAAACAGTTATTTATATACATATACGTATACACCACGAACATTTGACAGAGCATCTGAATGTAACTTCGAGACTTTAGAGTTTGAGGAAAACCTCAGTATCGAACACCACCTGCAGTTCCTTCAACACCTCGATCCCGCGGGAAGCCGCTTAGTATTGTCGTTCAAAGAACATTTCGTTCATTTGACCTAATCTTGTATGTGACTCAGGAGGAACGGGTTGTCTCAGTGAGTAATTTGTTAATTTTCACGCATGCGTGAATAGTCTCGGACTCTTACGTTCACTTGTCACACGGCAGCTGCATGGGCTCCGTCAGCACAGGAAACAGTATTGATTAGTTCACGACTCTCAATTGTGGGTCTCTGTGTTTGAGTCGTTCATTTGTCACGTGACAGCTGGCTGCAGGGCTGTGGTTAGCAGGCAGCATAGGAAACAGAACTGATTAGTTCAGGACTCGTAACTGTGGGTCTCTGGGTTTGAGTCGTTCATTTTTCACGTGACATCTCGGCTACTGTGGAGCAGGAATTAACTAATAGTTCACCACTCACATGGGTCTTCAGAGTCTGTCTTCACTTGGCAGGCTGAGTTACTGCTAGCACCAGGGAATGACAGGCAAGTCGGTTGTCAGGTAACAGTCACTGAACTGACATTATATATCTATTTTAGAAATTCTGTGACATTTAACAAAGCGTAACATTATTACAGCGCACACAGTGATGTTGTGCCATAGTTTTAACTCAGCCGTACCTTAACGTTAGTCCTGCTAGTGTTAACAGCTGATGAGAGTTTTTCTGGGTCCACTTCAGAGCCCTGACAGGGTTCCACCAGGAGCTGAATTACCTCCGAGGTCGGCTGCTGCGCCGCAATTACCAGCCTAGTTAAAATGAACAAAATTACAAAAAATGATTAGTTCATTTTAATGAACGAGATTTGGTGATTCGACTCCACTGCTCCGCGAGGCCTAGCCCAGCAGCCAACTCCGAGGTGGATGACCACCTCGACAGCTTGTCCAGCATCCAGCCATCGCTTGCTAGCATGAACTCTGCATCCAAGCCCTGGAGTTCGGTTCAGCACTCGCACGAAGTTCAGTTTTTCTGGCACAGCTGGCTGTTTTATCTTTTGTTTTTCTCTATCTTGGCGCAGGCTGGAAATACCGATTGATGATGTCACTCCGGCGGCCTCAATGGCATCACCCTCCTGCT